>NC_056736.1:636885694-637230694 GCF_019279795.1 Protopterus annectens | reverse complement strand
TTTAAACATATATAATGGGATGTTAGATGGTGGGAAATCTGTGAATAGCAGGAGACTATGTTCTGAGAGTATTGTAATGTAGTTACATTTTCAGCACCTTATTGTCAACCTGTCCCAAAAATATAAGGCAGCATTGACATGAAAAGCAAACAAAATGGCTTAAAAGAATCATCCGACAGACTGAATTAGCAATCAGGATTTTCCTAGTAAAAGATCCGATGGTCAAACGCTCTTTTTACAGTTGCAGGATTAGGAAAGACTTGTGGCTCTGAGAGTCTATTCATAGAAATGGATTGGTCATTTTGTGACTGGTCCTAAGAACAAGCATAAGGTGGCCACTGGCTAGGGACAAATCAGGAAGAGATCCAGAAAGTGGAGGTTTGTGAAATATGCATGACTCTAATCAAATCATGCCTCTTTCGCCATTAGTCCATGTGCAATTATGTTATTCTTTATGGGAACTGAAACTCATATTCAAATGTAAAGTTTCTAAATGTTACAGTAATGCAGTTGATTATTTTACTGTGGCTTTTTAATTAGATTTGTAAGTTTGCTCATCAACTAAAGCTAAACTGGTTTATTCAGTCTGTTCCGGCATGCTCACTCTCTTCTATTAAATAGCCTATCTCCCCCTCTCCTGTAGCCTGCTACCCCCTGTAGGTGAACAATTTGCTGCAATAAATATCTATTCCCACAACTATTCTTTACCATACCTCTCTGACCCTGTTTTTCTGCTTCTACTTTTCATGGACTTACTTTTTCACCTTCTCACCCTTGTTGTTCCCCGCTCCCTACCCCCAATTCCCACCCACCCCCAGGGGTCCTACATTTATACTTCCCTAGACACACCCCCTAATTACTCACCAACCTATAACATTTTCTCCATCATATCCACCATCTTATACCTCACTTCCTACACCACACCCTCTCTTAATACCTTACCTCCTATTTCCCTACTACCCTATTAACTCTAACCTCCTACTCTATACAACTATGCCCTCTACCCTAAAATTTCTCTCACCTCTCCTTCTCCTAAACATTCTACTTTTCTACTACACCCTTACCTCCTATGAAAATCTCATACTACTTCAAACTCCATCTTCAAACAAAGATACTACTACCACACTTCCCCTACCCAAACTAGCACACATTAACATACTAACAACCTGTCCCTATGTCCCCCCTGTCTTGCATAAAGCCCACCGCTACCTACTTATTACCTCTAAGAGACTCATTCCAATATCACTCAAATTTACAAAACCCCTACAACCACCACAAACTCCTTTACTTATATATGGAGATATCCACCCCAACCCTGGCCCCAACACCCCCCAAAACCCAAGCCCCCTAATACAAACTACCACCTAACCCACACTCTTCCTCAGACTCCCTCTCAATTGCTCATCTTAATATCCGTAGCATTAACAACAAAATCCCTCAACTCCATGCCTTACTTGATTTCTATGCCTTTGATATCCTATGCCTCACAGAAACCTGGCTTAAACCTACTACAAAAGACAATGAATTCACCCCCCCAGGATATAGTACCTTAAGACTAGACGGTGGAGGGGTGGCCCTCCTGTTTAAATCCCAACTTCAGCTAACTTTAATTAACTCCTTCCCCCCCACACCAGGAAATGCTGAAATGCTTTGCACAAAACTCCAAATCAACACAACCAAATCTATAAACATAATATGTTCCTACATCCCCCCAGGCAAGAACATCCACACCCTAGAAAATGTCCTTTGCTGGATCTCTAGCACCTTCCCCCAGGAAACCATTATCCTAGGTGACTTTAATGTCGACTGGAACTCCTGCATATCCCCCAAACCCACCATACACCTCAACCTCTTTAACTTTCACCAAACCATTAACTCTCCTACTAGAATAAACAAATCCACCCACAAACAAACAATCCTAGACTGGATACTTACCAACAACAATCCCCTTTCCTATAATACAGGCATACTCCCGGACAATATTAGTGACCACCTCCTTACCTTTATCACTAAAAAAAAATGCAACATCCCTAAACAACCTACTTATCGGACCAAATATAATAAAACAGCATTCAATCTGTCATCCTTTCAAACTGAACTCAAACAATATAACTGGTCTACACTAAAATACCTCCCAATAGATGATGCAGTTATGCATTTCAACAATACCTTCTTACAAATTCTAAACCAACATGCACCATCCCGACTAGTTAAAATCAGATCCAAAGCAGCTCCTTGGCTCTCTGCTACTACTAAACAAACTATGAGAATGAGAAACAAATCGTGGTCAATATGGAGATCCACTAAAAACCCCACTGACCATCAGACCTTCAAACATCTAAGAAACAAAACAAAGAAACTTGTCATCCTAGATAAAAAAAACTATAACTTCCAATACCAACAAAACCACAACCAAAACCCAAGAAAATTCTGGTCAGGAATTAATAAACTTCTCCATCCAGGCAATACCAAAACACCTACCCCAGCTAGCTTAGCACAAGAACAACCTAACATCATAGCCAACACCTTTAACAATTTCTTCTCTCAAACTGTTAACTCACTTGCAAGCTCTATGACTCCACCCCCCCCCCTCCAAACTACTCCCATCCCCAGCAATACCTATACGCTAAAACTGGAAACCGTCTCAACTACCTATATACAGAAACTACTGTCTAAACTAAAACCCTGTACACCTTCAGCTGACAAACTTCCTGCTGAATTCCTTCAATTAGCTGCAAAAGAAATAGCATACCCAGTATCCATCTTAATAAACAGAACCATAACAGAATCCAAAATTCCATCCTGCTGGAAAATCTCCCACATAATTCCACTCCACAAAGGTGGAAACTCTAATGAACTATCCAATTTTAGACCTATCGCCTCTAATGGAACGCTGTATTCACCACCAACTCCTAAACTATCTCTTAAATAACAACTTACTTGTAGACTCTCAACATGGCTTCAGACCCTACCACAGCACTACTACTGCCCTTCTTTCCTTCTCTGATACCATAAATACAAATCGTAATAATAACCTATTCTCTTCCTGTTTTTAGACCTCTCAAAGGCATTTGACATGGTTAACCATCAACTTCTCCTTGATACCTTAAAATCTCTTTGCTGGACTCTCTAGCCTTACAGTGGTTCAATTCCTATTTAACTAATAGGAAACAAGCTGTACTGTGGGACACCCATCTATTCACTCTACTCCCTGTCACTCTTGGTGTCCCACAAGGATCCATCCTAGGCCCCCTCCTTTTCTCCACTTTCATCAACAATCTGCCCAACTCCTACCTACATCCACATGCATCCAATATGCAGATGATTCTACTCTCATCTGCTCAGCCCTACCCCAGAAGAACTCCACTCCACCACCCAAGCAGTCTTTACTGCAGCAGAAAATTTTTTCAACATATCTGCCTCCTCCTGAATCCCAAAACCAAACTAATACTTTTACCCCTACCTCTAAATCCACCTATCTCTTTCTCTATAACATCCTGTAATGGCACTATCATCCAACCTGACAACTGCACCAAACTCCTAACCATAGATAACCAGCTTAACTTCGACCATCATATTGATTTAACTATCAAAACTGTTAACAAAAGATTGGTGCCCTTTACAGACTAAAGCCCTATCTCACTGCCTCTTCCCGAGTAGCCCTAGCCCAAACTCACCTTATCTCTACACTAACCCCTCCTTTGTCAACTTATCTAAGAGTAATCTTCAGAAACTGAATACTGCCTACCACAGTATAGCCAGATTTGCCACTGGCTCACCCTTCCAAACTCACCACTGTCTAAACTTAAAGAAACTCAACTGGCTTGAACTCCCAAACCTTATACTTCTACAACAACTAGTCATCACTTTCAAAATTCTCCATTACCCTTCCAACATCCCTATACTTAATAATGTCATTACACCTTATAAGAACCTCAAGACACTCAGATCAGCCAACAAACTATTAGTGACTACCTTGAAATCTCATAATAAATCAGGTGATTCCCTATTTGCAAACACTATCGGTTCATACTGGAATAAACTTCCCACTGAACTGACCTCCCTAACATCATGCCACCTTTTCAAAAAACAGATAAAAAACCACCTACAAATCCACTGGCTCTGCCCCTGCTCTAACCCTGACTGAGCATACTACTGCTTATTACTCTGAACAGTCTGCATATTTCTTTCTTTACTCTCCCATTCTTACCTAAACTAACATTCTTAATCCCCCTTTCTGGTCCCTCACCCTTTTCCCTTGTCTCACTGCCTATATACCTCACTCTCCTGTTTAACTTTACTTTCTTAACAGTTAACTTAATTAGATACCATTACCCTATCTAAACATACTCTACCCACACTTTTCTTCTTCCACTTATCCCTTTCTCCCTTAAGTTTTACTACCAAGTTTTCTCCTTACCTTCTAACCTGCTTTCTTTAGCTTGCCTAACTACTACCTTTTTTTTCACTCTGTGTAATACCATCACTCTCCTCTACCTCTGATCAATGATTAATTTTTACATACCTACACTTCAGATATCCTTTACTCAACTGTATTTTCTTGTGCCTGAATTTATCTCCTCAACCACATAACGTGAACTTTGATCTTAATCTTACTGTAACCTACTTAAGTTAGTTAAGACAATCTATATTCTGTTGGGACATTTTGATTTGTTTGTGTTTTGTTCTCTGTTAAAAAGTTTGATCTACTTAGTTAAGTAGTCTTCATGTATTGTCGTAGTCTATTAGTGGAGCTTTTCTCCTCGGGCCTCTGCTGAAAATGGACATGTATCCAGCCAGACTAGCCCGGTTAACAAATGTAAAATAAATAAATAAATAAATTTATATCTATACGAAAAGCCATACCAATCTTTGGATAAGATTATGGGGACACCATAACCTCTCACTATATTTACTATCTGTGTTTGTGGATCTGCCTTGCTAAACTGAATAAAGTAAACTTCAGTGCAGATTGCCAACTCTGAGTGCATAGATATTACAGTACTCATTGTTGAGAAAGCAAGTCACATTATTTTTTGCCAGCTTTGTGGCATAAATGGATAAATCCTGGAGTGTGACCCCCATAATTTGGGATTCATTAGTGATCCAGGTGTTGTACTATCTGGAGGAAGAGCATGTGTGTATGTGTGAGAGAGACAGAGAGAGAAAGCAGCCAGTGGTGACTCGTATATCATGGTGGGAGACGGGATTTCTGGACTTGATGTACTAATGGCTTCTGGCACATCCTGCGAGGAATGCAGCAGGAGTGGTACTGCAATCCCTTTTTCAGTGGTGTGTGCAGTAAAGATCTATGAGGTAACTGGAGATTAGGGACCCTAAGCAGAAAACCCTGCTGGCAATCTGGATGATGATCCCAGAGAGCATAATGATCTGATAGGCTGTGGAAAATAGGGAGAAAATTAATTATAAAGACAGAAGGTATGTTTTATTCATTAAGAAGTTTAATCTGACAATAAAAAAGTTTCATTATTTTACATGGTTGCACATCTATTTTTCCAGGAGTAAACAACTAGTACAGAAAATGGCTTCTGACCCAATTATAGAATTCAAGAGACAGAAGGCCTGCTGTAAAACTGGTATAAAACTCGATAAAAAACACACCAACGTCGAGAGAAAAAACTTTATAAAGATAACAAAGCTTTTGGGTTGATAATACTACTGCAGTGGTGGTGCTGCGGTAGCACTGTCACCTCACAGTAAGACATTGTCCTGTTCGATTCTCAGCTAGCGTCTTCTGTGTGGAGACATGCGTGAATGGGCGTACCTTCGTTGAAGGTTGTGCGTCAGGGCTGGCAACTCGGCATGTAAAAATCTACTGCCAATCATTAGCGGACCAGAGTTCCGCTGCTGTGACCTCTAACCGGGAAAAGCCGAAAGACACAACAACAACAACAACAACCCTTCTTCAATACTAATACAAAACAATGAACAAAGCAAACAGCTTTTAATAGGAGTCAAACAGATCACATGGTTGCAGCCAGTAAATCATGAGACAAAATATCTTAAAGAAACAAATAAAAACATTGAGTGCAATATTGCACTCAATGTTTCTTTAAGATATTTTGTCACATGATTGACTGGCTGCAACCATGTGATCTATTTGACTCCTATTTAAAGCTGTTTGCTTTGTCCAATTATAGAATTACCACAACCCTAATACATTTCATTGACACTATCAATCAGTACTTAAACGAAGGCAACCTAGTTTCTTGCCCGTTTCTAGACTTACCAAATGTGTTTTGACACTTTTAGTCATTATAAACTACTATATAAACTTTCTTTCCTTGTTCTCTCACAAAGCTGTCTCCTGGTTCCACAGTTACCTAACAGGCAGATACCAAGCAATCAAGTGGCAAATAAGTATTTCTCCTTTCTATCAGCCACTGAAGGTGTGCCACAGGGGTCCATACTTGGTCAACTCTTGTTTAATATCTTTATAAATGACCGATACTCAGCCACCAAACATGCTACACCCATTCGATATGCAGATGACTCGACACTCATGTCTTCTGCCTCAAATATGAATGAATTACAAAAGCTAAGTCCTTTTCTTGTGTTGAAGCCTGCCTCTGGCTGGAGAGTTGACAAATGCTACTACCCCCCCCCCAAAAAAAATACTCCTATTCACTCTAAAGTTACACATCCACACTAAATGCTTCTTTTCCATCTCCTCCACAAACAGAGACAGACTTAGTCACAAACACCAAGCTCCTAGACATCTCAACAGATTACAACATGAAACTTGACCTCTACATCTAAACCATCATTAAAATTACTCACCAAAAACTTATCATGCTATATGGAATGAAGCCTTTTTGCACAGATAGGACCAAGGAACTATAGTGAAAACCTATCTACTCCCAACATTTCTATATGCCAGTATCCCATCTTTGCACATTTACAGACCATACAAAAATCAAACCTTGAACAGTGATGTAAGAGAGCAGAATTTGCTGCAAATATCTCTAGTGGTGCTCACCACTGTGTACCATTCAGCCATTTAAACTGGCTTGTCCTAACACAATGGCTTCATGGGGATGCTCTGTACTCCCACCATGTGTCCAACATTTGGAATGCAGTTCCCCTCCACTTAGACAAATAGACAACTCCACACCTTCTAGCAGAACTGAACCTAAGAACTTACTGAGTGCTGGCTCTGTAAATGTGCATCACCAGAATAACTCTACATTTTTCACAAGACTCCGTTATTTTTCTGTTTACTTCCCCGATCCATTATGGTACGATTCACAACTACACTGCCCCTAGAAACATTGTCTGTGTCTAGCACACAATATGTTACATCAATCTCTCTAAACATTTCCAGTCAATAATTATTAAAAGTTGTACAAATATACTTTTTGTTATGCAGATCTGCATTACATTTCTAACATTTTCAGAAAACAGCCAAAATTACAAAGATGTGTTGTTATTATTTACATTTCATACTTCTATGATGCCTGTGGATTTGCTTCAGTGTTTTAAAGTCACTGTATTCTCCATTTACTATTTATACTTAATATTTTATGTGCAAATTGCATTGTCCTTGTCATTGTGCATAGAATTTTTTGAGATTTTCTCCCCAAGCCTCCAGTGAAATGAATTTCCTTGCTCAGTCAGACTTTCCCAGTTAAGAAACACATGTAAATAAATATATAAAATAAGATTATAATCAGGAAAAAATGTCAAAGCTAAGTAGCTTTAAACAAGGTTTTATAAAAAAAGAATTGCACAAAGAATGGGGTATATAGGAAGAAAGATGCAATATATTAAAACAGAACAATAGATATTTTAAGCAGTAACTGAAATATTCAGACTTGGTGAAGACTGAATGACTGAAAATCTGGACTTACATATACTGAGTATGAGATGGCCATTTCTGAGTGTTTCTTTTTCTATGAGATATGGCAATCTCAGGGTTGTTAATGATGTCTGTGGAGATTTCTATCCTGCTAATATCTGAAGAACATTGTAACACACAAAATATATTGGAGAAAGTGGGCGGCTACATTTAAAAACTATGGAAAAATGTTAAGCATAATAATAAATGATAGACTAACTGCTTTATTGCTACACATAGCAGGAGGGCAGCTTAATGATAGATACAAAGTCACAACAGAACCAGATGTTCGATTCTGTGCTGCGCTAAACAAGATAAACAACCACAATGAGCTCAAATCACAAAGTATAAATAATTTCAAAAGTGCCAGGCAAAAAGGAAATGAGTCCACGCATTATAACAGGACAAGGGCAACAACTAGAAACTGAATTCAGTGATATTCATAGAAAAGTAAATCCATTCACCCATATTTCTAAACTGCATGTCCTGGGAAGGGTTATAGAGAGAGCAAGCTGAACAAGGCAGACCAGACTGCTCCATCATCAGCAGCAGTTCTGGGTGTGTCCTAGGGCTCCCTCCCCAGTGAGAAAATGCAGCTTGGCTGAGGTCCACACAACTGAAGATGAGAGCTGTGAACCATTCTGCTTCAGGGAATTTAAATGTTGAGTGAAATATCTGCAGCTAGTACAGTCAGCTTATTAGATACTGAGATAAACGCAATGAAAAGACTTCTGCTGGACAACCCACCCCGCACTCTGGTGATATGGAGGGACTGAGTCCAGCACGCACTGCTACTTTAATATTTTTACCATCTCTCCAAGGTTGCAGCACCCCCAGAGATGTAATACTCAAATGTACAGAAATGATTTACTCATTTCTTAGGTCACCTGAGGGGGAGAGAATTCCATCGATGTGAATCTGCTGCAGGTAGAGCTTTGTGTTTTAGTTCAGAGTTTGACAGGGGACAGAAAGACAGAAATGGAATTTTAAAACAATAAATACATGAAATGAAAAGTTGGACTCTAGTAGGTTCATTGCATGACCCTGATGTGAAAACAGCTTTAAGATGTAGTTTGCTCATAAAAAGGAATAAGTCTGAGGGAAGCCTTAAAACAGAATCACCCTACTCTAACAGACATATACATAGTTTTGTGACACTGATCAACCCCCCACCTCTATATTTGTAATATATTATGATAGTCATATATGTAACTGCTTCTAAACCTTCTTTAAACCCCACCTCTTAACTACAATATTAATATTTTCTGACCTACCAAGTTACTTCTCTCACCAATATTTCTTGGAATTTCTAAGCTTTAATCCCATGCGCTAATATCTGACAAATCCACTTAAACAACTCTTCAAATGCTCAATGTTCGACATATATTAATGTATAAATATCTTTCTTATTATAATATTTACCTCTGCTTTCATTTAAATGTAATCTAATTACAAATAAATGTCTAATTGTTCATGTATATTACTCAGTGCCTGTACATGTATACTACTGAATGTATGTTTTAAAAGTTTGTAATATTTTGGAGCTTTCCTCCTGGGCCTCTGCTGAAAAAAAATTTTTTGACTAAACCCAGCAAACAAAAGTTTAAAAATACTGAAAACAAATACTCTATTTAAGGGAGTGCTTTTGTATTGACATAAAATTATAAAATGACCTGCAGGGTTTAAGACAGTCTGCAGAGACGAACTGTTGGTAGAAAAGGATTTCCATGCAGCCCAGTGTGGACCAGTTCAATGAAGTCTATTGACCAAAACTGAGTGACCATATTGGAAATTCTCTGATGGATTTATTAATTTCCCTAATTCCCCATGAGGTATATAAACCTCACGTTAGGTATATTAGTTACAGAGGAGTGAGGACACATCACTTTTTCATGGAGATTTGAACGCAGTATGTATATGAAACCTTCAGTGTGCTACCTCTTTCATTTTCAGTGTTGGCTGAACAAATTTTAGAAGGGCTGTCCAACTTTCATTGCAAAGACAGTAGTCAATAGGCAGAGGAAGCAGAGGAACTACTGAAATTGTGGAATAACTATACATTCCCCTATTTTGGATTTTGGAGATCCTTTCATTTGTCTTAATTTTTGTTTAACAATTTTTATTTTATAGTTTGTTAGCATGCATGTGTGAGTGTGTGCACATGCACCCACGTGTGTGTGTGTGTGTGTGTGTGTGTGTGTGTGTGTGTGTGTGTGTGTGTGTGTGTGTGTGTGTGTGTGTGTGTGTGTGTGTGTGTGTGTGTGTGTGTGTGTGTGTGTGTGTGTGTGTGTGTGTGTGTGTGTGTGTGTGTGTGTGTGTGTGTGTGTGTGTTAAGTGGGAGGCAGGTAGGAGTCTAACTATATGCTGAGGTATGTAGATGTCCAGAGCCTGGGCCAAAACTGTCTCAAATTAAAGCATTGGAAAACTAGCAAAAATTCCCATTGAAAGATGAATCTAATCATCTCTGTGCCGTGCTATTACCATAGGATTGCAGTGTCATCTGCATAAAGAATACTGCTCATTTGTCTTAGATCAGTACCAAGTGAAATGCCCAACAATGTTAAAAAGCATGTTGCTATTTGTGAAATGCTCAAACATATTAAAAAGGATGTTTGCTATTTATAGGTCCTTGAGGATGCCAGAGATATTGATTATGGAGGAAAACAAACTTCATACATATTTTCATGGTGCAGTCTTGTAATTAAGTAGTGAATTATTTGACTGTACTGCGCTAAACCAAAGTAAACCATGCTGTAGAGATACTGCCTGCCACTGCCTATAAAATAAAACTGACCATAACAGAACACATCATAATCCTCAAGTTGTACAATTAGATGATTCCCTCAGCACTCATTTGCCTGCTGTGTGACCTTGATCAAGTCAGTTAACCAGACAATGACAGGGGCAACTGGGAATTTGGGTTAGCCTACTAGCTACCAATGAACCTATGAGAATAAATGGAAACTAATAGGGAATGGGTCACAGAATCAAAGGCTTTGAATTAGTCAATAATGATAGCTCCATTTGGGAAACCAGAATCTGTATTCTAGTAGATTTTATTAGCCAAAGTAAATCATGCTGTAAAGATACTGCCTGCCACAATCTATAAAATAGTACTGCTTATTACAAAACACATCATAGCCAATTAGGTATGACAGGTTTATGGATGTTTTGCAAGTGCTTAAATAAGAGAGCTTGTCTACACTGAGCTGTCTCCAAGGAGTAGGAGTTCTGGTCTTGATTGTCGTACAGAAGAACCAGGTTTGATTAATAGCACATGTGTTGGATCAGCTGGCTGAAAAGGAAGGCAGAGGAAGGCTGTCCAGAGAGAGTGCTGGAAGAGTCTTGCTGCAGGACCACCCTGTGGTGGAGGGGACAAAGTGCAACTTCATGTTCACTTCCTGGCATCTCTGGCCTGGAGTCCAGACAGTTGAGGGACAGGAAGAGACCAATGCAGTCACAGATGAGCTGATCAGGGTAGTGCCCTGTCTGCGTGATGACCTAAGGAAGAGCCTGGGCCAGATGTGCAGCATGGGGAGTCTGTATGCTGCAGATGCCGCCATATGGCCATCCATCATGGCCTCTGCCCATCACATGACTGGTCCCCCCTCTGTTTCTGGTGGGGAGAGACAGTCTCTGACCAGTAGCACTGAGGGCACTGTGGGACATCATGGACATAGACATAGATGGGGAGTTTGTGCTAAGATCACCTGTTATACACCCTACCATTCACACCCACGAAGCACTCCATCCTTCATGCGAGCCTGTGATCTTCTTAGAGGACAGTGTGCCTTTGGACAGGGACATACATGGTCAGTGCATAGATCTCCCATGGGTACCCTAAAACTATTCATCAGACTTTAGCACAGTGCTGGATTGCCTGGAGGAGCTGTGTCCATCCGTAATCACTTCCATATTAGCACCTCCTACTACCACCCATCCACAACACATCGGTGACACCACACACACCATGTCCAGTCTACTCATCTCCTCACACTCAGTCATCCATGGCTCACCCAGCCCTATAAAGTATTATCATGCACCCACATCCTCCACTTACAAAATGCCCATTACTGACACTTGCCTTTGTGGCCCTCCCCACCTATCCATATGATGACAGATGTGACCTATCCTGAGTACTCTGTTAACTGGGCAGCCTGTAGCTGATGCACAATGTAGCCATTATTGCAGACATCATTTTTACTGTTATACGTTATGGTTCTGGCTCATAGTTACGAACCAGATATTGCCTCTCAGCCACTGTCACAGTATACTGCGTCCAATTCCAACTCATATAGTCATCATCTGCAGTCATCTCCTCCATAGGATCGTTATCAAGCTCTTCCCCCACTGCTGACACCAAGATTTCCTCCTCTTCTGCCTAAATGTCTCTCCCCTATTGTATCTGTTTATGAAGCAACATGTTGTACAATATTGCATGCACTGCAAAAATGGCACTGCATGTCCCAGGGTCATACTGCAGTGTACTGCCGGAGACATCTGGACAGCATAACTGGGTTGTTAGCAGTTCAAGAACTCATTGGTAACTCAGGTCTATGCATTACCTGCCACAGTCTGTGGGTTTTTACTTGATATCATTAGCCATGACTCCAGAGCATATCTGGCATTCCCAATAGTTATGAGAAATCACCCAACACAAATCGATAATATAATTGGCATATGTGCTACATGTCAGAGCTGTGTGCTTGGCTGGCCTGCTGACACATTGCATATTACACACTGTGCATTACAGATCAGCTGACAGTTGTTGGAGTGGGACCCCTTATAGCTGATATACCATTGCCCCTGCTCCCCACATGAGCATTTATTTTGATGTGGATATAGTCAAAGTCTCCCAGTATGTCAGGAAAACGGGTTATGTCATAAAATGCCCTCATGGTGTTGCTTCTGTCTTCTCCTATGTGGTCTATGGAACTACATATGCTCCACAAAAGTAATAGTATGGCATTGAGAAACTTGTGAAGTATCCTTGAGTTTGATGCACGGGATACACCCACCTTGTCCCAGTTGGTTTGTTAAAAGGTCCTTGTAACTAACATTCTCAAAGCCACATATACTCTGGTGTCTGCAGGAATGAGAACTCGACACGACTCGCAGTCCTGCATATGAGAGCTATGCATCTTGACCAGCTCTTGCATGGTGTCTCCATCCACACAACAGTGGTCCATTAGTTCTGTGTCATGGAGGGCATGGTATGTTAGGAGCAGACAGATATTTTGGTGGCACTGAGAGTAACTAATCACACCTCTGGGACTTACAGCAGTAAGAACAG
Source organism: Protopterus annectens (assembly GCF_019279795.1). Taxonomy (NCBI): domain Eukaryota; kingdom Metazoa; phylum Chordata; order Ceratodontiformes; family Protopteridae; genus Protopterus; species Protopterus annectens. The sequence continues at coordinate 637,217,543 of NC_056736.1, read as the reverse complement.
CCTCTTACATATACATATATACATATTTACTACTATGGTGACTGTGCTGTACATATTTGTGTGTTCTTGTTCCCATAATTCCAAGACTTTACTGCTGTTAACAACTGAGTGGTAGCATTCTATTGTGAAAAATATATATACGTTTGTGAATTACTCCACTTTGGTGTTTAATGTCTTTCTGCATCCACCATTACCCTCATTTTAATACTGTTGCTCAGTTCCATATTATTACACCATCATTTGCATATTATATATGCTATGAGATTTCGAGACCTGCTGAGAGCATGATCATTCTCACTGTGTCTTTGAATCAGCCCCCACCTGATACATTGTCACTCTTTGTAGCAATTCGACTACTGCCATACACAAAATGTTTCTGAATCCCAGGGGCAATCTGTTGCATTTCGGACCAGTACAGTAACTGATTTTGAAAAGAAATACTTTAGAAATTTAAACTTCCTTATTAACCTTTCTTTGACTAATGGAATTTAGTTGGAAACATCTACAAAGAATTAAAATATGCATACTTCAACAAGATCTAGAAATGTATCTCAGTAGTGTAGGCCTTTTATTTTTCGTAGCAATGTTTCTCTGTTTTGGAAGGGTTTTATAAAATGGTTACATAGTGTTACTCAGTTTATGCTGTAGTTTTTTTCTGCACCCCCTCTTCAAAACACACACACACGCACACGCGCACACATGCACACACGCACACACACACATTGAAAGCAAGGATGGTTAGTAATGGAATGTTTATCAAAGAGCTTCAGGAAGAAGTCCTAATGAAAAAAATGTTAGCAAAGTACCATATAAGCAAAGGTGCCAACAGAGGAAAATTTGTGGTATGCCAAACCTATTAGAGAGCAGCGAGTAGTCCTCATGTGCCCTTTTTCCAACTTACTGTAAAAAAAAAAAAAATACAAAGAGCTCTTTTATCATGTAGGCCTTGAATTTACAACTGCCAGGGAAAAGAGAAGAGCTACAGAGAGGATTTTCACAGCCAGAAGTGAAACAGTTGAAATCAAAACTATTAGCACTGTTTAGTTTTTTCTAATCTGTTTACTTTTATAACATGCTTAGTCATGAAAGAGCATTTTACTAAGTCTTTCCAGGCCATATTAACCAGGTGCTTAGAAACATTTCAGTAACATCCTTGATAATTATAGTCTGTACTGTGGAGGGCGTTGTTTCAAGATCTTGGACTTGCTTTAATTGTGTTTCAGTTTTAGAGCCCAAGTTTGTATCAAAGATAAATGCAGAAAACATTAGTGCTAGAGGGTTTCATTTTGGCATTACCGAGCTGCTGCTGTTGTTTAGTGCTGTCTGTGTGAATTAGATTAAACTTTTAATTAATGCTGATAAATTATGTTAATTATGTGCTGTCTGCAGGGCTGGTCTTTGCAATTGCGGGTCCAATTTTCATCATTTTGGTGGGGCCCCTCCTCTACTACCGAACTTCTCTCTCCACTTGCTGTTGTTTTGAACTTAGACTATTTCAAATTAGTATCAGAAATGTATGCTATTACTGCGTAATAACATAACAATATGTTTATGTTTTAACTACTTGACTTTTGGATTACCCCCATCCAACATGTCCTGTTGTTCCTCTGTCACGGTCTGCGTAACTCACTCAGGTACACTATAAGTGACCTGTCTGAGGGGCCACTAAGGTTTTTTCCCTGTATGGTGTGTCACCAGATGGGCATGCCCTGTCTTAAGAGTAAACATGGTCCCAAACTTTGTAGTACTGCCTGGATCTCCTGGACCTGGGTAGGAGGTGACTGTACGCTTCCCTTTCCTCCCCTATTCTTTATGAGTTTTCTGTTTTCTCTTTTCTTCTCTTCCCCTCACTTAGCGCAGCCCTTACTCTTCCCCTCACTTGGAGCAGTCCTTACTCTTCCCCTCACTTGGCGCAGTCCTTACTCTTACCCTCACTTGGCGCTGTCCTTACTCTTCTCCTCACTTGGCAGAGCCCTTACTCTTCCCCTCACTTGGCACAGTCCTTACTCTTCCCCTCACTTGGCGCAGTCCTTATTCTCCTTGACATCCCATGCCCAACAATAGTATATGCTGCAAATAACTTTTTATATGTTAGTTTCTCCACTGAAACATTAACTATATGATATTACGGCCGTGTGCAGGTACTTTTCTTACATATTTTACTACTTCCTCTACTGACTGAATTCTTGTATCACATCTACTTAATGAGTGTGGTTATTTATGCTGCATATTGTCCTGATTTATACTTTTCTGCATACCTCCTTGCTCTTATTGTTTGTTTGGCTGTTTTCCGCAATGTTACGCTTTTAACACTTTCAGAAAAGTGAATCATTTTTCGGTTCTCCTGTGCCACCCACCACTCACCACACATCTCATATTTCACTTTAATTATTTTGCTCCTACCTGTGATTGTACCAAACATTTTTCTGCCATACTGTTGAACTGGTAACATTCTATCACAAGTTTTAATGATCAGACATTTCCTCACATCACAGTAGCTGCATTTTCTATACTTACTGGCTTGCTTTCATGAGTAGACTGAGTATTCTATAGTTATTTCTTGTAATTCATTAACCATTCATTAACTCCATATCTGAAAGAGAAGCAAAAGAAAACAATACCTCTCTATCAGTTTTCAAGATAAGCACGGTCTTATCTTCTGCTACAGTAACTACCGTGTTAGCAACAGCAACTGACTACTTGTATTTTGTACTTTATCAACAGCACATAATCTTCTTCAGCTGTAAACTGTGTTATAGTTACACTAACTGACTTCAAATTTCTGTATACATATACTGCTATTTATGAGTTAGTTAAATTTATTACTGTACACATTTCTTATTCTTGTGTCACCCAATCCAGCACTTAATGAGGTTTAAATCCCACCCTTGCCAACTAAATGTCACACCAGATATGTGAGGGACAGGGACTATGGTTCTTACCTCTGCTCCACTACCCCAGATAGATCAATTGGTCATGAGGGGAATGGTCTCTTGAGCTACATCACTGCTACCCAACGGGTTAAATTAAAAATAAAAGTGCACAAGAAATGACAAGGTGGCTTCAAGAGCATACAGAGAATATGCAATGCTGCTGCACTGGGTATGTGCGTATGAGCTTCCAACGTCTACACTCAGGCTAGGACTAGACACTGGAAAATTACTGAGTAGAGACTTTGGCCTAGCAGCACACGTAACATTCTCACCATCCTTTCTGGGAACATCACTGTCTTCTTTGACACACACACACACACAGGCACACACACACACACACACACACACACACACACGCACACAGACACACACGCACACAGGCACACACACGCACACAGGCACACACAGGCACACACACGCACACACACGCACACACACAGGCACACACACACACGCACACACACACACACACACACACACACACACACACACACACATACACAAACACACTTTGTCTATAGCTGCATAGGATTTCTCCCTGGGCTAAAGTCTGCAGCTCAAGTACACAACAGGGTGTGCTCTTAGTCCTCTGAGGAAGCCGGAATAAGTACTGCTACTACTCCACGTTTGCAAGGGTCAACCTGCACAATGACTTTTTGACTGCAATCAAGACTGGCCAGTCCACCCATAGCCTCTTTACACATTTGAAACACCTGCTTATGGGCTGAAGTCCAGATAACCTTATCTGGTCTATTTTTCCTGTTAATCTCTGTAAGGGGAGTGGCTATATTGGGGACAAATGTCCTATACTATCCAGCTTTCCCTAAGAATGCTCTCACTTGTTTCTTGGTGGTAGGTGTAAGCCATGCAAAATGGCTCTAACCTTGGCCAGTTCTGGCATTACCTTACCATCAACCTCTATATGACCCAAATAAAATACATCTGCTATACCCACCTGACACTTATTGGCCCTTTGCAGTCCTCTCAATTCTTCTCAGACATGTTGAGCATTCTGCCCATGACCATCTGAAAATGGTAATGTCATCCAGATAGGCAAGGGCATAATCTGCTGTTCCTGCTCGAATGCAGTCTAACAATCTCTGGAAAGTTGCTGGGGCATTCTTCATTCCAAAGAGCATTTTTGCAAACTCATATAATGCAAATGGTGCCACAAATACTGATGTCTACCTGGCTGCAGGTAGTAGTAGTTCTTGCCAGTAACCCCTGGTCAAGTCAGATGTTGGTTCATGATTAGCCCCACCCTGCTCTTCTAAGGCTTCATCTGACCTGGGCATGCATTAAACATCTGAATCTCTATAATTATTCAGTTTCCTGTAGTCCAGACAGAGCCTGGTGCTACCACCTTTCTTGGCACCAGCGCCACTAGTGAAGCCTGGGGACTGATGGACTCCTAGATTAGTCCTGTTCAGACATGTTCTGCTGCAATTTCTCTCTCAGGGTTTGTCTAACTCTTTCAGGTACCCTGTTAAGGGTTTTATTTGAAAAGCCACTGGGGTCCTGTGTCCTCATGATACTCTACCAGGTGGGTACACTATGGCTTACCAGTAAACATAACTTCCATATTCCTGTAATACTGCTCAGATATTATGCTCCTGGGTAGAAGATAGGTGCTGGGAGAGGAGGACTACTTCATCCACCAAAGTGGCAGAATGAGTCTCAACCAGATGTACAACCAGGTCCCCCTCTGGTACCTCCTGCAACCCATTGCAGATATTCAGTACCAAGACCTCTAGATCATTACAGGGCTTAATCGTGTTAACATGGTAGAGATTGTATTTTATCCCTGCTTGGCAACTCTGGCATGTAGTTAACATCACTCATCTTTGGCACAGTGGTGAAATGACCCTCTTAGGCTTCCTGCAGCTCGTTGTGTCCAACAAGAATAAGCACAATTCCTTTCTGGCCAACAGAATACTGCCTCCGGCTGTCCTGTCATACCAACCTTTTTGCTGCTAGTATGCTTGTATCAGGTGTATCATACTTATGAACTCCGAAACTCTAACCCTGACATTTAGGGCATTCACACTTACCTTCCCACTCATCATGAAAGAAATCTACGGGTCTCATCACCCTGAGACCATATAGCAGCTTAAAGGATAAAAAAAAAATATAGGGATTCCAGGGACAGCTCCCTAGTATACAAAAAAAAAAAAAAGGACAGGACCTTGTTCCAATCCCTCTTGAACTAGTCTGCAAATGCCCTCAATATGTTCATAAGTGCAAAGTCAAATCTTTCCAGTAGACCATTTGGCTATGTATGGTAGGGGGGACTCTTTAAATGTTTAACTCATAACACTTCCACAAACAGGCCAGCATGTCTGACAAGAAGTTGGCACCTCGATCAGCATTTTTCTAGAAAATCCTACCCTTCTGAATGTTTAGCAGACCATTTATGACCTTCTCTGCTTCAAAGGAGTACAGAGCCACCACCTTTGGGTATCCAGTTGCTTAATCCATCACTAACACCAGGATATATTTCTTACCTGTGGAGCTTGGGGTACTAAGATGTCCCACAATGTTCATAACTACCTTCTGACATGATTCCTCAATAACAGGCAAATGTATCTAAGCAGCTTTGTCTTTGTCTCTGCCTAGCCAACCTTTTGACTTTTTTCACAGGTCCTGCAGTACCCTGTCACATCCTTTTCAAAACTTGGCTAGTAAGAATTCTACATAAACTTGTCTTTTAGTACTATTTATGCCCATATGGCCTGCAAAAGGAATATTGTGGTCCATAGCTAGAAGTGCCTGCTGGTAGGCCCTTTGTACTACCGAATGTTGGATTGCTTCTCCATGTAATCCTCCTTCAGGGGTCCATTCTCTGTCCATCATCCCTTTTTCCAACTACATAGACTACCCATGCCCATGAGTATCAGAAGCCTCTTTGGCTACCTCTCTCAAATTCTGTAGAGTAGGCTGTCTGCATATGATTGCATGCACACAAGGTACTGCAGTGTCAGTCATTCCTTTTTAGGACATCTGCAGGGATATCCCCAAGCACAGCCACCTTCTTGATCCCTTGCCCTCTTTCCTAGTCTAAAGAAACTCTGGCCAAAGGTTCCTGAAAAGGCGTCCCTCCCAAAGCCCTAACTGGAATGGACTGTCCAAGCCAGTATTGACTTTTTCTGACCACTGCAGAATTAACAGAGGTTATGTCTAAGGCTGTGTCCTCTTGGCAATGGTCTGCTTCCTCTCAAACAGCATAGCATATAAACTCTTGTGGTATAGTTTGGTACAGCTGCTGTCTCCAGACAATCCCTGCTCTGCCTGCTGTTTCTGAGAGCTATGCTCACCATCCTACTTCAATGGACAGTGAAATAATAGGTACTCATTTTGGATACATTTATAACACATAACCCTAAGACCTGGGTGAATAACAAAACCTATGGCTTCTCTTTTAAGTGTGAAACCTGCTATGATGGCTTAGACTGTTCCCATGGGTTTCCTTATACCAAATGGCATTGCTGGCTGTCCCTTTCCTAGATAGCTGGCTAGAAATCCCCCTTCCTCCCTATCTCCTCCACAGTATTACAATATGATTATTCCAGTCTGCCATCCAAATCTTCATGTCTTCAGGCAGAGAAATAAGGGCTTGTTCCCCCATCAAAACATCTGCAAGCATTTCATATGAAAGTGAGTAGTTATGTCTGTAATATATTAATTCACACTTTCATCTGTCTTTCTTATGTACTCACTAAATTTCTCTCTATATTTGTTTCTTGAACCAGTTTAAAGGATGCAAGTAAACATTTCTGAAACTTAAATAAATGATGTAATCAACATCCTAAGTATGAAAGCTGCATGCATCACTTTGCCTGTGAGCAAATTAGTTAAAAACCTCACTGACTACCTTTGATCAGTTTGGCTTTGATTACAAACCATTTAAAATGCCTGTATAAAACACCCCCCCTTTATATTGTGGAAAATATTTTGTACTGACCTGTACATCTGGGGTTCATCTTCCTCCTTCCCATCTCATAACTCACATGCCCCCAGAGAAGAATGATCGTTTCTCATTTATGCTGCTGCTGCTTCTGTCTCTTTCTTCCGTCTCTCAGCTGCTTTGAGTTCCAGAAGCTTCATCTTCAGTGCCAGTCTTTGTAATACAGTTGGGTTTTGAAGTACTCTGTGGATGAAATGGATTGTCCTTTACCTACTGCATGTCCAACACCTGCCAGGCTGTCTCCAGTATTAATGGGCTGCAGAGCCAGATGTTGGTCAAATGGGGCCATAGGAGGGTAATGGATTGGGGCCCCTCTACTCACACACAGCAGCCCCCCTGCAGCGATTCCTATGTCCCATTACTTGGCTGTTTCTCACCAGTTACTATAAACACTGTTAAAACTTGTCAGTGTGCATACAATTTTCTTCAGATATTTGGATTTAATTTAAAACTTGTATTTCAAATTTTACAGCACAAATACTGATAGCCAGTCACTAAACAAAAAATACAGTTTCACAAAGAAAACAGACTTAGCATTAACAATAAACTTCTCTGCCCTTGAAACGACACTGAAACCCACATTCAAAGAAAATGCATCTGGCCAGTGACAGATAAAATGCACCTTTGGGCTATTTTCAAAGCATAGGCCCCTTGCACACATTTTTAGGACCATGCAGACATGCAAGTGTTCTTTTAGCCACCTTCCTGATTGTATTAAATATTATTCCTTGTATAATACTGCACAACTTGTTAGAGTGTGTTATAAATGTGTAGTTTTGAGCATTTTCTAGTAAGCAATGAAACAAAACGTATGAACCAATAATGACAAAACTGACCATTTCAGAATATTTCAGTCATAAACGACCACTCAATATCAGTCAATATGCACAATCTCTGCAGAAGTAAAAGTCCTCAGAATAATTCCGCATTAAAGAGATTTGTAACTAATGTAGAGGCTGCCACCAAACAAATTTATATTTCAGTGTTTCATCTACAAATACAGTGCCTGCTGCCCTTGAAGAATAAATTGCTTAGGTTACATTAAAGAAATGGTAAGCAGGTAATATTGCACTAGGGAATGGATGGCAAACCAACAACAGGTTCATAGTTACTAGGCATCTCAACCAGAGGACACACTCAGGACTGCAGCAATCCCCCACCTTTAAAGTACAACACAGTATCAGCAATGTATATATATGGTGTGGGAGAAGAACCCATAGCCTTCTGTATCAGAAACAAGTATGTTACCTGTTGTGCTATTAACAGTGCTTTCAACTTATATAGCACAGTGATGACCATTTGCTAAACAAAACAGGTGCACTTTGAAAATAGACAGCGTGAGCAGCAGTAAACTTCTCTTTTCTTGCAGCTCACAATTCCTTGAAAATGCACTGAAACTCAGTCCCTTGAAAATGCACTTTGAGTGCTCTGGTAGTTGGTATAGAGGATTCAGGCTCTTGTCTCTTGTAACTAAGGTACAGATTTTGAGCCTGCGCAAATTAAATAACTTGCCATCCCTAACTAGGGCATCTCACACACAAACACTTCCTGAAGTAAGATTCACTTGTTTGTACACTTATCTTTATCAGTCCTGAAGTGGCAAGAATGTTTGTTCATTATGTTTTTAAAATTCCATGCAGTCATGGAAAAGCAATAGCAGGAGATATGTGCATCGATGCATGCAGGGACACAAATGTCAAAGGGTGTTCATTCTCTTAAAGAAGATTTTTTTTTTTATTAAATACTAAATGCTGTGGCAGCCTTGCCAGCCAGCAAGTCCCCTCCTCAACCAATTTGGCCTAGGTGACGACTGCTTAGTGCTGAATCATCTGGCTTTGATGAGCTGCAGACCACCTGCACACAAAATGACCATCTTGTCTTCCTTGCACATATTGGCATGCAGGATTCCTTTATCTTTACATTCCTTAGCTGTGACACAGAAATCATATCATTGTTTTCGAGGAGCTCATTTCTGCTGTGCAAAACTAAACCTCTATATATTTACTTTGTGGATGTGAGGCTAGTGACATGTTTGCTAACAAGCTGTGAACTCGATAAACTCAAGTTCAATATCCAGCCACTGCCACCAAATGCTGTGCCTATCCTGGCACTGATGAGGTTTTGAGTCTCACCACTGCCAACCAAATGTAGTGCTGGATATATGAGGGACAGGGGCTTTGGTCTTTGCAACAGATCCACTGCTCCCAAATAGATCAAATAGTCAGGAGGCGGATGGTCTCTTGAGTCAACCACTGATGCTCACCTGATTAAAGTAAAGACAAAAGTGCACATAAATCTGAGTCACTGATAAATACAGGTTGGTCTCAAAAGCACACAGTGAATATGTACTGCTGCCTTGAGTATAGGCTTTCAAGGTCCATGCCCAGCCTAGGAACATACATTGACCACTTACTGAGCTCAGTCATTAGCTTAGCTTTCTAGGCCCATTCTAACAAATCTCTCTCTGTGAATGTCAATGTCTTTAGTGCCCTTTACCCATGGTGACTGCTTTTAAAGCGAATGATTACTTAACACACACACACACACACACACACACACACACACACACACACACACACACACACACAGTTTTCATGGAATGCTGGTAGAATTGTTTCATTCTGGCAAGGTAGCACCACCACCACTGTAGATTACTGGGCTAGAGGCACACTATCTACTGTGCCACTCTTGATTAATAGCCAAATAAAAAGATCATCATCCTCTTTTGGCTTTTCCCGTTAGGGGTCGCCACAGCGGATCATCTCTTTCCATTTCTTCCTATCCTCTGCATCTTGCTCTGTCACACCAACCGCCTGCATGTCCTCTCTCACCACGTCCATAAACCTTATCTTAGGCCTTCCTCTATTCCTCTTACCTGGCAACTCCATCCTTACCATCTTTTTCCCAATATACCCATCATCCCTCCTCAGCACGTGTCCAAACCAACGCAATCTCATCTCTCTTGCTTTGTCTCCAAACTGTCCAACATGAGCTGACCCTCTAATATACTGATTCCTAATCCTATCCATCCTAGTCACACCGATTGCAAATCTTAACATCTTTAACTCTGCCGCATCCAGCTCTGACTCCTGCCTTTTTGTCAATGCCACTGTCTCCAACCCATATAACATAGCTGGTCTCACTACCCTCTTGTAGACCTTCCCTTTCACTCTTACTGGTACCCGTCTGTCACAAATCACTCCTGACACTCTTCTCCACCCATTCCATCCTGCCTGTACTCTCTTCTTCACGTCTCTTCCACATTCACCATTACTCTGAACTGTTGATCCCAAGTACTTAAACTCGTCCACCTTTACCAACTCTACTCCCTGCATCCTCACCATTCCTCTACCCTCCCTCTCATTTACACACATATATTCTGTCTTAGCCCTGCTGACCTTCATTCCTCTGCTCTCTAGAGCACATCTCCACCTCTCCAGAGTCTCCTCAACCTGATTCCTACTCTCACTACAGATCACAATGTCATCTGCAAACATCATTGTCCACGGGGCCTCCTGTCTGATCTCATCCGTCAACCTGTCCATCACCACTGAGATAATAAACAAAAATGGCAATAAGTGATAGGGCCAATTAGAGGTAGATAGCAGTTTGACAACTTACAGTGCTAAGTAATACCCTTCCCTCAGATAATAAATAAAACAAAAATAAATACCTGCCATGAGATCATAAAAGACAATAAATAAAAACTTTACTTAAAAAGGAAGTTAAGGCAGTGTTTATATAAATTTATATGCAGAGGTAAATAAATGTGTACAAGGAATAGAAAACAATAATCAGTTGCACAATAGTTAAAAGCAAAACATTTAGCTAATATAACAAATAAATACCTTCAGTAAACGTACATAACTATGCTAAGGCACTAAAATGTTACAGAGCAGATGTACAACAGGAAACTTACATAGATATACACACCTACATATTCCAAGCAAGCCTGACTTTCTTCACTGGTTTCAGCTAAACATAAATACTTTAGCTTATTACACTTTTTCTCACATTAACCAAAGGTAAGTAATTTGTTTTTTTCTCATACACATACAGAATTAGCTGCAGATAGCTCAGCTTAGACAGTAAACAACAGGATTTCACACACACACACACACACACACACACACACACACACACACACACACACACACACACACACACACACACACACACACAGCTCCTTTCATAGCTTTGAGCTGAAGAGTTTACTAATTACCGATTTTATGACTTAACTCAACGTTTATGACCTTCCTGCAATAACAGGCAACAATTAATCAGGAACATCTCTACATTTCATTATAGAATTACTGCATTTTCCCATGAGAATAGAGTTTCAGGTTCTTTTGCACTACATAAAAAGACCAAATACAAATACAATTCACGTGTCGCTAAGACATATCATAAATTCATTTTCACAGTGTGAAGCCTATTGCATTTTTACAAAGCTTAATTATAGTTTATAAATGTTTTAAACATCTGAAATAAGAAAGAAAAAATACATTGCATTTTAAATCTGTTTCTCCTCATGGCGTCACACTTGTATACTACTTTCTTCATTTCAACTACGTGTATTAAATGCACATAAGATATATTTATTTTGTGTATTTATACTGTGTACATTTGCTATACCTGTTAAAATCTTCATATGCTCACTGCAGACAGCATTTTTTTATCTGGACTAGTTAATTTTCCTAGGTTCCTTCTGAATATAGGTATTGCCAAGTGTGGACAATCCAGTAAATAAAGAGATAGATAAATAAACAAATAAAAGAAATAGATAAATGCATATGCAGACAGCTATGAAAAATGTTGCAAAGATGTTGCCACTTTAGAGACTTTTTTTAATATTCTCCCCCTCCCATATCACCCCTTTTTCTTATGGAGGGGGTTGCCAGTCACCAGTGAATTTCATTTATGTGCACTAGGTTTGCAAGGTGAGTGGTGGATCATTAAAGGAAAAATCCACCTTAGAACTAAAAAAACATATTTTTTTCATTGTATCTTTGTTTTTGAGCTATTTTAATGCCTCAAAATCACTCCAAGTGCTTCTTTTACAATTTTAATGTGTTTCTCTCAAAATAGTGGATGATGGGGCCTGTCTTGGTAACGTGATCTTATTTTCTTGCTTTCCTTCCTTCTTCCCAGAATACATTTCAAGTCCTCTTTATATGACTCATACCAGACATAAGGAAGTGGTGTTTTTTCATGCCATTAAAATATAACGGCAGGACTGTGAAGCACTGTCATCTAAACACACCTTCTGCAAAAGAGCTGCCTCTCTGTTTACCTGACTGAGCCTCATTTATCTGTCTGCCAGAGCTTGTTTTGTGCTATAAATAGCTGTTAGCAGCTACTTGCAGCAAAAGAAAGCAAATAAAAAATATTTTTTGTAAGAGGAGTCTTTTGTAGTTCTAACAAACTTGATAACCCTCCCCCATACTCTCAAGCTGAGGTGTGAAAACTCTCACTGCAGTAAATAATCCTTGCTGTACATTTACAAGTGACAAGTAGTAAGACTGTAAACTTAGTCTGTCTGCTACTTCCCAATGCCTTCAGTGGGAGGATTTTTCTCTCTCATGAATGATGCAGACTTAAAATGTGCTTTACTAGTTCCTCAATTATTTCCGTCATGTTCCCCCTCCTTTTTTCTATTTCGTATTTATTTATACTTTGGTAACCAGGAAGCATTTCAGCCACAACACAAGCTACACTGGCAAAGATAATAACAATTATTAAATGCACTTGTCAATACAAAGAAAAAATACTGACAGAAAGCTTTAATAATTGGCTTAAATTCTGGTGTCATTCAAAGGGGATCCAATGTCTGTCTGCCTGGGATGACATGCTGGACAAGCCACGCTGCTTCGCAAGGGACGGCTTGCACCTGTCACCCCTGGGCTTCCGGATATTGGCAAAGGCTCTTGCCACCCCCATAGTGCCTTTTTTAGGCAAGGCTCAAATTCTAAACCTACCACCCTAGAACACCAAAAAGGAAAAAAACTAAGGGTAATGCTGCTCAATGCCAGAAGTCTCAATCTCAAGATGCACGCACTCGAGGCCCTTCTCAATATGGAGAACATCGATGTCTGTGCTGTGACAGAAACCTGGTTCAAGGCTCCTGAGAGCACCCCAGCACTAACAGGTTTCACCTCATATCATGCGTTCGCCCCAAAATCCGGACAACACCAAGAAAGGGGGTGTCCATATTCATAAAGGACACCCACACCTCAAGGTTGGTGGCAACGCATGATGCATCGGAGACCATCCAGGTGCAATTAACCATAGGCAAGACTGCTCTGCAATTTGTAGCATGTTACAGGCCACCCTCTCAAACTCAGGAACCTCACATGGCCTTCCTGAAAACATTGGAGGATAAATGTATCTCCAAACACCATCATACTAGGTGACTTCAACTACCCTAATATAGACTGGGAACACTACTCAAGCCCGAACACTCTAACCCAAAGATTCCTGGAGTTCATAAACTCAAATGCCATGGAACAACTAGTCACCATCCCCACAAGAGGAGAAAACATACTTGATCTCATCATCACGAACATGGGATCAAAATGTTCAACACCGAAGTATACCCCTCACTGGTGAGATCAGATCATAAACTAATCTCGCTGGAGGTCCTCATCCCGCCCCACCTGAAACAAAAAGACCACAGTGAAAAACTTCTCAAAAGCCGATTTCACACTTCTAAAAACTAGTGTGGTCTCCTTTAAGGCCCCTGAGCCAGTGGTAAACATTACTCAAACCGCTGAATCACTTACAAATGCCTTCTACCAGCACCTACAGGACTGCATGGATCAGGCAATCCCAAACAAAACTAAGACTCTCTGTACCAAAAGCAAGCGTCCAGTCTGGTGGACCCCAGCCATAAACAAGCTCTACAACAAAAGGAGGAAGCTACTACAAGATAGAGCAAAATCCTTGAAAGGTAAGACACCTTTGATCATTATAAGTAACAAACTAAGAGCTCTCATAAAATCATCCAAGGCAAATTTTGAGAGAAAAATCGCCAAGGACTCTAAAGAGAATCATAAGGCCTTCTTTAGCTATGTTAGAAACCTAGGAGGAAACTCCCAGATATGCTCAGAATTAGTTCAAAATGATGTGAAAATTACTGAACCTACACACATTGCCAACATACTGGCTGACAGGTTCAGTGCAAACTTCTCCCCTCCCAAAAGGAGAGATATCTATTCCAGAGGATTGTAGCCCCAAACATCTCCAACGCCCAGGTGAGAACTGCCCTCACTAAGGCAAAAACACAGCATCCATGGGACCGGATGGTGTCCCCGGCTGTGTGCTTCATGAACTCAACGAGGAATTAAACCCACAGTTAGGACAGCTGTTTAATCTTAGCCTCACCTCAGGATACGTACCCAAGGAGTGGCGCACGGCGACTGTGGTCCCACTTCATAAGGGCGGTGCCTCCACAGACCCTGGAAATTACCGCCCCATTAGCTTGACAAGCCTTATCTGCAAAGCCATGGAGAGGATCATAATGGAACTCATAAATAAAGACATAGGGAACTTGCAGACTTTGGATCCAACTCAGTTTGGCTTTGTCAAAGGCAGATCCTGCCTCTTAAACTTGGTTGACTTTTTCGAGACAGTCACCAAGGCCATTGATGAGGAAAGGCAGTCCATACAGCCTACCTCGACCTGGCAAAGGCCTTCGACACAATACCCCACTCAGGTATCATCGAAAAACTCATCAGCTTGAATGTAAACCCATACATCACAAGATGGGTTGCAAACTGGCTAAGTGACAGAACCCACAGGGTCAGAGTTGCTGGAGCCATGTCAGACTCAAAGCCTGTCACAAGTGGTGTCCCACAGGGCTCAGTCCTGGGTCCACTCTTGTTCGGCATCTACTTTTCTGAAGTACAAGCAAACACAGGAGGGTTATGGCTGACAAAGTTTGCAGATGACTGCAAACTGGGCCATAGTCGAAAACACATCTGACATAGATATCCTCCAGAAGGGCCTCACAGAAACGGATAACTGGTGCCAGAGCCATGGCCTGAAGTTAAACGCCAAAAAATGCATAGTCATACCCTTCGGGAAAAACAAGGTTACCCCTAGCTACCATATAGGTGGTAATCCACTGAGCACAGAAAAAGTCATCAGAGATCTGGGGACCCAGGTTGACAGTAGCCTTCGCTTTGACACTCATGTTGCTAAAGTAGTTAGGAAAACCTTCTATATCACCCACCTGATCATGAAGGGATTCACATCTAGATCAAGGGAGGTCATCGTCCACCTGTACTCATCACTTATTAGACCTATGATTGAGTACAATGCCCGCTCGGAATGTATCTGACCAGACACCTGCTGCAGCTTGAAAGGCCCCAAAAGTTCCTCACCAAAAGGATAAAGGGTCTCAAAAATATGTCTTATGCTGCCCGACTGAAAGAACTCCAGCTCTATTCAGTCTCATACCGCTTGCTCAGAGGTGACTTGTGCCTGACATATAAGGCCATGTCAAACCCAGATTTGATGAATATGCTTCACCTCAAAAAATCTAGATCCCTCAGAACCACAAGGGCGGGAGACTTAAACCTTGACACGGTTATAAATAGAACGTGCTGGAGGGACAGATTCATCACCCAGAGACTCCCTATGCTGTGGAACAAAATCCCGGTACATGTGAGGCAGAGCACCTCTCTGGCCTTGTTCAAGAGGAATCTTGACCAATGGATGGGAGATTGCAGATATACCCCAGGGATTACTTCAGTGTCACTGCTTGACAGAGGTACAGCAAAATGATAGGCATAGTTTTTATTCAAACTAAAGGGGTGGCGAAAGCCACATAACTATGGGCTAGGCTTATAAATGCCCTTGGACAGAT
The DNA here is from genome assembly GCF_019279795.1 of Protopterus annectens. NCBI lineage: Eukaryota > Metazoa > Chordata > Ceratodontiformes > Protopteridae > Protopterus > Protopterus annectens. Next base: position 637,201,777 of record NC_056736.1, on the reverse strand, counting down.
AGCCTAGTATGAACCTATGAACCTATGAACCTAAGACATTGACCAAGATTGCACATGGAACACATAGACAGTGTGTCACAGTGACCAAGTAAATCACTGAGCAACATTTACTAGAATGTATACATTAATAATGCTTAACTATACTATGTTGTTTGCTATAAATAATTCATTGTATGCACACATATTGTACAAACACACGCTCACACATGCACGCGCTTATACATACACATATACAGAAACACACACACATTGTACACGTACTTTATATGCATACACATATAACACACACACACTATATATGTGTGTATGTGTGTGTGTGTGTGTGTGTGTGTGTGTGTGTGTGTGTGTGTGTGTGTGCATTTAAACGCAGTTAAGTACTTCTGATTTCCTTTTCTTAGTGTTCTTAATGCAAAGGCACGTAGTAAATGTATGTTAAAGTAAATTCAGCTGTATATTATGGTTGCTCTCTGACAATGCAAGGACTGACTCAAAGTCAGTTGGAATCTGTTACAATGGAGCTGCATTTACCAGATATGCATCCCCCTCTTGAAGGATGTCACACAAAGCATAAAAGACCTTTTTTATGAACAGTATCAGTGCACCTAGTTGATAGGGTTGCCACCTGAGTCTCTTTCTGCAGTTCTGGTCTGTGTGCGTGTGTGTGTCTGGGGGGGGTGGCTTTACAAGAATTTTCTCTAAATGTCACATAAATCTTTGCTACTACTCAAGTTATCTTATCACAAACTATTATAAATAACATTTAAAGCTTAGAATTTCAATACTGTATTGCTGCTTATGTAAACTTGTAAGAAGAGTTGACAATTGCCTTTAACCCCCTGACTGATCCAATTGCTTTGTTTTGCTATGAAAGGGAAGTGTTAAGTTCTCCTCCTCTCTGCAATAAAAACAGTGGAAACAATTCCTCAGCTTTCTGTCTTTTTTTATATCAGCTGCTGTGTTCCTGACATTAGCAGGATTAATTACCCTTCGAAGATTGACAGGAGTACCTGACAGGGTAAACTATAGATTTAACTGTGTCTATGATATGTCATGCAGGTGGAGACGAATTTCTCTGCAAAGTATGTGAGAAGTTGAATTAAAAAAAAAAGTAGGTGGGCTTTCCCTTCCTTTGACTCCAATGCAAGGAAATAAAAGTTTTAAAAACTACAAGCAGGTTTCTGGTACATACACAATGCTGGAACTATATTGTAGGGAGAAAAGAAACCTAACAATTGAGTTAAACTGCCTGAGAGGGTGGAGGGTGGTGAACAAAAAGAAGACTTGACATGCTTTATGGGAAAGAGAAAGGGTTGAAGCAGAAGAAGATCACGTTGCTATATCAAGCCCCATCAGTAGCCATGTTGTGGTAAACAGGCTAAAATTACAAATAAAGCACTTAGAGTGATTTTGAGATGTTAAAATAGGTATGGAAACAAAGATAGACTGAAAAATACATATTTTTTTAGTTGCGGGGTGGAGTTTTCCTTTAAGAAGGATATTCAGGGTAAGTTGTTAGATGTCCATTTAGATATATGTGAACTAAAATGGCAACTAAGGTTGGATGCCCAGAATTATCCTGGTATAAATGATAGTATTGCCCCAGTCTTAAAGTTAAAACATATATTAGGTAGGAGGTAGGTTAAGTTATTATTGAATTAATTTAATTCAAATAATTGAATTTAATCTGTTGTATTCGAATGCATATGAATTATTTAAAATGACATGTTATAAATTTTAGAATTTAAAAGTCAGTAAAGACAAACAGTTTTTTTTTTAATTATTTTATGAAATATGGGTGTAATTCAGCAGTGTTCCTTTAAATAGTGTATTGCTTAATTGATGAAGTAATTGTTCCATTGGGTGGGTATTTAAATAGGAGTTTTTGTGAAGGTTTTATTGTTCTGATGAAGTCCTGATAGTGTGGACGAAACCTAGGTTAACAATTTGGTTGTTTTCATTGGTTTTATCAATAAAGTGTGGATTGGTTTGCTATTCTCCAGGCACTTTCTTTATCACACAGTTAACTGCAGAGGTCATTATATGCTATACTTGCACCCACTCTGTGGTTAGCATCTAAGAACATCAAGATGGTAGTAAGCATTTACATGCAATCATACTCGTATGCACTCTCTGTTAGACAGAATTATAAGTCCAGAGGCAAAACACTATATGGCAAATAGCTACTGTCAGTCATTTGTTTTCACCTTTGTGGACTTTACAGGAATACAGACTGATAATCAAAAGCAGGCGACTGTCATCACAGCCAGGAACTTTATCTCTACACCAATGTGCTGACCAGAGTGCTCTGTGTTTATGTATTGATTGATATATATATATATATATATATATATATATATATATATATATATATATATATATATATATATATTCATTTCAGAAGTCTGAAAGCCCAAAATCTTGAATTTCAAAAGGCTGAGACCAAAATCTTGAAAGTTCAAAAGACTGAATCTCAGAATACTGAATCTCAGAATACTGAATTTCAGACTCCTGAAAATATACATGATACCAAAACTTACTATATCCCAGCAGAGGTAGATACAGAAACAAGTACAAGACAAACCATATTACTTTTCTCCAAGTATAAGCAGGGGAGCAAGCCCCCCTGTACCCCACATCCCCTGCTACTTAAATATATCAACTCTGAGATCGCACTTCACTACATTAACATGAGTTATGTTGTAGTATAGCAAGTTAGAAAGGAACATGACTAAAGTTACAACAGACAGTCGTGAAACGCATAATGGAATGTTTGCCATATTGTTCTGAGGAGTGCAATCCCAGAGTTGATATATTTAAGAAGCAGGGGGTATGGAAGGCACAGACCCCTACATGGGGGTTGCCCCCCCTGCTTATACTTGGATAAGTGGTAAACAGTTTATCTTTTATTTGTTCCTGTATGTAGTTGTGCTGGAATATAGTAAGTGTTGGTATCCTGTGTGTTTTCAAGAGTCTGACATTCAGTATTTTGAGTTATCAGTCTTTTTTGAACATTCAAGATTTTGGTCTCAGTCTTTTGAAATTCAAGATTTTGGGCTTCCAGTTTTCTGTAGTGAATCTATATATTTGCTTTCAATTTGCTTTTTTTATATCTGCTTTTTAACAAAGCACTTTCTCAATGCATTGAGAGTTTGCTCGAAAGCTTTGCTTGTGTTTGATTAGAGTCGTTTATAATGTGCGATACTGTGTGTTCCTAGTGTTCTCTTCATCTACATTGTACGTAAGTAGCACACTTTGATGTATGTGTACCATTGTATTTAAGTAACACCCTTTGGTGTATGTGCAATATACTTTGATGTATAAGTAACACTGTATTTTAGTAACTCCCTTTGATGTATGCGTAACATTGTATTTTAGTAACACCCTTTGATGTATGTGTAACATTGTACTTAACACTCTTTGAAGTATTTGCAGTATTGTACATAAATACCCTTTGATAGATGTGTAACATTGTACTTAAGTAACATATTTGATGCATGTGTAATGTACTTAACTAACACCCTTTGATGTGTGTGTATGTTGTATTTAAGTAATACACTTTGAGGTATGTGTAACTTTCTATTTAAGTAACATCCTTTGATGTAGTCATGTGACAGATCAGAATGAAGCCTATTGCAATGCACTATGTTTTACTGGACTGCAAATTCCTTTCTCCACTTACTGCATTTATATGATTTGTTCTATATGCTTCAATAAAACGTTTGTATGGGGGATGGCATCCCTTTCACTCCATACTCTCAGTTAGGTGGGGGGGGGGGAGTTAAGGACCTCCTCTGCAATTGAAGTTAAATATCTGTCTGACTAGCTGTCTGTCTGTCTAATCTGCCTTTGCATCTACTTGATGTGTTTGCCCACTGTTAAGCAATCTGCCTAGTCACCTCTCTTCTACATATCTACCTAAGTAAATAAAATAATGATGGACCTTACAACAAAATCTTTCTGTCCTATCTGCCTGTCCATCTGTTTAGCTGTATGTGTCTGTCTGGTTATCATAATGCCAGACCTCAAAAAGAAGAAGAATACAGACATGGTTACTAAGCAACAAGCAACTCTGCCTGCTCATATAAACTGTTTCACTTGCTATTCTGGACCTGCATTTATGTGAGGTCCGATATTCTCCATTATAGCCTAATATTACATCCCTTTCCACAGCAGCACATCAGACTCTGGGGTGGGTGGACTTATTTCTATGGTACCAGGTAACTTTTATATGGATTACATATAAGCAGGATGTGTAATGCTTCTTAGTAAAAAAAAAAAAATACATAATAATGAATGAGATGGCAGGATAGCCTGTTTCCCTACATATTAAGTTCATACTATATGCTGCATTTTACAGTAAAAGAGTGCTGTTGTTCACTACAGTAGTACAGTATGTAGGTGTGTTGGCGTTATTATTATTGTCATTAAGTTAAATCAGACTCTTTATGACCTCAAAGACTATATACACCAGGCCTGTCTGTCAAGAGCTGCTTCTTTAAGTTCTTGCAAATTCACATTCATTACTGCAGTAATGCTCTCTATCCAACTTAACCTCTGCTACCCCCCTCTTCTTTTGCCTTCAATACTTCCCAGCATCAGTGTCTTTTCTAGTGAAACCTGTCAACATTATGTGACTAAAAATATTTAAATTTTGATTTTATTATCAAGCCTTCCAATGAACAGTCTGGATTTATTTCCTTAAGTATTGACGTGTGTGTGTGTGTGTGTGTGTGTGTGTGTGTGTGTGTGTGTGTGTGTGTGTATATATATATATATATATATATATATATATATATTTATGAGATTTACCTTCAGTTGGTCGACAAACATGAATGTCGACATCCTGAAGGTAAACCACTTTACATTGAAAATGGAATCATCGACTTTGTCGACTTTTTGTACGCATGCATGGAGGTTGCTTCTAGATGCATGCAAATATTACTTAAAAAACATAAACAACATTCTTCCATGTAGTGGACTGCTTAACCCCACTGCTAATTATATGCACTAACTTCAAGATCACACAATCCCTGGAGAAAGGGAATATTCTCCTACCTGGAGATTGTTGATTTTGCAGACCTGTTGACTATCGGTATAGTCGACCAAATGCGGTTGATTATTGTTTATTATTTATTTATTTACTGACATTTGATTACTGGGAAAGTCCAAGTGGGTAGAAAGAGGCCCAGGGAGAAAAGCTCCAAATTATTGCAAAACATTTTAAAAACAATAATTATACAATCTTCAAAAATAAAACAAAAACATCTGCAGTTTAAATAATTATAACAAATTAGACATAATATAAAACATTGGTTAAGTCCTGATACAATGTATATGACAATCATTTAATAGTTAGAGAACTTTTAGATGTTTTGTAGAGAAATTAAACGTAAGTTAGCCTAATACAAACAGGAACTGCAATATGAAGTGAGGGAAAAGAAGCTTATGCTATTTTTACAGAGAAAGTCAGGGAAGAGAACTGAATAGCAGTAAAGACGTAAGTGAAAAAGGAAGAGTAAGGAGGTATAAGGGATGAAAAGGTACTTGTTCACATTTAGGGATATTGTTTATCCCAGTTTTGAGTAAGAACAGAGCCAGACTTTGGCTAGGAAGTCTTTCAGAGTGGTTTTGAAAGATGGGAGGGAGGGTATAGGCCTGATGGATACAAGTAAGAAGTTCCAGGCCTTAGAAATGTTGTGAGTACAGACACTGCCCAAAATATTTGCTAGATCTGTAGACAGACAGGAGTTTTTTGTCACTGGATCACAATGACTGACTGGGAACATAGTTGTGTAGAATGTCTTTTAGTGCTGGACAGACAGATGGATGCTGAATATTTTTTTTAGGTGGTAAGAAGTTGTGTGCATGTTAGTTGATGTCACAGTTCTAACCAATTTAGGCTTTTCAGTGCTATACAGTGGTGGGTTTTGAACGGGCTATGTGCTGTAAATTTAGCAACTTTGCTATATCATTGTTCAAGTTTTAATTTTTGTGAAGCTTGAAGGTTAGTAAGGGTGGGAGCACCATGAAGAAGAGTGAGGAGGAGATAGGTAGTGGCAAGTGTAATTTTAGTTGAATCAGTGAGAAAGTTTTTTGACTTTGTAAAGCATCCCTAGTTTTTGATGAATTTTTCTTATGCAGTTTTGTATACGCATGTCGAATTTAAGATTATCATCCACTATCATCCCTAATGATTTGCTATGGGAAGTGACTTCACTGGTTGTATTATCATGAGACAGGACTTTAAATTTAGTTTTTTTTCTATGAGAGACGGATTTAGGGATAAAAAGTAATATGTTTTTTTTTGGGTTATGTGTTATGAGTTATGAAGCCATGTTTCAGCGGCTGTTAAAGCTTCTTGAGTAGTTCCTTTGGAGGTGTAGCACATTGTCAGATGTGCAAATGAGAGTGGAATCATCTGCATATTGTATTAGGGTGGCCTGTTTAAGTAAAGAGGGTGTTGGTGAAAATGTTAAAAGGGAGGGAACCAAGGATAGAGCCTTGTGGTACACCGGTGGTGACTGGGAGGTAAGGAGAGAGCATGGAGAGCCATTTTACTGACTGATACCTATTGGACAGGTAGATTTTGAACCACAGAAGGGTGGGCTGAGACCTACTGAGGACAACTGAAGTAGGCGTTTGCTGTGACAAACTGTGTAGAAGGCTTTAGATAAGTCTAGTAATAAGGAATAGACTAGTTTGCCATTATCTCTAGCTTTATTGACAGTATCTATATAGGTTAAAATGGCAGTGCTAGTACTATGGGAAGGACAGAAGCCATGTTGTGTAAGGGATAACAGCTCTTCCTGCAGGAGATAGTCTAGCAGTTGTTTTTGAATACATTTTTCAAGTATTTTGATGATGGGAGATAAGATTGCTATATGTCTGAAGTTAGTACTGGCTGTTGAATTTCCTCCTTTCTGCAGAGGACAAATGAGTACTAAGGGAATCAAACCCTGCACCACAGGAACTACAGTCTAAACTTTAGCCTTTATACCAACTGCCAGATTAAACAGATGTTGAACAAACTCCCTGTCGTAACCACTTGTAGGTTGCCCAATGGAAGGTGAAACTCCAGTGGCAAAAGAAACACCCCAGAGTCCTTCAGTATACCATAATTGAAATGAATGGACAGAAAACAGCACAGTTGAATAAACAAGTATAGTTTAATTTCTAAGCGCTTTTGAGAGGAGCTAAACAGGCCTGGCAATATGTTCCATGAAAGGGATTATCGTACTGAATTGGTTGAATCTGTTAAGATGGAAATATTAGAAGGCAGACAAGGCAAATTTGCTCCTTTACTTAGTAACACTAACAAAATGAATGATATTTCACAGAGTAAAAAGACTGCCACCAACAATTATGAAATGGTTGGTGCTATGATTATTAGATATAACCATCAAACACCAGCACTAAGAGGTATTTTAAATAAAACTTGGAACACAGTTTTTACTACTGAATATCACAAAGTTTTAGGTCTAGCACCCAAAATTATATACAGTAGGGGCACCCAAAATTACATACAGTAGGGGTGAAAACCTCAAGAATTGTTTGTCTTTCGGCTTCTCCCAGTTAGGGGTCGCCGCAGTGGAACTCCGGTCTGCTAATGATTGGCAGTAGATTTTCACAAATGCCGAGGTGCCAGCTCGACGTCCAACCTTCAACGAAGGCACTCCCATTTACGCATGTCTTTCGAACGCCACCCAACCGCGGGGAGGACATGTAGACTCCACACAAAAGGCACTCCCCGCACTCCAGCCGAGAATCGAACTGGCGAACCTCTTGCTGTGAGGCAACAACGCTACTGCTGCACCACCGCAGCATTGAAAACCTCAAGAATAATTTTTGAAAATAATAATAGAAGGACAAGATTTTTACGTTCAAAAATGACAAATTGTGGCCATTATAAATACTGTAAATTTGTACAAGATGGACCATATGTAGTTGCTGATGGACATGACAAGACTCTTTCATATTTGGGGGTATGTGATTGTAAAACGAAGGTGATTGTTCACCTTGTACATGTTCAGTTTGCTGTGCATTCTATATAAGTAAAACCACTAGAAGGCCTAGAGAAAAGATTTATGAAGATGTTTAAGATTTAAAAAAAAATCCAAATCTACAAATGCTCTTTTTAAACATACTATGTCCTGTCCAGATTTCAAGAGATTTTTTTTCATTATTGCCAGGGTTTGTATGTTGGTCAGAGAGGGGGAGATAGTGAACTGTTATTAGAACAGAAGGAATTAAACTGGCAGATGTGGTTGAATGCAACTAATAAACCCCAATTAAATGATATGTTATCTCTTAACTGCATTTTAAAAGAAAGAGCTGATAAACTAAAATAAGTATTTAAGTATTTTTACACTTTTAAGCAGCACAGTATTAAGTTTCATGTCTTTTATGTCTGTTTTATATGTATGTGTGCTTTGTATATGTGCACTGTAGCGTTAAATGCTACCACTCTTGTTCTAGATTTTTATTGGTTAAATACCTTTTGAGAGGTATGTTTAAACAGATGTGCAGGCTGGCTTCTGTTTCTATCTCTGATGATATCTTTGTGCCTAGAAATTAAACTATACTTGTTTATTCAGCTGTGCTGTTTCCAGTCTGTTCATTTCAGTTGTGGTCTGCTGGAGGAGTCTGGTGTGTTTCTTTTGCCATTGGAGTTTCACTTTACATTGGGCAACCTACAAGTGGTTACTAGTCCTTTTTGGATTTTGCTGCACCTGAGTCTACTTTCCACCTCTGTGTAAGTATGTGTGTCTAAGAGTTTTGAGTTCTGTTTCAGCTCAGCTGTAGGGTTGCCACCTTTTCAAATGGCCAAAGTGGGACATTTTTGGTGCAACTATCAGATTTTACAGGCCGACACATACCCATGGTCAGTACAAAGGATAGAACTTAACTTTTTTGCCTAAATAAAAGCTTATTCTTATAGCATTTTAGTTGCTTATTCTGTTTCTTATAACAGTTAGGTATTTTAGATACAGAATAACTGTTTTATGCAACTATTACATAAAATATAGAAAATAATTTTGTCCTAAAATCTCAGGACATTTGCCATTTTTACAATTTTTTGTCAGGACACAACTGCCCAAAGAGGGGCTGTCCCTCGCAAAGTGGGACAGGTGGTAACCCTACTCAGCTAGGCTGCATTTTTGGGATTTTGCTGCTGTTTACGTTGCTTTTTTTTACAGGCTTCCTTGTAACTTTGCTGATTGTCTTATAAAGCTGTGCGGACTGTTTCTTCATGGCATCTTTACTTGGAAATCTCAGTGTTAATTTAGCAGTTATCCAAGTTTGTTCCAACACCAGTGATGGGGGAAGGAAATGGGATACTTAATTCTACAGGCAGCAGTGTTCTTTGATGCTCTCTCTACACATGACTTATCTGTACATACTAATCCTTTTGATAATGGCTCCCACTTTGACCTTAAAGCCTGGCTTTCCAACCTAGACTTCATGATACAGGAACCTACATGTAACGGTACCCTTATTTCACAAATTAAATTGTTTGAGCAGAATCTCATTAAGTATAGAAATTTACAGCTTGACAATTTGTACTTAAATGAGTGTGTTAGATATAAAAGAATACTGAGAGGCTTAAGATCTTGGAAGTTTCCTATTGGTTTACTGTCTAATTCCTCTTTACACTGAAATTATTGACCTGTTTGACTGTACAGGAATTGAATTATTTAAATTGCTTATTACAGACAATGAGCGTAGAATCCAGTTCTTTGAGAATGAAGTACTGCAATTACACAATAATACTGCTGCTGATCCAGCTTTTTCAGTGTACAGACAAGAATATTTCAAAAGTTTTAATAAGGCTGATAATCTTGTAAAAAAGAATAATTTATTTATTTAATTTTTTTTATTTATCATTTGTTGACTGGGAAAGTCTGACTAGATTCCACAGAGCCTATTTTCAGCGGAGGCCCAGGGAGAAATGCTCCAATAAAATAAGGAAACAGAAAAAAATACTTGGGGATAAACGAGTACAACGAAAATCGTGCTTATCCCAATCCTAAGGAGTACCATCAATACAAGGTGCTTAAGTATAATGAAAAGCAACAAGAACATGCTTTTAATCTGGACCTTAGCCCTTTCATTATAAATGATACTGAGGTATTTGATAATTTTGGAACTGGAGAGCCTGACCATAGTGAAAGAAGGCCCTCCAATAGTTTTTTTTTCTCCAGAGCCCCCTTTTCGGAATCAGCAATTGAATTCTCCCAGGCAATTGAAATCGACCAGAAAAGGGAGGAACAATAAGAAAAAATATTAAATGGGACTTTTTACTGACTGTTAAGAAAATGACAATGGTTGTTGCAAAATTGTTACAAAATGATGGCCTCAAAGTGCTTAATTATAGTTACCTTGAACTGGATAGTACACATGTTTTGCTTTTAAAAAAGGGTTTCAGCTAGTTCCTGTCTTTAAGCAGGATAGTACAAGTGTTATTGCATTTTAAGTTGTTTGTCAGACAGCTTAACCTTACATAGTTTTTTAGTCCCCCCCCACCCGTAGTTCCTTGGTTTTAAAAAACAAGAGCACATTTGTACCACCTTGCTGCCCTATGATTTCTGTTTTTGAGAGAGTTTGTGAGAGTAAATCCAGACTTTGCTTGAAAAATAGTAGTAAAGTAAAAGACAACTTAACATCTCAAAGTGGATTGTTGGTTCAGATTAAGGGCAACAAGGAGATTCATATTATGAAACCGAATAAGGGTGGGGGCTGCATAATAGATTTCTTCTTTTATGCAAGTAAGACATTGGATTTATTAAACCTACATCTGCATACTGCCTGGTATCGAAAAACAATTAACGTAGCCTACTCTAAAATTGATTTTTAGTTGAACAATCTTGTTCTTCAGGAGCCTATTTCAAGAGATTTTGTTAGTTAATAAGCCAATAGTTCCAGCAATCTTTGGAATACCTAAGTGTATCTATACAAGTATATACATAACCCATCACTTAGACCTATTGTGTCAGCAGCTAAATCCAAAACAGAGCCCCTAGCTACGTATGCTGATACAAGCTGTAAAGCTTTGATGGAAAATAAGAATCATATTCTGAGTGACTCATGGCATTTGTTGCATTTGTTAAATTCTGTTCCATTCAAGGAAAATGTTAGTTTTATTACCATAGATGTGGTTAACTTGTTTTCAGTGATTCCACGTGATGAGATTTACAACATTTTCATAATATGTTACTTAAGGACAAAACCAAGCATGCCAATGAGATGTTATTCAAGAATGCCTTGAAATGGTATTAAATTGTTTATTTTGCTGGTGAGTTCTACCATCAAATTATAGGGGTAGCAATGGGTGCAAGATGTCCTCCCACTTATGTAAATTTAGTTCTTGCAGACTGGGAGCACACTAAGGTTTTCACAACAAAGTTTTTTGTTATTTCAGATTTTTGGATGACCTCAATTTTGTGGGACGATAACGTTTCTGTATTTGAGCAATTTGTATCTAAAGTAAATGTCTCCACTAGCTTCCTGGAGTTTACATCCACAGTTGGATGTGATTCAGTCAACTATCTTGATGTGACGATTACTAAGGATAGGCAGCAAAAAATGTTGGCAAACATATTCAGAAAGCAGACTTACTCAAACTCCTTTCTGCACTATAATAGCTGCTATCCCCCTTATCAAAAGAAAAATATAATTAAAGGCCCAATGCTATGCTTGTCAAGAAGAGTTTCTCTTGACACTTTATGAGCTGAACAAGCTTGGCAATATGTTCTGTGAAAGGGATTATCCTACTGAATTGGTTGAATCTGTTAAGATGGAATTATTAGAAGGCAGACAAGGCAAATTTGTCCCTTTACTTAGTAACACTAACAGACTGGATACATTTTCAGAGTAGAAAGACTCACCAACAATCATGAAATGGTTGGTGCTATGATTATTAGATATAACCATCAGACACCAGCACTAAGAGGTATTTTAAACAAAACTTGGAACACAGTTTTTACTACTGAATATTACAAAGTCTTAGATCTAGCACCCAAAATTACATACAGTAGGGGCACCCAAAATTACATACAGTAGGGGTGAAAACCTCAAGAATATTTTTGAAATAAATAGTAGGACAAGATTTTTATCTTCAAAATGACAGAGTTTTGAATTTTGTAAATTTGTACAAGATGGACATGACAAGACTGTCATGTCCGGGGGTATGTGATTGTAATACGAAGGTGAGTGTTTACCTTGCTACATGTTCAGTTTACTCTGCATTCTATATAGGTAAAACCACTAGAAGGCTTAGAGAAAAGCTTTAGAATCATGTTTATAGGTTCATAGGTAGGTACTAGGCTATCTGCCTGAGGGCATTTATAAGCCTAGTCAGAGTGTGTTGGCTTTCGCCGCCCCATTGATTAACTGATCCTCTGTCAAGCACAGCCAATGAAGTGATCCCAGGGGTGTATTTTCTGTTACCCATCCACTCATCAATGTTTCTCTTGAAGAGTGTTAGTGAGGGGCTCTGCCTAATGTAGTTTGGAATTTTGTTCCAAAACATGGGGAGTCTCTGACAGGAATCTATCCCTCCAGCATGTTCTATTTATTGTTGTGGTGAGGTTTAGCTCACTAGTGTGTGGCTCGCAGTGACTTGGATTTCTTTAGGTGGAGCATGTCCATCAATTCTGAGTTGGACATGGCTTTGTAAGTCAGGCAGAGATCACCTCTGAGTAAGCGATATGCCACTGACTACAGCCAGAGTTTTTTCAGTTGGGCTGCATAGGACATATGTTTGAGGCCAGTAATCCTCTTGGTGAGGTATGTTTGTGGTCTCTCCAGCTGTTGGAAGTGTCTTGTGAGGTACATCCCAAATGGGGCATTGTACTCTATGATGGGTCTGAGTGACAAGTAGAGGGGCACTATAACCTCTTTATTTCTAGATGCGAACCCTTTAGTAATTAGATGGGCCACATAGAAGGATTTCCTAACTACTTTGGTAATATGATTGTCAAAGGAGAGATTACTATCTACCTGGGTCCCCAGATCTCTTATCTCTTCTGTATTAAGGGGGTGCCACCTATGTGGTAATTCGTGGGTGTTTTGTTTTTCCCAAAGGGGATGACTATGCATTTTTTGGCATTTAGCTTGAGGCCATGACTTTGACACCAAGTGTCCGTCTCGGTAAGGCCCTTTTGGAGGATGTCCTTGTCAGCCAGAGTCAATTATGGCTTCCAGTTTGCAGTCATCGGTGAACTTGGTTAGCCATAGTCCTCCTGTGTTTGCCTGTACTTCTGAGAAGTATATGCCGAACAGTAGGGGTCGCAGGACCGAGCCTTGTGGGACACCACTTGTGACTGGTTTAGAGTCTGACCTGGAGCCCGCTATTCTTACCGTGTGAGTTCTGTCTGTAAGCCAATTGGCAACCCATCTCATGGCATAGGGGTTTATGTTCAGGCTGGTGAGTTTTTCTGTAATACCAGAGTGGGGAATGGTGTCGAAAGCCTTGGCGAGGTCAAGGTAGGCTGTGTGAACAACCTTTCCCTCATCTATGGCCTTGGTGACTGTGTTGAAGAAGTCAACCAGGTTTAGTAGGCATGATCTGCCCTTAACAAAGCCGAACTGGGTCAGGTCAAGTGTTTGGAGGTTCCCAATGTCTTTGTTAATGAGTTCCATGATGCGCTCCATAGCTTTCCAGACCAGGCTAGTCAGGCTTATGGGGTGATAGTTACCAGGGTCAGTTGTGGTCCCTCCTTTGTAGAGTGGAATAACCGTTGCTGTGCACCATTCTATGGGCACATAGCCTGTGGAGAGGCTGAAGTTGAACAGCGTGTTTAGGTGGGGGGTTAGTTTGTTCTGTAGTTTGTGCAAGACACAGCCTGGGACACCATGTGGCCCAACTGATGCTGTGTTTTTGTCTTTTGAAAGGGATATTTTCACCTGTGAGTCTGTGATTTCCGGGACTCTACACTTTACCGGTATTGTTGTGGGCCCTTTTGGGGGTGAGAGGGGGGTGAAGTTTGCACTGAATCTATCTGCCAGGATGTTGGCAATATCAGTAGGTTCAGTATATTTTGTGCTATTTTGCACTAGTTCAGTGCATATCTGCGAGTTGCCACTTAGAGTCTTAACATAGCTAAAGGCCACTTAGAGTCTTAGCATAGCTAAAAAAGGCTTTGTGGTTATCTTTTGAATACTTGGCTATTTTTCTTTCGAAGTTAGCCTTGTATGATTTTATGAGGTACCTTAGTTTCTTACTGATACTGATCAGGGATGTCTTTCCTTCTTGGGATTTGCTTTTTTTCTGAACTAGTTTCCTCCTATTGTATAGCCTGTTTATGGCAGGAGTCCACCAGAATGGTTTCCTTCTCTTAGAGGAGTGCGTCTTGGTTTTGCTAGGGATGGCACTATCCATGCATCCTTGTAGGTGCTTATAGAGTGTATTTGTAAAGGTTTCTGCATCTTGGGCAGCATTATCCTTTAGCGTGGGGGCTGTGAAACTTACCGCCTCTGTCTTAAGTAAGGTGAAGTTTGCTTTAGAAAAGTTTTTTTTACTATGGTTTCTTTAGTTGGGGGTGGTGGTGGGGTGTGGACATCCAGAGTGATTAGTTTATGGTCTGATCTAACCAGTGACGGGTTGACCTCTGGTGTGGAATACCTGTCTTCCATGTTTGTGATGACCAGGTCCAATATGTTTTCACCTCTGGCAGGGGAGTTTACCAGCTGATCTAGGGCATTTGAGTTGATGAATTCCAGGAAACACTGGGCCTGGGAGTTTGTACTCGAGTAGTTTTTCCAGTTAATGGTAGGGTAATTGAAATTGCCCAATATCAGGATGTTCGGTAGGACCTTCATGTTTTCCAGTGTCTCCAGAAAGGTGGAGTGGTGGTTCTGGGTAATGGAGGGTGATCTGTAGCAGGCCACAATTTGCATTGCAGATTTGCCCGATGTTAATTGCACATGGATGATCTCAGAGGTATCATGCTGTGCCACTAACCTGGAGGTGTAGATATCCTTGATGAATATGGATACACCCCCTCCTTTTGTGTTTCGGTCCATGTTCTGTGGCCGAAACATGTGGTACGTGTTGTAGCCCAGTAGTGCTGGGGTGCTCTCTGGAGCATTGAACCAGGTTTCAGTTACTGCACAGATGTTGACGTTCTCCATACTGAGGAGTGCTTTGAGCGTGTGCATTTTGAGATTTAAACTCCTGGTGTTGAGTAGCATAAACCTCAGTGTTTTGTTAATTGTGCTGTTTATGGAGGTGGATTTGACTTTTGAGCCTTGCCTAAAAAGGCACCATGGGGGCAGCAAGAGCTTTCAGTATGCGAAAGCCTAGGGGTGACAGGTGCAAGCCATCTCTTGCGAAGCAACCCGGCTTGTTGAGCAAGTTGTCCCAGGCTGATAGACAATGGATCCCCTTTGAATGACACCAGAAGCTAACCAATTGTTGAACCTGATTGTTTTTTCTTTATACTGAGGTATCATGCTTGGTGAGGGCAGGATGCTATTCAGGGTCAGGGTCATACCAGCCTGGGCTACATGATCAGAGAGCTCTTCCATGTCTCTTTTCGTGTAGCCCAGGGAGGTATGTCTCAGGTCATTCACACCAACATGAACAATGATAGAGTCATATTTGTACTTGTTCTGGAGTGACCTGAGTGCTTGTGTTATGTGGAGGATTCTGGCTCCCGACAGGCAGCTAACAGTAACCTTCTGCTTGTCCAGCCTAGTGAGTGGGACATCAGTGTGCCTGACTATAGAGCCACCTATTACTAGTGTGTTAGGTATGTTATTTCACCTTAAGGGCTGCAATTATGCGGCACACTGATTTTGTGTTTCATGTGTTGTCTGGTTTGTGACGGAAGGTGCAGGTTGTTTGGGTGTCTGCTTTGGAGGTCTCTGCTTTTGCAGGTTTTTCTTTAGAGCCTCCAAGTATGATTTTGTGTATTTATGTGTATTTTTTGCCAGTGCTGATTTAGTAGGTCTATGTGTGGCTGGAGGTGTGGTGCAAGTGTTAACCTTCTCCTCTTGACTGTTCCAGTCTTGGGTGGAGACAGCTTAGCCTCCAGTTTGGCTGTATAATTGCATCTCTCACATATGTTAGTGTTTTGTGGTAGGAGGAGAGGGTTGTCTGTGTACATGATGCAGTTGTAACATTGCTTCAGGATATGCAGATTCACCAGCTGGACTGGAGAGTACATCTGAAATTGCCCTTTGGTCATGCCTGAATAGTAGGGTGAGCTGTTTAGTCGCTTGGTTGGTGAGGGGTGAATAAAAAGCCTTGCCCTGCTGGGAAATCAAGTGTCAGGGTATATTAGTGCTTGCTATTAGGTCTGAGCAAGTGCTGGGCTGTGGGATGCTTTTTGAGTGATTAGGTTGAGTTAGACTAGTTTCAAGGGAAAACTGAAGAGGAGAATTAGTGGAGCCGGGAATAATTTAACCCTAGCTAACTGCCTGGCGTGCAAAAGTGTGCAAACAGTTTTTATAGCAGGGAAATGAAAGAGATAGAAATTAGCCCAAAATGGCCAATAAACTACTAACTTCTGGGCTGGAACCACTGCTCCAGGGACAGGCTGCTCAAAGCGCCCCTCTCTCACAGGTGAACAGAGAAACTTCCTTCTATCCAAGTAAGGTATGGGCAACTCAGATGTAAAAAATCCAAATCTACAAATGCTCTTTTTAAACATACTATGCACTGTCCAGATTTCAGGAGATTTTTTTTTCATTATCGACAAGGTTTGTATGTCAGACAGTGGGGGAGATAGTGAACTGTTATTAGAACAGAAGGAATTAAACTGGCATATCAGGTTAAATAAAACTAAGAGACCCAGATTAAATGATATGTTATCTCTTAACTGCATTTTAAAAGCAAGAGTGCACAGAATTACGTTTTACGTCTTTTATGTCTGTTTTATCGTATATATGCACTGCCACTTTAAATGCTGCTACACTTGTTCTAGATAAGGGTTTTTATAGGTAAAATACCTTTTGAGAGGTATACTTAAACAGATCTGCTTCTTGTGTTCTGTTTTTATCTCTGAAGTGCTTAGAAATTAAAGTATCTTCTACTAAGAGGCGATCTCTGCTTGACTTACAAAGCCATGTCTGAGTGACCCAGCTCTGTTAGAAATGCTACATCTAAAGAAATCCCAATCCCTCTGCACCACATGCACCAGAAACCTCAACCTCATTACCACAATCAAGAGACATGCTGGAGGGACAGGTTCATAACCCAGTGAATGCCCATGTTCTGGAATAGACTTCCCATACATGTCAAGCAGAGCACCTCACTGGCCCTTTTCAAAAGAAATCTTGATGAGTGGATGGGAAATAGAAAGTTCACCCCGGGGATCACTCCAGTGGCTCTACTTGATAGAGGCACTGGGATCTAACGTCGGGCGGCACAATACCAGGGCACTTCTATGGGCTAGGCTTGTAAAGGCTCCATGGCCATTAGCTTAGTACACACCTATGAACTTTTGAGCTTATCTATTACGACAAAGCACACATCTGATAAAACATATGTTCAATAAAGTGGACATTCAAACAAATCCTGTACTTCTGGCTGTTGATCAATGGACCTTACGACCAAATACACACACACAAATACATATATATATATATATATATATATATATATATATATATATATATATATATATATATATGGGTCTACTTTGTTTCATTGAAAGCTCATGTCACTGAATTTGAATTCACCCTGACCAAATCATAGAAATCTCAAATTAATGAAAACTCATTTCACCAAATCACATTTCACTGAAGTGAAGTACTGGCACTCTGTAGAGTACTGTAAGGCAAGTAAAAGGTATATGCCCTTTTCCCCACTGTAGTGCGATCCTGGAATTAGTATATATAGTTAGGGATGTGTGGGGGGCACCCCCAACTAGTTTGGGTTTATATTATCTTCTGGAAAGAGTGATTGGTATTGTAACTATGCACGTCTTTGGTTTAAAATGTATTTTGAAGTTTTCAGTGAAATATAATATAAACCCAAACTAGGTGGGGGGCTATGCATCCCACAACCCCCAATGTGGGGGTCTGTGTCCTCCATATCCCCTCTAACTATATATACTAACTCCAGGATCACACTACAGTGGGAAAAGGGCATATACCTTTTACCTGCTTTACAGTACTCTACACAGTGCCAGTACTTCACTTCAGTGAAATGAGATTTGGTGAAATGAGTTTTCAGTAATTTGTGCTTTCAACGATTTGGTCAGGGTGAATTCAAATTCAGTGAAATGAGTTTTCAATGAAACAAAGTAGACCCATATATATATATATATATATATATATATATATATATATATATTACACAGACACACGCACACACAAGTAAAGTAAAATTATAAAAATGAGAAAATATTAATTTTATCTTAAACCAAAATATCTCTAATGTAAACACTTTATTTTGAAAAATGAACTTCTTCATGCAAAATTTTGTGAATAATCACAGGAGGTGTAATTTCTTCTCTGGATGCTGGAAGCTCCCCTGTCCAATTATACAGTCCTCAATATTCTGGAGAGTACTTTCCACCCCAGGAATGAGACAAACAATAGCACTGTGCCCCTAGACTGTGATTCTTGACCATTTATGTGGACATCATCATCGGATAACTCTGCATTACCAACATGAACCCTATGCTCAGCCTGAATATCTTGCCCATTGCAGCTAACACCAATGTACAAAACACCACACTGAACCCGATGATATATACTGCTAGGATGCTCATGTGGAATGTAAGGCAAGGATGGTCTTATAAGCAGTGACACTGTGCACAACTTTACCTTCAGTGTGGCAGGACAGCAATGCAGGCCTGAATATCCTGTAAAAATAAATGTACATTGTGCCAACTGGATTATCCTACTTTGAGTATGTATAAAAACAGTACAGGCAAACACGTGATAGATAGTACTAACCTCATCTATCATCCATGGAAATGTGGGGGCTGGTCTAATCTGGTAGCTACATCCAGTCCACCCCTGTGGATGGTACATGGTGCAGTGCATGCCCTGCAAACAGTCACTAGGAACTTTTGTACATCTGTCAGTCAGGTGGAAAGGACACTGGATGGCCACCCTCTGTTTTGGATCTGGCCCTCTGGATAGTCAGCTTTCTGCTTTCCTAAGCTAATTATATCATTGAAGTGGCATCAACATTCACCTGTACTTTTGTTGCAGACCCTCATCAATGTTATGTTTTGCAACAAGGGCTGACACACTTAGATCCTTAAGGCTTATGTACCCCCTCTACAAATCAGGAGTAGGCCATGCAGTCTTAATGCTCTTGGCACAATGTTTTTTTTCCTTATTACTGAACATTTCCAGCATCTGTTTGCCATCTTGTTGTCTGGACATGCTGAAACCTGTATAAACACCAGGAAATATAGGTTACAAGAATACATTAACTTTGGTTTCCTTTGGGGAAAAACTGTGTATTATCTTATCAAAGTTTCAGAATATCAAATCTGATATGGTTGACACCATATCATCGAATTCTGAAACATCGAAAGATAAAAAAAATGCCTAAAAACAAAAATAAATAAAAACTTACCTTTGCAAGCACACCCCCTACTTAAATATACCAACTCAGAGACTGCACTACATTGAACTAAATGGAAATCTCCCCTTACAGAGATTTGCGTTTAAACGCTCACTGTTTTTTACTTTCGCTAATCTGGTGCAGACAGTATCAGCTTCGATATTGTCGGCCTTCAACAACGTGAAGTAGACCCGGAAAAATAGTCTCCTTACATATACCTTGTAAGATCTTTACCTGTCAAACCATTTGTATTACAACTATTGCTACTGTAAAGGTATACCATCACTTCTAACAGTTTGTATCAGGTAAAAGTCACTGCATGGCTGTTGTGAATACTACTAAACCTTCACATCCTGCACCAAGCAATCGAGTGAAAAAAATTACAGCCAAGCAAGCATGTATACGGTAGTGAAACAATGGCCAAGAAAAAGCTGCTAAACTGGATTCACTGCCCTTCAATATGTTTATTGTTCTGTACCATAAAGTTACCAAGTGCACACAATTACTTGTATGGACACCTAGAGCTATCACAATGGATTACTTCTAGATAAGTCCAAATCAAATAAATAAATTCATGCATACTTAAGCATATACACTGGACAATGAAGAACACCCACATTGCAGAAAGCTTTGAAACAGATATAAATAAAAAAAACAAAAAAAAAATGTACTAGAGAGATTGTTTTACCATCTTGACCATAACATTAACAAATGTAGTTTAAATGCAAGATCATTGACATGTGAATGTATCCTATTGCATTGATATACATGCATAATAACTTAAGTGCAACCTTGAAAACAATATGTTTGCTTAATATACATGAAGTTTACAGAATGAAAATCAAAAACTGAGTATTAATAAACCAGACCTGATATGAGACCTGATGACTGCTCATTAGTGCCATCTAGTGGCTAGTTGAAAAAAATAGCACTCCAGTGCAGTGCACTAAAGAAATGGAATATTCATACTAGTGATGAACTTGAAGTTTTGGAAGTTGAATGGTTATGTGCACGTAAGTTTGTAGAGGACTGAACATTCCTTGTGAGTGTTCCTGTTCTGGATGCTAGACAGATTTGTTTCCTGTGCATATACATGGGAACGGCCTGAGCATCTGTATACCAAAATGTACCTGTATAGATATATTCAAGGCATTTTTGCCAAGTACAATACACCATTGGTTAGACCACAGTAATGTATATGGCAAACCTGAATACTGCTCTTAGAGCACCTTGTAGTAGTCAGCACAACTGTTTGAAAAATATATGTTACCAGCCAAATCCAGATTAGTAAAATCACACTAACTTTTGAAATACAGAATTGTCTCGTAATCTTTACTGCTTTGAATGTTGTTATTATAGCAACTGATGTGGCGTTTGGTTGTGTGGTACAGAGTAATGGAGTTCTCACTGTGACTCAGGCAGTTAGGTAATCAGGGGCCCTGGGACTGGTGGAGGTAAACAGGGAGGGGAGGAGAGAAGGGGCATAGGCTGCTCACCTTTCATGGGGGGGGGGGGGGGTGCACCTGGAGACACAACATAGTACAATTTCCCTGGTGGACACTGCTTGCGCTGTGAAGGGAAGAGGTAAGACTGCTTGGAGGGAATACCCCTTGCAGAAGAGAGGGGATGGGTTCTGTGGTTAACCAATCACACAGGCACAGACGCAGACGCAAACACACAGACACGCAGACACAGACATGTGCTCGCACATGCACGCGCACGCACAGACACACGCACACACACAGGCACGCTCACGCACAGACACGCGCACGCACAGACACAGGCACACACAGGCAAGCACAGACACAGGCACGCACAGACACAGGCATGCACATACCCATGGTGAGTGTGCTCAGTTAGGTCTGGATAGAAAAACAAGAAAACCTTCAAACTACCCCTGATGGCTGTCTCAGTGATTACATCTGTCAGTTGATCTTTGCCTGGAGAAGAGAACAAATAGCTTGATAGAACCAGAGAGGGTTTGATGGTCATCAGGCAGCTTGGGCAAAGACTAAAAAAAATTAAAAAAAGAAAGTCAAGCAGTTTGTACTCATTTATACATTTTGTTGTAAACTGGCAACAAAGGTTGAGTGTGTTCAGATGTCCCAAGTTTATATGCCCTTACTTTCCATAGTGCAAAATGGATTAGGACAGTTTAGCATTTCTATTTCTAATGTTCTATTTTTGTGCACATTTGTATGTACCATGGTATTTCCACACAAAGTGATAAGGCACAAGTGAATATTTAGAATGCTACAGTGAACATGCACAGGAGTATTGTGTGGTTGTTTATTTTCACCTATTTTTATATTTTATTTCTTTGTTAAAGATTCTTTGTGATAAAACACCTGAGTAAAACTGAAGCTAAAGGAGACCGGTTCTTAACTGTTATATGCACATACGCATGCTCATAAAAATCTAGTGAATAGCAATTATAACCATTCAAATACCAAGAGTAATTATTTTTTATTTTTACTACACTTTACACCAAATAATGCAGTAAACATCTCAAGTGGTTTAATTTCAAAACTTCAGCAGGAGCTTTATCATCTTGTCTAGTTAAATTCAACATCAAAAGACATAACTAGAATTTAATGAATGGGCAGTAGAAACGATTAGAGTTATTAGGGACGATAGACATTTCTTCAGAAGGGATAGCTAGTGAGTGGGGTAAAAAGAAAATGAAGTTTAAAAATCTGGCAGAAATAAGAGGGAAAGAGATATTGAAAAGAAGTAATATGAAATATTGGTCATCAAAGATTAAAATATTACAGAAAACGAGGAATCTCAGAGAAGATGAAGATGAGCAATTGCTGTGTGATAAAGAGAGACTAGGGGACTGCATGGATAATATGCATGCGTTATAAAGGTGGCTGTTAAGCAAATAGTTTTTGACAACTCCTGAGCACAAAAACTATTATCACAACAACTTAGGCAACAGAAAGTAGAAAACTTAGGAAACCTGTAACAAGAAAAATAACCAGAGAGCCTATAAACGTATTGAAGGTTCTTCAGAAATTCTGTGAACATTTGTATAAAGCAGAGGAACTGGGAACCAAGAAAGAGCACAAATGGAAATATTTAGGAGACTTAAATATCCCAAGGTTAGAGGAAGATGAGGTTCAACAGTTAATAGCTAAAATAGGAACGTACCTCTCAACCTCTTCACACAAGAATTCTTGACAAAGACAAAACTATCTGGGGGACAAAGCATAGGGTCAATTTTTAAATATTGCTCTTACAAAGTTGATAGAATAATTGGATCTGATGTCAATCTTCATCTAATCTTGACTAGTGGGCTATGGTTCCGATCCTCGGAACTGATCTGGCTGTTGTATAGCTTGTGTCAGCCAAAAATCTCTCAAGCTGCTAGTCTACCCAAAACACCCCTCTCCACATTACCTCAGATCTCATTTGCCACTCTTAGGACAAGACATGTCAGCCATTTCTCTTGTAGCCAAGTATATTCTTATATATATTATCCTTCTATTCAACTAAAACTTGTCTAGCCTTTAATTCTTGGTCTACCCAAAGCGAGTGTGCTGTAATTTTCTATTACTGTTGGTAAATTCTCCCAATACCATCATTGGTAGTCTTTCTCTTTATTTTCTCTCTACAGTTGGTGGTCTGTCTACCATTGTTAGTAGATATTTCCCTCTTTCCCTTTTTCTGTGAGTGAAGACCTATTTTCAAAATGTTCTTCTCTCTCTGTTTCTGCCTTCCTATTTGTTTTGTCAGGAATATGGCAGAAAAAAACAAAAAGCTCCACTATGGGGTTTAAGCAATGTATAGAGTGTGGCAGGAAAATGCCAAACTCGGACAACTATGAAACCTGTGTTTACTGTTTGGGTGTTCCCCATTTGAGTTTAGACTACTCCATTTGCCAGGGTTTCAGTAATAAAACTCTGGCAGAGAGGAAGAATAAACTAATTCTCAAAGGGCTCCATAAAGCCCCTTTCAAAGAAGCTTTGTTCAAGGCCGACCAGTCACCTCCGGCCTCTGGATCAAAATCCTCTCATTTGGTGCCGATGTCTCCATCGGCACAGATTGTCAAAAAACATACAAGTTTCTGAGGGTTCATCTTCAGAACTGAAAATTCTAAGGCTCTTGGAACAGTCTAAATCTCCTGCACCGAAACTTCACTGGTACTGTCTACACCAGCTACTACAACTATTCCAAGTTCAACTATCATGGCTCCGACCTTGACCATGGCTCCAGCATCAGTGCCATTTGTTGTTCCTATTTCCCCCACGGTACTGCAAACGGTGCCAGAATGTGTGGTATCTACAGAACCCAGGTCTGTCTATTCTCCATCTTTGGACTCATTCCATGGTCAGTTCCCTAGTCCATTCCTGTAGGGACCTGATTCACCTTCTGGATTATCCATGCACATCACCAGAAGTATTTCTGAGGTTGATATTGTTAGGTTGGTGGATCAGATCTTGACAGCCCAGGGTCTCCAGTCCTCTTCTCAAGCCTCTCTCCCTTCAGGTGCAGAGGGATTTTCTACTTCTACCCCTACTAATTCTCCTCCTCTAACCTCGATGCAGGCTTTAGAGCTCTCAACTTCAGTGTCCCAGGTACTGATGGCTTCAGCGCTGACAACACTTCTGTCTTCGGTGCTGAGTCTAGCTCTGGCTCTCTCGGTGCCCATGGCACCATTGGGTTGCTGGGATTGTGTCTTTGCTGTCAGGCCCAGGGGATTCAAACTGGCTCTGAGTTTTTCTATGGAGCTGACTGTGTCCCTTTCAGCTGCATCGGCAGGGGACTTGCCCTTGGTTCCGATCTGTCAGGTGGGGCACTCTGGGCGGGGTGTGACCCTGGTTCTGAGTTTCTGTCTTGGTTCTGGTCTCCCATTCCTCCTCAGGTGGTCCTGCCTTTGAGGCTCTGGAAAGAGCTTTAGCCATGGCATCGTCTCAGGTGGCTCCTGGATTATTGGAGTCTTCTCCTGTGCCCCCAGGTCTTTCAGTTCAGCCACCAACCTCTAGCCATGGACAGCATGCACCATAGTTGCAACACTTGCTTTTTAAAGGCACTCCCTCTTCCGTGTCCTCTTCAGATGTTCCCACTGAGGAGCCCCCTCAGAAGAGATTGTGTAAGAGGAAACACCTTGATTCTCCTCAAGAATATGTCACAGAGGACATGGATTTTGATGAAGGGGAGGGTTCCCCAGTGATCACCCCTGGAAGACGTCTCCTTTGGAGACATTCTGGGGATCCTGAAACATAGGGGTGACTGGAAATCCAAAAACCCATCTTTGGAGGAATCTGTGTACTTGCAAGCCTTTGGTGCAAGCCCATCTACTTCCTGGGTGACCTCGTCTGCTGATGATTTAATTAAATTAATTGCTCAGTGGGCTTGGAAGGCCCCTGACTCTGGAACCAGTCCCCTGAGGACCTGACTAAATCCTTACTGCTCCAGAAGATCAACCACATTGGGCTAAGGCCTTAGTAGTAGATTTCATGGTGGTAGTGGCCACCACTAAAGAACTAACTGAAAGTTTTACTGTCCATCCCCTGAGCCATGAGTCCAGGGCAATGGACAGATTTAGGAAGCGTGTCTATGCATTTTTGACCTTCTCCATCAGGTTCTTGAATTTTTTGGCACACTTCACAGGGCTTTAAAGAGATCTGATCAAGGAGCTGTCAGATACCCTGGTAGGATCTGTTGCCGAGGAGGTCCAGGAAAAAGTGGCCTCCCAGCTAGCTACCCTGGAGTCTATCTTGAACTCGCCCATGAGGCTCATTGCACATGCAGTAAAAGGGGCAACCAGGTCAGCAGCTTCATGCGTCACTAACCAAAGATACGCTTGGATGCACCTGTGCAAGTTTGCACAAGTCTTCCTTTGTCAATGCTCCCTTTAACAGATCCTCTTTGTTTAGTCCCAAAGTAAAGAAAACTCTGTCCAGGAATGAAAAGGATGGAAAGACTTTGCTGTGGGAGTGTTTTTCCACTCCTCAATGATCCTATTCCAGGAATCAAAGGAATAGTAAGATGTTGTTCAAGAAATCACAGAAGCCTTTCCAGGACACATGTGGCTCAGACTCCCCTCGGGGCAGAGGGGGGAGTTACAGTGGAAGACGCCATCCCAGAGGCAGGCGTAGTCTGCAGAATCAGGGTTCCAGGGATTCGTTGTCTGGTCAACCCTACTAGTGCTCCTGAAGGGGGTCCTGATTGCTTACCTCTGGAAGCAGTTGGGGAAGATTTTCCTTGCATCCAAATACCTGATGACACATAACCGCTGATGCCTGGGTGCTAAGGATCATTTCCAGAGGTTATCTAATTCCCTTCACCTTTTATCCAAGAACCCCTGCAAGTCTCCCCAACATTCCACCTAGTCAGAGAGTTCAAGCAGCAATAGAAATACAAAAGCTGCTACAAAAGAGTTATCCAGAAGTCCCACCAAACCAACTGGGATCCGTTTTTTACTCAAAGATTCTTTTTAGTGCCAAAGAAAACAGGGGACTGGAGACCAATTTTGGATCTCAGTATTCTAAACAAACTTGTCCAAGCAAAATTCTGGATGGTCATGGCTCAGTCAATTCTTCCCTTTTTAGATGAAGATGATTGGATGTACTCTATCAATTTTCAGGATGTGTATTACCACATAAAGGTGGACAAACACTCAAAGTTTCTCTGCTTTTGAATGGAAGTCAGTAATTTCCAATTCAGAATACTGCTCTTTGGCCTTGCTGCAGTCCACAGGGTGTTCACCAAATGTATGGCAGCAGTTACAGCACATCTGAGGCTGCACGGATTTCTAGTGTTTCCTTATTTAGATGACTGGCTGTTCACCAGTCTCACCAGGCATCTACTTTGGGTCTATATTAGATAATCAAAGCTTTAGGTAATTGAATACCTAAAGCTCAACACCTAAACAGCAAAATCTGTAAACCGCGAATGGCCACTTCTGCAAATTTTTTCATAGGGAAAAAATTTGCTTGGCTGGACAAAAAAAAAACCTTTCAAACCCTAATTGCCTCCCACACCCCCCTAACTAAATATACCAACTCCAAGATCGCTCTACAGTGGAGAAAAGGGCAGATTCCCGATAATGGCCAAGCAAATTTTTTCCCTATGAAAATATTCATGGAAGTGGCCATTCGTGGTTTACAGCTTTCACTGTTTAGGTGTCGAGCTTTAGGTATTCGATTACCTAAAGCTTTGACTATATGATATAGGCCCTCTACTTCTACAAACTATGGAATACATTATGAAACTAGCCCTTCAGTTGGGCATCACAGTCAATCCTGTTCTCAGGACATAGAATTTATTGGACCTCACCTCAGCAATGCTTCTTGCATAACATCGCTTCCACTACACAAGTAACAGAAAATTCAGTCGCAGGTCCTCCCTCTTTGCTCAAATAAAATTCCTGCTTATCTAATTCTGCAGGCATTGGGTTCCATGGCAGCAGTGATCATATTGGTTCCACTGACAAAATTTCATATGAGATTTTTCCAATGGTTACTTGCAAACCAATGGACAATTCTAACCCACCCTATGAACCATATAGTTTTCATATCCAAGAATGACCTATCCTGGTGGATGCACTCAGAGGAGATTCTTCTAGGCTGCCCCTTTGTTCCCCCTCAGGCCAAGGCCATAGTGACCATGGATGCTTCCCAGATGGGGTGGGAGGGCATTATCTCGGGAAGACAGTCCAAGGCACTTGGACTGCTCTGAGGCTGATTTGCATATCAATGTTCTAGAGTTAATAGAGTAGTGCTTCTGGTGTTGCAAGCCTTTCACTCTGCCTTACCTCAAAGGATGATGGCTATACAGTTGGACAACATGCCGGAAGTCTGGTACATCAACAAACAGGGGGGAACTAAGTCCTACCCATTGTGTTGAGAAGCCGTTCGAGTGTGGCAATGGGCTATAACTTCCAACTGCTTTCTGTTAGCAATGCACATCCCAGGGAGTTCAAACGTGATTGTGGACAAACTAAGCAGATGCATCCTCATGCCTCATGAGTGGTCTCTGAACTCCAGAGTAGTGAAGGAGATATTTCTTCACTGGGGCCAGCCTTGCTGTGACCTATTTGCCTCACCCTGAACAACAAGTGCAGAAGCTACTTTGCCCTAATTCCCCCTCAAGGGAAGTCCCCCAGGGACCCTCTTCTCCACAGTTGCCCCCCGGGTCTCCATTATACCTCCCCCCCTTCCCCCTGATCTCTCTTTTTCTCAAAAAAGCAGCTCACTTGAGAAGCAAAGTGATCCTCATTGCTCCTTACTGGCCTTGATGGCCTTGACAAATATGGTTTCCCTTCCTCTGACCTCATCTGCTACACTGCAGATGGACTCTGGACCCAGTTCCAGATCTCTTGTCCCACCCCCAGGGATTAGTGCACCCCAATCTTCAGACTCTCAAGCTGACTGCTTGGTTTCTTCAGTTCCGGTAGTCACTAGGCATATTGGTATTCCTTTCCCCGTATGACACATTTTGTTGGCATTCCATAAACCATTCATTGGGAGTCTCTACCTTAGTAAATGGAAGAGATTTTCTATTTGGGCCTCTGACAATGGTCTGGATCCCTTTTCAGCACCAGTAGAGAAAATTATGGAGTTTCTAGCTGCCATCTTTAGTAAAGGTGCTTCTACTTCTGCTGTCAAGGTTATCTTAGCAGCTATTTCAAATTTCCAAAACAGTATTGGGGGTCAACCCTTAATTTCTCACAGACTTTGTAAGGTTTTTCTTAAGGGCACAATCTGCTTCAAGCACCCTTTCAAAGATCCTCTTCTGCCATGGGACCTGACTCTGGTGTTGGTCACTTATTTCACCTCCGTTTGAACGTGCAGTGACTTGTGATTTAAAATTCCTTTGTTGGAAAACATTATTTCTCATAGCTGTCACTTCGGCGAGGCGAGTCTCCGAATTACAGGCCTTACGTTCTAAAGCTCCGTATTTCTTTTTCCATAAAGACAGTGTCACACAAAATGAACCCTACTTTCCTTCTCAAAGTGATATCCGAGACCAATATCAACCATTCCACAGACTTGCCTGTATTCTTGCCAAATTTTTCAAATAAAGGCGAGTACTGCCTGCACCTTCTGGATGTACACAGGCAATTACGTTTTTATCTTGAAGTGCGATCAGACCAGTTATTTGTATCCTTTGCTAAAATGCAACTTTGGGCAAACCAGTATCCAAGGTGACTCTGTGCAAGTGGTTAAGGAACTACATCGCTTTCATTTATGCGAAACATAAGATGAAGCTCCATATGCCAGTCAAGGCTCATTCTACCAAATCTATGGTGACTTTGGCTGTTTTTCATTCCATAGCTTCCATGTCAAAAATTTGCACAGCTGCAATGTGGCCTAATCCACATACCTTTATTACTCATTATAAACTGGATATAGTCTTCAGGGGGAGAGCCTCCTTTGGTTATATAGTTCTCAGGAATATTCTTCCATAGGGCCATCCAGGATCTAAGGTAGCTGGGGACTCTGTCCGAAAAGTCAAGTATAGGTGAAGATTGACAACATCAGATAAAGAAGTTATGTCTTATCATAACATTCTATCTGTGTTGTTGATCTTCATCTATTCTTGCGTCCCTCCCGCATTCCCCCCCTCCTTTAGACTTCTGGTGGAGCAACATCCTGTCCTGGGTTCTTATTGTTAGGGATATCTTAAACGAGGTTTCTGTCTTAAATTATAGAATCATTTTTCTGTATGATAGCATTGTGGATAGACTAGCAGCTCAAGAGATTTTAGTCTGACATGAGCTATATAACGGCTGAATCGGTTCTGAGGATCAGAACAGTAACCCACAAGTCAAGAACAGATGAAGATCGACAACACAGATGTAACATTATGGTAAGACATAACGTTTTTTGTATTCGTGTGCATTTTCCAAACTGTACAAACTCTGAAACTCAAATGTCTATCATTATTTAGTAACTTCAATTCTCAATCATTTGCCAGAAAACCACAAATTTTGTGAAGAATGAACGAAAACTATGAGCCAAATATCTTGATATTCTGCTAAAATCTGGAGAGTTGAGAGGTATGATTAAAAAGGAATGATTTAAAATGTTGATGTATATATCAATCAACAGGGAAGTCTTCTGGAGCAGATAGTATTCCTGCGGATGTTTGGAAATTAGGAGAGAAGAAAGCAATAAAGATCAGGAAGCCTTTGTTTAACAATATTTTAAAATAAGGGACAGTATCAGCATCTAGGAAGGAAGCTGATGTGGTTGTATTACCTAAAAAGGGTAAAGACCCTTCAGAACCATGGACCGACTTTAATTTTAAAGATCATGTATAAATTTGTATTTACCATTTATCTTTGTTGCAATTATGCTGTCCTCGTGTAAAGTAGACTTTAAGGTTCTAAAATCCATATTTTATTTTAATTTAGTTGCTTCAGTAGAATTATGTTAAGTATATTAAACATTTGTTGGTATTTATATAAGCTAAGCAGATGTCCAGCTATTTCCTGATTCCATGTCATGTGACTAAGCCTTCTGAAGATGTGATTTCTGGAACAACCAGTTTGCAGTGGATAGGTGTTTTCTATAGTTTGTATCAAATTTGAAATTTAAATGCAGCACAGCCAGCCAAGCCAGACAATAAATCCATAAATAAATGCAGTTATAGTCAAGCAAAAGCAAAACAGAATGCACTGTAATAGAACAGAATAAGATTAGATTATGTGTAAAATGTAAAATGCTTTTCAAGATGGCATACAGTAACACAGATTTAACACTAATAGTTTTCTTCCATGAATTAATTACTTTTAGGAAGAAAACTAGGGGTACATTAATTTTCTTAATGGCTGCTCTACAGTAAAGGATGTTTGTGTTGTACATTGAACGGATTTGTTCTAGATTCTAGAATAGAATCTTTTGGAATATTCTGTGCAACTATGAAAATGAAGATGTGATAGACGGCAATGAAGGTGCAATGATGTCGACAAAGATAAAAATTAATATGATGAAGAGTACAATATTGATAGTGAAGATGATGCAATAATGATGAAGACATGATGGTAAACTTGGACATGAAAATGACAGTGATGATGTTGTGATGAAACTACAGACAAAGATGTTATGAGACTATAATGAAAATGAACATGAAGTGGCAGTAAAGATAACAAAGAAAATGTCAGTGAAGCTGAGTATGACAATCAGGGTGTGATAGAGATGGCAAAGATGATGCTTAAGATGTCCTGAAGTTCAGGACATAAACCAAGGTAAAACAAAAGCAATCGTGGTGAACTATGCATCCATACATGAACTGGTTCAGCAATATGGGGACATGATAAGGTGAAGTATTTATGTGTATGGATTTAAAAGGATTCTATTATGGCAGCTAAAGATATGTGGGAAGAGACTAAAAATATAATACAAAAAATGAGAAACTGGAAGCTCTTTTTTATGGCTATGGATAATAAGATACAAGCAGTGAAGATGTTTTTAGCTCTTTTACTTTTATATAGAGGCATATTTTTTTATCAACCATAGGAGAAGCTGTGGAAATTAAAGAATTGAAGGAATTTATTTGGGTGTGTTTAGGATTTTTAACTGGACGTGTTTGCATATGCATTTTTATACCCTAAGTAGACTTCCAAGAGTTTTTCCTCAGGTTGATGGCAAGTGTTGGTGGTGTGATGGGAAAGAGAGAGGTAAATGGGAATATGTTTTTGGAATGCAATGAGTTGGCACATTTTCAAAAAAAATCTCTACAGAGTACTTTGTCACAAATGTTGGGGGAGCAAATGATTGCAACTAAGGAAATTATTTAGAGATAGAGTTTCTCGAATGGAAATCAAAATCAGCTAACCATAACTAAAGTATTAAATATTGCAATCAAGAGCGCCCTGGAATCGGCTGACTAGTTTAAAAAAAAGTTTTGTTTTTTTTTGGGGCGCGTTCTTCTTTAAGAAGAAAGAAGTCCAGTCGTGGGCGTGCTGACATCATCGCTCATCGCGCAGTGCACATATTTTCAAGTTTGCAAGCGGGAACTGACACGGATGGTTTCGGGTTCGCAAGTGGGAACTGAGACGGATTTCACTGAAGATGGAGGCAGGACACGGACGGTTTCGGGTTCGCAAGCGCGATGGACGGATACTTAGGAGCACGCGGAAACTGAAATGGACGGAAGATGGGACACTTTCAGAGTGAGTAGTTGGACGGAAGATGGGACAGTGTGTGTGTGTGTGTGTGTGTGTGTGTGTGTGTGTGTGTGTGTGTGTGTGTGTGTGTGTGTGTGTGTAAAATGCCCCAGGCCAGGTCTAGCATTTAATGTACTCTTCTAAGAATAATTATGAATGGGGAAAGCAGCAGTCGGAAGTCATGGTTAGGAATGATAAGTATTTGAATATGATGTGGATTTTGAATACCATGTTCTTGTGTGGCAAGGGCATTGCCATCCCAAGGCCTGTGTAACAGTTTTTCCCTCTTTCAGTCCCTTAATTATTAGAATGATCTCCAAAGCTGTTGCATTTTGGGAAAAAGAGCAAAATCATTCAAAATGACTATAGTTTTACACTCAGGAAAAGTCACAGTTGTTGCTGCCACAACTACTGATGTCTACTAATCATTATAACTCTGCCATGCTTTTTTAATTCAACAAGAAGAAAACTTATTGTTTCTAAGATATCACCAATTCCTCAAGTAAAATAGAATTCCTGTACCATAAATGCTCATATGCAAGGTTTAATATTAAAGGAAATAGAATCAAGACAGTTTGTCCAACTTTACTCCCAGGGGTAAAAGAGCTAGAACTCATTTAATTAAAGCAGGTTTTTCATTCAGCAATTGACACTATGACAGACAACATTGAAATGACGAATGACTACTTTTGTCTGCTGACCATTGGGTGAGTGGATGCTTTCAGTTCGTTCACAAATCAGTTTGTTTGTCATTCTGTCAATAAGTATACAAAATAATTTCATTTAACAGGAGATCCAGAATGGTAGAAAAAATATTTATATACATATCTAATATTCTACTTGCATGTGTAAAATGTAAAATAAAATATGTTGCTCTGACTGTTTTGCACAGGGTCCCCTGGGTTCAAGACGTGGCAGTGAAATGTATGGTGGTAACGCAGCATTTTATTCTAGCAACTTTCCAACATTATACAAGCAATGTTTAAAATGTGTCCCTGGTTTTTGGCCTTTTGTCCCCCCCCCCCCCAATAAATTTTGGCTTTTTCCAGATTTCTTGTGCTGCAAAGTTCAGAGATACAGCTGAGTGTTGAGTAGATTTTACAAGGAGCTGAGAGCTGCAGGGGAGCAAAAGTTTAGTGCTGCTTATGTTTAGTCTGCTTGCATTGTTAATAGCACAACAGATAGTGTACTTGCTTTTGATGCTGAAGGCTGTGGGTTCTACTCCCACAGTAGGTAGATGCATTGCTGATACTGTACTGTGTTGTAAAGGGGGTGGATGCTGCAGTCCTTTTGGCAAAGATACCTAGTAACTATGAACCTGTTATCAGTTTGCTATCCATTCCCTATTGCGGTATTACTAGCTTATCATTTTTTATTGCATGCAACAAAGGCAATTTATTCTTCAAGGGTAACAGGCACTTTATTTGTAGATTAAACAATGACATATAAAGTTCTTTGCTAGCAGCAAGCCAGCAACCTCTTTATTAGTTACAAATTTCTTTAATGTGGATTTTACTACTTCAGAGATTGTGCATATTTTTTACTGATACTGGTGGACTATAGAAGGTTGAGTAAACTTTTTATGATGGAAATGTTCTGAATTGGGTAGTTTTGTCATTGGTGTATGCATTTTGTTTCATTGTTTACTGGAAAAATGTTCAAAACAATAAATTTAAAATGCCCTCTAACAACTGTACTGTATTGTACAAGGAATATAATGTAATACAGTCAGGAAGGTGTATCAAAGAGCATGTGTATGTTATGTTCGAGGGGCCTATGATTTTGAAGACAGCCTAGAGTTAATATTTATCTGCCACTGGCAAAATGTATTTTCTTTGAATGTGGGTTTCAATGCTGTTTCAATGCATGTGAGTTTCAAGGGCAGAGAAGTTTTAATGTTGAGTCTATTTTCATTGTGAGACTGCATTGCTTTGTTTAACAGATATGTATTAGGGTTTGTGCTGTAAAATGCAAAATAAAACTTTCAAATGAAATTGAAATCATCGCAGAAGTAAAGCAGTATGCACATTACAGTGTTTATGGTAAATGGGGCAAAATAACCAAGGAATGGGACTTTGGAATGTCTGCAGAGGGTAGGCTCCATTCGACCATGATTTTGTGAGGGGGGGGGTAGCAAACTCAGACAGCCCCGGTTGAACTATACCTCTCAGTTGTCCATATCTTTGCAGAATGAATAGATATTTGCTTCTTATTTTTGGTTTGTTCCTCATAAAATTTGTGGTTTTCTAGCAAATCATTTAGGAATGAAGTCACTAAATGACAGACATTGAGTTTCAGACGTCATAACCTTCAGAAAAAAGCAAGACTGTCTTAAGTTTATACAAGAGCAATTTTTAGTAGTGTTTGTATGTTCCCCCAATATATTTGGCCTTGTCCAGATTTCCTGCATTAAGAGGTTGAGAGGTACATGCAAATCACTTTGTAGATTAGGAATATCCAAACCTCTCAATTGTCCCCAATTTTGGCTCAAAATGTTGCTCTCCCCTAATAATCCCTTCTCCAAAATGGCAATTTTGGAAGAAAATATGGAGGGTTTACAATTATAAGTAACTGTAATGATCAGAGTTATAGATTAGTTTTATTTCAGAAATGCATGTAGATGCTCTTATTTTGTTAGCTGCTCAAGTTAACAATGTTAATATTAAAAAGGTGTCCCTTTTTTGACAGGTTCCCAGCTGTATTGTGTGGCAACTTTATATTTTTGCATCGCATTTTGGTCCGTTTTTCATAAAATTGTGGTTTTCTGGCAGATTAGTGGCAAGTCATTAAAGATTGAAGTTAGAAAATAATGGCAGACATTTGAGTTTCAGATTTTATACCCTTCAGAAAATTCATACTAATGCAAGATCTACTACTGTTCTATTATCTAAGTTAATAAGAGCAATATTTAAAAATTGGCCTTATTTTTGGGCCTGTGTCCCACTTCTAGTTCTATGTATGGCTTTGCCCAGATTTCTTGCTCTGAAGTTGAGAGGTATGAGTGTCAGAGCCATCACTGTCAGCCAGAGACATTTCAAATTATGACATACTTATTGCACCCCACCCCCCATTGTAGTGGCTCTGGATGTGTCCAAGGAAGGCAAGGAGCAGTTATGCAGTGTAAGTGTGCAGAGTATCCCCCCATCCAAGGTAGATCACAAATACGACCGTGGCTTTTCATCTGTCCTTGATTTTGCAGAATGTTCTGGTTTTCTATCAGATTTTTATACTGTTGATTTATGCTTCTTATTATTCAGGAACTGCATGCTGTCACAGTGCCCTGTTGCTCTGTTTATGTAGCCATGGTTTAATGAACATCAGGTAAGCTTGTCGGAGATTGTAAGATGCAAGTAAGCTTTAGTAAGCATACTGTTAAAGAATTACCAGCATTGAAAGCCTTTTCGTTGTTGCCATGCAGGGAATATTTACATAACTAGATAATGTATAAGCCTTGGGTATTGAAATGCATATGACAGTATTTGTAATAAAAGGACAGGATTACAGTATTTTCAGAAGCTCATTACATTTTATTGGAGACCAGTGTCTTATAGCAGTGTCTGTGTGTTAGTACACTTGTAGTTGGGTGGCTTTAATGGTATATGGTAAATAAGCATTGCTACCTTACTTAAAAGCCAAGCCCTGCAACAACTAGGTAAGCTCCACACTGAAGTCAAAACACAATAGCTCTGGTGGGTAAATGTACTCTGTAGTAATCAAAAAAGGCAAATGTTTGAAATAACTACAGCTTATGTCCAAACACAATAGGTAGTGATGAAACAATGCTCTGCTAAAAATGCTTTAATGCTCCACATTGCTGAGCTGCAGATCAGTTATTATCACTGGCTACCAGGATTTCACCCACTTCAGATCAAGCACGGTGCCGTTCAGTGCAACCTTCCCAGAACTAATTCAAGTTTGACCAGAATTATTTGGTGTGTGTGTGTGTGTGTGTGTGTGTGTGTGTGTGTGTGTGTGTGTGTGTGTGTGTGTGTATAAGAGGGAGGTAGCATACCCCTCAGCTGTCCAGGTTTTTGCAGAATGTCCAGATTTTTGCCCCATATTCCTCCTAAAAAGGATTGAAGTTGCTAAATAATGAGACATTTCAGTTTTAGACGTCATATCATTTAGAAAAATGCATACTAACACAAATCCTATTACTCTTGCAATTTTCTAAGTTTATGAGAGCCATATTTATAATCTGTCCCTATTTATTTTAGGCTTTGTCCAGATTTCTTGCACTAAGGTTGAGGCCTTGAGGGGTGTGGTATGTTTGTGTGTGTGAGAGAGAGAGAGAGAGACAGTGAAATGCCCAAGTTAGAGTTAGCAGGTGGAATTTATTTTCAAGTGCATTTTCAAGGAACTGTGAGTTTTAAGGGAAGCGAAGTTTACTGCTGCTCATGCCAAGTCTATTTACAATGTGCAACTGTTTTGTTTAGCAAATGGTATCTCTATTTTGGTATAAAGTTTTAAAGCTATGTTAGTAGCACCACAAGTAGAATACTTGCATCTTAATGTAGAGGCTTGAGGGTCTATTCCTACAGCATGTACATTTGTATGCTGCAGTCCTGAGGATGTCCTCCTTTGGATGAGATGCCTAATAACTATGAACCTGTTTTTCAGCTTGCCATCCATTTTCTATTGCAATATACCAGCTTACCATTTTTTTAATTTAACATAGGCAATTCATTCTTTGACAGCAGCAGGCACTGAATTTGTAGATGAAACACTGAAATATACAGTTGTTTTCTAGCAACAACCTCTTCATTAGTTTCAGATACCTTTAATGTGGAATTATTCAGATTACTTTTACTTCGGCAGAGATTGACTGATATTGGTGGATTGTAATGAGTGGCCTTTTATGGTTGAAATGTTATGAATTGGGCAGTTTGTCATTATTGGTTTGTATGTTTTGTTTCATTGCTTACTGGAAAAAATTTTCAAAACTATAAATTTAAAACACACTCAAACAAGTGTTGCTGTATAATACAAGGGATATAATTCAGTTATATATTATATATTATAATTAATACAATCAGGTAAATCAAATAACTTTTGCATGGCCCTAACAGTGTGCAAGGAGCCTATTGCTTGAAAACAGTTCAAAGGTAAATAACCTGCCACTGGCCAGATGCATTTTCTTTGAATGTGGGTTTCAGTGCTGTTTCATTGAATGTGACTTTCAAAAGTAGAGAAGCTTTAATGCCAAGTCTGTTTTCGTTGTAAGACTATTGCTTTGTTTAGATTTAGTAAATGTCTATCAGTGTTTGGGCTATAATATTTGAAATAAAAGTTGTAAATTAAATCCAACTGCCTGTAATCATTGTAGAACTAAAGCATAAAACAGTATGCACACAGAGATTTGAACAGTGTCTATGGCAAATGGGGAGAAATAGCCAAGTAATGGGACACTGGAATGGCTGTGTGGGCGGGGCTTGGGGTGGGTGGACTTGGGCGGGGCTGTGTTGGCAGGTGGTGGGGAGAGCTATGTGGGTGGGGCTCTGGGTTTGCACCCCCCTGCAAAAAATCCTGCGGGCTCCCTTGATTGCAATGGAGATAAAATAATTGGAGGTAGGGCTTTAGAAACGGGAAGGACCAAATTACATAGAAATAAATGGAAATTGTGAGAACAATACATGCAAAATAATGTTCAGGACGAGGAGTGAGGTTAAGGAAGAGCAAGAATTGAGTAATTTATGTGATGCTGGAGTGACTAATAATTAAGAAAAGAAAACCTGTGAGTATAATGCATGAAGCTTATGAAATCTGTTTACAATGGTTACAATGGTTTAATTTCTTTTCTGTAACTGTTATGCTCGAAATGCATGAACTTAATAAAGGTATTTACAAATGGCACCATAATTAAATTTCACATCTTACTGGACACTTTTTTATAAAAGACATCAAACCTATTTCATAGATTTATCCTTATTTTTACATAGAATGCTTATAACTTACTAATGAAAAATCTGCTTGTTTTTGCCTTGAGAGAACTAAATGATTATAAGACCTGCAGTATTTCGAAATATCACTGTCCATCTCATATTCAGTAGGTGCAAATCTGTTGTAGTGCATAGTATTGTGTAATAGCACTCTGATATTCAGAAAGACAAGTCAGTTAAGCGATACCTTAGTGAGAGACTCACGCTTACAACTGCTGAGCATCCCCTGCTTCACTTAAGGTTGCATCTCACATTAAGCAGTCAAATCTGCCATTACTGATATGAAATGATAGCGACAGATTAAAAAAAATTGATTTGTTCCTGCCTGCTGCCTCTACCGGTAACGTGTCCGTTACTTCCCCTCATAAACTTAGAAGTAGTTAGAATAACAGGATGTGTGTTTGTCTACATTTATGAAGGATATGAAGTCTGCAACGCAAATGTATGCCATTATTTAGTGACTTCAGCCAGCAGTGATATGTGTGAAAACCAAAGATTTTATGAGGAACAGACCAAACATATAAGGCAAAAATCTGGACAGTCTGAGAAAATCTAGATGTCTATGAGACATGGAAGGTGACTATAAACATAATGGGACAGTGTAGCACTGTCTTTCTGACAGCACTTACAAAGTGCTTTTATGGCTTTCAAACCTGGCAAAGCACTTGGCGCTTTGTTTTTCTCTCTTACTAGTTAGTACATGGAACATAAAAAGCTTCATGCACTACATAGAATTGTGATTGGGTATCTGATCATAGGAGGTTACTAGGCTATGGGCCTGAGGCCCTTATAAGCCTAGATTTAGCCCATGTTTAGACAAGTCAGCACCCAAAGCCCCTGTCCAGCAGGGGCACAGGTGGAATCCCAGGGGTGTATTTTCTGTTTCCCATCCGGTTATCCAGGTTGTGCTTAAAAAGGGATAATGAGATGCTCTGCTTGACGTGAAGAGGGAGTCTATTGCACAAATGGGGGAGTCTCTGGGACACACATCTGTCCCACCAACAAGTCCTATTGATAGCACAGATCAGGTTGACATTGCACATATGGGTTACTCGAGTGGAGCTTGACTTGCGGATATGCAGCAGTCCCATCAAGGCGGGGTCTGAGATTGCTTTGTATGCCAAACAGAGGTCACCTTTGAAAAGTCTGTATGAAACCGAGTAGAGGGACAGGGTTTTTGTCTATCTGTGCAGGGTAGATGTTTGAGGCTCTGGATTCTCCTGGGGAGGAACCTCTGTGGTCTCTCCAGCTGCTGCATGTGCTTTGCAAGGTACATGCCGAAGGGGACATTGTACTCAATAATTGGCCTTATAAGGTAAGAATACAGGGATGTTATGACCTCTTTGTCCCTGGATGAGATACCCTTACTTATGAGGTGGGCAATGTGGAAAGATTACAGAACAATGGAAGCAACATGGTGGTCAAAATTCAGGTTGCTATCAACCTGGGTGCCCAAATCCCTCATTACTGATGTGGGGACATAATTTTCCCCAAAGGGGATGATGATGCATTTTTTGGCATTCATCTTGAGGCCATATTTCTGGCACCAGTCATTTGTTTGGGTGAGACCCTCTAACGTCCACATAACTTGGGGAATTGATGATCGTCCCCACCTTGCAGTCATCCGCAAGCTTGGTCAGCCATAGCCCACTGGTTTTGGCCTGCACCTCAGAGAAGTGCATCCTGAATAACAGTGGCTCCAAGACCAATCCCTGGGGTATGCCGCTTGTTGCAGGTCTACTGCTTGAGGTGGCTTCCCTTATTTTGATTAAGTGGTTTCTATCAGTGAGCCTATTTGCTACCCATCTGGTAACATATGGATTGATGCCTAGTTGAGAGAGTTTATCTGTTATGCCCGAGTGAGGAATAGTGTCAAAGGCTTTGGCCAGGTCAAGGTGGGTGGTGCAAACTGTCTTTCCCTCGTCCATGGCTTTGGTGACTGTCTCAAAGAAGTTGACCAGATTTAACAGACATTACCTGCCCTTGACAAAGCCAAACTGTGAGGGGTCGAATGTTTGGAGGTTGCCAATGTCCCTGATTATGAGGTCTATGATCCATTCCATGGCCTTGCAGATCAGGCTGATGGGTCTATAATTTCCCAGATCAGTGAATGCTCCACCTTTGTGTAAAGGATGACAGTGGCTGTCCTCCACTCAGCTAGAACAAAGCTGGTACTCAGGCTTTGGTTGAATAGGGTGCCTAATGGTGCTGCAAGTTCATGCCTGAGTTCATGTAGGATGCAGCCTGGGATGTTATCGGGTCCCATGGAGGCTGTATTTTTTGCCTTTGAGAGGGCAGTGATGACCTGTTCCCTAGAGATAAGGGGTGGGGGGCAGGTACTGAGGATGTCCTGATTTACTGATGGGGGGAACAGAGGGGAGAAGTTTTCACTGACTCTGTCAGCCAGTAGATTGGCTATATCTACAACATTTGTGTATGTGGTGTCCTTGACCACCAGTTCTGAACAGATCTGGGTGCTCCATTTGAGATTACAGACATATGTGAAGAAGGCCTTATGATTGTCTCTAGTAGATGTGGCCAATTTGGACTCTAAGTTGGCTTTAGAGGATTTCACTAGTGCTCTTATTTGCTTGTTCAGGCTAAGGAGAGATTGCTTCCAGTTGGGCACCTGCTCCTTCTTGATCCTGGACAGCAATTTTTTCCTTTTGTTATACAGTTTATTGCAGATGTCCACCAGACAGGTTTACTCTTCCTTGCGGAGGATGATTTAGTCCTGTCGGGTATTCATGATTCCATACATCTATATAAATGCTTGTATAGTGCTTTGATGTAGTTTTGGATATTGGTGCCAGTTCCTACAGAGGGGGAGGGGGCTGTGAAGCTGTTTATACCATCCCTCAGGAGGTTGTAATCAGCTTTGTAGAAGCTTTTTTGTTTGACCCTAGCTGTGGGGGGGCAGGAAAGATGGTGACTTCGAAAGTGACTGCTTTATGGTCGGATCTTACCAGGGAGGATGATACTGTAGGGGTGCTGCAGTGGTTACTCATGTTGGTTAATACCAAGTCCAAGATATTATCACCTGTTGTGGGGGTATTGACTAGCTGTTCCAAGGTATTTGCATTGATAAAATCGAGGAATCTCTGGGCATTTGTGTTCTGGCATGAGTAGTATTTCCAATCTATGGTTGGGTAATTAAAGTCACCCAGGATCAGAATAAAGGGTTGAATCTTGATAGATTTGAAGAGGTCCAGATAGGTGGAGTGGGCATCTTGAGTCAAATTTGGGGGCCTGTAGCTAGCTATAATTTGAATAGGGGTCTTGTCAACAGTTAACTGCGCGAGTGTCTCCTGTGCATCATACTGTTTGACCAGCCTAGAGGTGTGTGTATCTTTAATATATACTGAAACTCCACCTCGTTTGGCTTTGCTTCCCACAGTTTGGGGTCTGAATGTATGATAGAATGAGTAACCAGGAAAGGCAGGGGTGCTCTCCACAACTTTGAACCAGGTTTCTGTGACTGCACAAATGTCAGCATCTTCCAGGGTTAAGAATGCTTGCAATGAGTGCAGTTTCATGTTTAGATTTCTAGCATTTAGCACCATGACCTTTAATCTGCGTTTGTGTTCTCAACAATGATACTAAGGTTCACCTCTCGAGCTTCACTTTTGAGGCCAATTTCTTAGCATCCATGTTTCGAACATAAGATAAGCGGGTTATGATCGGCGACCTGATCGTAATACTCTATATAGTACTATGTAACTATGTTAGAGAAACAAGTATTCCAGGAGAGGGTTTAAGAAAGAGTTTTATATATGACAGCTATTTATTAAAGATAATCTTTATTGCAGTTTGTGCAATTGTTAGAAAAACTAAAAATGTTTTAAGACCATGATTATTAAACATCAAAGTGCCATAAAGAATCATACGCAACATAATACTACATCAACTTATAGAAATATAGATGTAATACTTCCTTTACATGTATACAAAGGCTGTGCATTACAAAAGGAGGGGATGGGGGCTGTAGACAGTGTCCTGAGTGGGCATGTTTGTTGACCAATATAGTCTTCCTGGTTAGAACTTCATTTCCAGTGGAGGCCTGGTGATAAAAGCCCCAAGGTATGAGAGACATAATTAGGATAGGAAACAGAAAAGCATATATGGAAGATTTTACTCAAGTAAACGAAATCTAAAAGATGCATGAAAATAAATTCTCTCTCATCCTTTTACCTCCAGAATTAGGGACAAAGCAAAAAAAAACTAGTAATTAGGGAAAAGGCACCAAATTAGGGACACTTTTTCTTAAATATTGCTACTGTTAATTTAAAATGATTAAAAAGTGTACAATTTTAGGAAGGATGGTACAAAATTATGAGACAGAGTTAGGGGCATCCCATCCCTACAAGCTGAGGACAGTTTAATCAGTAAGAAATGGATTTTTACATTGAAAATGCTATCTTCCCCTGGATTCTGAGCTGTAACTAGGGTGTGGTAAAGGGGTGGCTGCCTTGGGCACAAGTTGCTATCTGGTGCAACTGACAGGTGCCAGTGGTGTGGGAATACAGTAACAGCATTGTTTTATGAATTTTCAAGGACACCACAACAGAAGAACACTTTTTGTCTTTCTACTAAATTGGTGAACTGCGCAAGTTGCCAGATGACCAAGCTATGGTTCTAGATCTGTAAATTACACCCATCTATTGTGTTGTGACAGATGGGAACACCACATGGGATGGACCACCACTAATACACACACACACACACACACACACACACACACACACACACACACACACACACACACACACACACACACACACACACACACACACATATGCATGCATGTGCTCCTTTGTGAATCTTGCTATAAACAGAAATTAAAATAAAGAGGTGTCTCCACTTGCCATATTGTAGCTGTTTGAGTAGATCAGTGTTGCAGTACTGATTCTTGCACCTTCCTGTTGTGCAGAATCTGACAGCTGCCACTAATGCCAGATTCTTTCACCATCCTCCAGCTGGCAGATGTCCATGCAGACTTGCATCTAGGCATCAGGATATAAAATTGACATCAGATATTGCCATCTTCAGGTATTTCTTGTCAAGACTGCTGAGACCAGTGGTCCTGAAGAATAGCATGACCTTCCCAGTGCTCCTAAGCATACATAAAAAGCCCTCACCTTTAGAGAAGTAGGGAGAGTGGGGGAAGGAGATAATGATGATAAGTGAAACCCACCCAAGCCCACAGAAAGGAATCAAAAAAGGAGAGAGGTAGAAGGGTGGGAAATGGTACTGCAACGTTGATTGACTCAAACATCTACAATTATGGTAAGGGGAGACACAACTGTACTATGTTAATCATAGTCAGTGTTACAGTACTGATTTTTGAGAATACCCCAAGAGCTTTATATGGGTGGTTAAACAGAAATAGCTGGAGACAAGAGGCTGTGCAAAATGGCAGAGGTGAACCCAGCTCTAGCTCTGAAAACCGAGCCAAGGTGGTAATGTCTACTGAAGGTGTGGACAGATGACCAAACTGCAGCCCCTAGAATGTCTTGAGTGGGTATCCATATTAGTGAAATAGTAGTAGAAGAAATAAGCCTGGTGGAAGGAGCTTTGACTTTGAAGAAGTTATTTACCATGGAGGGAATAACAAGAAGTGATCCAATTAGCAAACCATTTAGAAATACTTTGTTTTGTTACTGGTTTTCCATGTTACTGTCAGCAAATGCTATCAACAGGTGGTCTGACCTGTTAAAGAAACTGGTCTTGTGCAAGTAATACCTCAACTGTCTATATGTCTAAGGAATGCTAAATCCTTTCTCCTTTGCTCTGTGCATTTGGGAATAACATGGATTTGAAGCTCAGAGACCTGCTTAGCAGATGTGAGAGCAAGAAGCAGAGTAGTTTTCTGTGTTAAAAGTTTGATAGGAGCTGTAGCTGTCAGTTCAGATGTGAGAGGGTGAGTTTTTCAAGCACAAAATTCATTTCCCAGGGAGGAACAGGTTCCCTTCTAGCTGGTCTGAGGTGAATAATCCCCTTAAGAAATTGCTTCATATGGTGATGAGAGTAAATGGGGGGAAACTTGGGAGGCAGGCTGAGATGGCCGATGCATAAATCTTGAGGCTGGAATAGGATAAGCCTTGTTTGAATAGATAGGAGAGGTATTCAAGTATTTGAGGTATATTAGCCTCTGAAGATAGAATATCTTTTGCCTGGCTCCAGAAATAAAATATTTTACATTTAGCTAAACCAGACCTTCTAGTGTTTGGTTTTCTGGCCACTTTCAGAATGGATAGAACATTCTGTGAGTAGGGTAAAGAGGATGGAGTCAAACTCCAATCCACTAAATTGTGAGCTTGAGGGTTATCAGGTTGGGGTGAATTACAGACCACTTGTCCGTGGTGAGAAGGTCTATGATCAGTGGTGGAGTGTTGGACTTATCCACACAGAGAAACAGAGATCATTTGGGCCTGTCTGATCCCACTTTTAGAAGTACCCTGGGTATAAGGGGTACTGGTGTAAAAGGCACAGAAGAAGAGGTCTGTCCATTTGAAGGAGAAGGTGTCTACTCTCCATGACACTGTTTGTCAGGCTCTGGAGCAGAACTTGTTTAACTTTTTGTTGTCTGAAGTATGTCTGGGAACCCCATTTGTGAATGATATCCTGAAAAATCTCCCTTTTTAGTATTCATTCATTTAGGTCCAGGTGGTTTTGGCTCAGAGAGTCTGCCAGGTAATTGTCCTGACCTGGGATATAGGATGCTATGCATTTCATCATGATTTGCTGTGCCAGTATCCAGATATTCATAGCTAGTCTGCAAAGGGGGTAAGACAGTGTTCCCCTTGCTTGTTCATGTTCATAGGTTCATAGATTAGTACTAGGTTAACTGTCCTTGTGGGCCATTTTAAGCCTAGCCAATTACACA
Organism: Protopterus annectens; assembly: GCF_019279795.1. Classification (NCBI taxonomy): domain Eukaryota; kingdom Metazoa; phylum Chordata; order Ceratodontiformes; family Protopteridae; genus Protopterus; species Protopterus annectens. Next base: position 637,157,300 of record NC_056736.1, on the reverse strand, counting down.
ATGAGAGAATCAAACCCTGCACCTTCTGTTTGTAAGGTAAATGTCTTAATCTTTATGCCAACCTCCCTTCCTTAAAATAGGTTGCACGCCCTGTATTACAACCCAGGACCATCTGTACTCCAAACCTACACTTACACCTGCTGCCACAGGACTATTATATAGGTTCATAGATTAGTACTAGGCTAACTGTCTTTGGGGGCCATTTTAAGCCTAGCCAATTACCCCATGTGAGAATCAAACTCTGTATCTTATGTCTGTAAGATAAACACCTTGACCATTATGCCAACTTCCCATAGCACATACTACATAATTGTAGTATTGCTTATCCAAATTTAAAGAGTTCCTGGAAACAGCTTGTCTTTAAAGGACTTCATGGCCAAGAAAACTGCCTTCATCTCTTTCTGAATGATTTGTTGTCTTGCCTGCTGCCCATCCCTAATTCTCTGAACTCTGAGCTGTCCTAAGTGGACCCCCAGGCCTTGTCTGAGCTGTCTGTGGTTAGAGTTTGTACTGTCTGGCAGAATGAAATGACCCCCTAGTTTTTTTGTGAACACTCTCCTACCACCATAGGATGTTCTTTTTTAGGCATGGTAATATCAGAATCATGGTTTGTAGAGGCTGTAAATACTGTGTCCAAGTGTTCTTTATGAACCACTGCAGCTTCCTCATGTGTAACTTTGCCAAAGGAATCATGATAATGCATGAAGTCATGTAACCTAGGGTCCTGAGGAATTCCCTTGCCAAAATAGCATGTCTGGTTTGAAGGTTTCTGAGGTATTTTGAAAGAAACAAGATTGTCTCCTGAGGAAGGAAGGTTTTCTTTTACACAGAATCTATGACAGCCCCGAGGAAGGTAATTCTTATTCTCCTTAAGGATATGCATCCAAAATACCAGTCTCTCCTTGTTTCTTGAACTTCCTCCCTGTTTTGTCATCATCCCTTTCCACTTTGAATTATAGGTTTCTGCTTGTGCTATGTATAGGAGCCTTAACTATTTAGCTCTGAAATACCCCTTCAAATCAAGTAATCCAAGACCACCTTGTTCTATTGGAAGAATCAGTTTATCCCTCTTGACTCTTGCTGTCTTCCCCTCCCAGATAAAATCCTTCAGCTCTTTATTAATTGCTATCCACAACTTCTCCTCTGGTTGATAAAAACATACCTGACCTGTGTATAAAACTAAAGGGACTAAAAACATTTAACTTCTTGTATCTTGCTATCCATACCTACAAAACAGAGCTTCTAGTTTTTCAGTTTTTGTATTATCTTTTTAGTCTGTTCCCACATATCCTTAGCTGCCACACCAGGATCCTTTTTAATCCATACTCCTAAGTACTTCATTTTGTCATGTCCCCATAAATATGGATATTACTGAACCAATTCATGTGTGGGTACATAATTTTCACTATTGCCTTTATTTTATATTCATTAATTTTGTATCCTGAAAAGATTTGAAACTGTCTCAAAATGTTCACCAACACTGAAATGTCCTTTTCTGGTTTTATCAGGTATAAAATAATATCATCTGCAAAGAGAGCCAGCTTTTCTTGACTACCATACCAGTTATATCCATTCATTTCTGAGTCCCTTATTTTTTTTTTTGCCAATGGTTCTAAATATAATGCAAATAACAAAGGTGAAAGAGGACACCCTTGCCTGGTTCCTCTGTTCAAACAGAAATTATCAGAGAGGAGTCCACCCACTTTAATTTTTGCTTCTAATCCCTCATATATCCTCCTAATCAACCTTATAATTTTATCAGGGAATGCAAATGCTTCCATTGTCCGGCTCATAGACTCCCAGTTTACTCTGTCAAATGTTTTCTCTGCATCAAGACCTACTAACAACAGTGGTATTTTCTTACATTCTGTTTCCCTCTGGATCATTAATGTTCTGTTAATACTGTCAGATGTTTGCCTCCCTTCCACAAAACCACATTGATACATATCTATCAATTTTGGCATCACATTTGCCATTCTTTTAGCCATTACAGACATAAGCACTTTATAATCATGGTTTAGTATTGAAATGGGCCTGTATGAAGCTGGATCTGATGGGTCTTTACCATCCTTAGGTATTTCAGCCACCACTGCTTTCTTCCAGGATGTTGGTGCTTCTCTTCCTGTTAAGATACTGTTAAACAAAACCTTCCAGATCTTTCAGTGTTTTTTTTTACCCTCCTAGCTTCTAAACTTCCACAGCAATACCATCTATTCCTAGGGACTTCCCTGTGGATTAGTTATACATCACCATTTTATCTCATCTTCTATCCTGTTAGTAATTGAGCCTCATCTACCTCTAACCTTGGCATATTTAATTCTTCCATAAACATTTCCAATTGTACCTTTTCTTGATTCCCATATTTCTCTGCTTTATACAGACTTTAATAAGATTTTCAAAATATTTCTAGTACCCTTGCAGGATCTCTTGTTATATTCCTTGTTAAAGGATCCTTAAGCCTGGCGACAACCCTTTCTACTGTCTGTTGCTTGAGTCATTGTGCTAAAGGTTTGTGTGCTCTGGAGTTATCAAAAATCAGTTGCCTAACAGCAGTCTTTCTAAACGCATGTATATTATCAAGGTAATCCCGCATTTTCTGTTTAGCATTCCGCAATTGATCATCTTCTTGTTCTTTGAGATTCCCCCTATTCTGCAATACTTAAACCTTTGTCAGTCCCTCTAAATAATTTGTGTTTCTTCTTAAGCATATCTCTTTCTTTTATTTGCACCCTACTTTTAAATTCCACTTTCATTTTATCCCACTCCCTAGTTATATTTTCAGAAGAAAATTCTGTCTTCTCTAATAACTCCCGAACAATTTCTACTACTCATTCCTTAAATTCCTGTTTTCAACATATAGGTGGGAAAGCACCAGTGTCTCATTTTAATTTCATTACCCTGCATTTTTATTTTAGTTATTATTGGCACATGATCTGAAATAGTTATTGGATGCATAACAAAATATTCAATTAAATGAACATGTTCCTGTGAAATACATGTTCTGCCTGGTCTAGACCATTTTTTGTATAATGGGGAATAACAGGTAAATTCACTCCAAACTCCTATAACTGAATTCACATCTTCCATGTCCAAATATTTTCGTAAATTTCTTTAAATATCTACCCTCCTTAGTTATATTCTCCCTTCTGGACCCACCAGATACATCTTCACTGCTGCAAATCAAATTCCAGTCCCCACCTATAAGTGATATTCCCTGCTGAAGGCTAATTACTTCTCCCAGAATTTTCTTAAGCTCCATTATAGCAGTTTTAGGTAGAATATAAACACATACCAGTGTAATCCTTCTTCCTTGCCAGTAGCCCCTTAGTACTACAAATCTACCATTATTATCTTTTTTATCCTCTTCTATCACTATTGAAGCTCCTCTTTCAATTAATATAAGTACTCCTCTTTTCCTTTCTCCCAAGTATTCCTCTGGATAACCTCCCTGAAAATCTTTCTTTATCAAATTCACATGTTCGTGTTTTCCAAATATGTCTCCAGTGCATAGCTATTTGCACTCCACATTTTTAATATATTTCACAGTTCTATCTTATTTGTATATATCTGTGATACTATTTACATTTAAAGATAATATAAAAAGTGTCCTTATGTTAAAAAGTTATTCCCACCTTTTATGTAACAGTTTTTTGTTAAGTTTCTAGTTTCAGCTTTTGTGTTACATGCATACACTGTTTGTCAGGTTGGTCTTTTATACAGTTGTTTTGTCTATGTCACGTCTTACAAAACTTTGTTTTATTGAAAACTCTCAAACAAAAAAACATACCCCAATACACCGCTATAACCTGTTAACTTAATACTAACACAAAAACTATATACATCTTCAAATACTGAAGTTTTATCCTCCAAATAAGAACAATTGTCCCAGACTGACAGCCACACTCACAGATTTGGGTTAACCTAAAAAGAATGTTTGCCATGCTAAGACGCATAGTACAGCTGTGTTTCTACAAAGTGCTGTTTTCAGTTGGAAAAACACTTGAATGCTTTCAGAAAACATTACCTCCTAGTCATTAAAAGAAATAAGTAATCTGTTTTTGTTGCTCTTTATCAGATTGTCTCCATGGAGAGATTGGGAACCAGATAGAGTTGCTTCTACAAGTACTCATTTATTTTCTAGACAATGTTCTTTTTTATTTATTTGCTTTATCTTAAAGCTTGTTCCTAGATCAAGCCAGTGGCCTTAATCCAGTCATTCCCATATGCAAGAGTGAACAAAAAAGCACATAATTTTTTCTTGCATCCTACTCTTTGACCAGACTTTTATTTTTCTTTTTTTTTAACATTGCAGTGTCGACATTTATTAAAAGTGAACAAGGAGAAAGAAAGAAAGAAGGAGGAGGAAAAACAGGGCATCTGTTTACTGCAGCATCCCTTTTGCACTTGAAAATAGCTGAGAAAAACTTTACTTTATAGCATGCAGATTATATCATGCATTATAAAAACACCGCTATTAAGAACATTTTATTTTACTTATAGTTCTTTTCTTCCTGTTCCTCCCTCCTAAATGTTCTTCCAAACATTAATGACATGAAGTAGGGCATACAGTTTAGAGTTCCCTACATACTATCAACCTCTTAGAACAAGAAATCTGGACATAGTCATAAGCAAAAGTGGGACAAAGGTCCAAAAATAGGGACAATTGTAAATATTGCTCTTACAAACTTAGACATTTGATAGAATAATAGGTTTTGCAATAGCACAAATTTTCTGAAGGGTATGAAGTCTGAAACTCAAATCTGTCATTAATGATTTGCCACTAATTTGCCAGAAAACCACAAATTTATGAAAAACTGACCAAAAATATGAGGCAAAAATCTGGACATTCTGCGAAAATCTGTACAGTTAAGAGGTATGGTCCCCTACAAGTTTAACAGAGTCAAAAAACTCCAAAATTTCCATTTTTTTTCTGTTCTGTCATGTTTCAAAATATAATTAATGCTCTGTAATTCCAAATCTATTTATCAAATTTTGAGTAGCTAGTTTTATTCCTGTTGATCTCCACCTCCCAGATCCAGTGTTTGCTTCATTTCCAAAGTACTCCCGGTTCTTCTAGTCAACTCTTGTGCTTTTTTCTCTCTCAAGCATTTTCTTTTGAAACATTGGAAAAGGTTTCACTGGCACAGTCTCTCTGCGATCTTTATTACCAGAAGAACAAGAAGTAGAATTGCCTATTTCATAAGTCACGTTTTGTTTGACAGGCTTGTAATTCCTCCTTAGCATATTCTGCAACAACAAATGATTTTTGTCCCTTCAGGAAAGAGTATTCTGAAAATAGCTGGATACAGCAGCTTGAATTGCATGCCTGTTTCCCAACATTCCGATTAGTGGAATAAATGACTCCTCTTCTGCTTAGTGTACAGTGAGTAATCATTTTCCACACTCTACTGTCACCCACTTTTCGTACTTTGTCCTTCTGCCACAGTTTTGTCAAATAAACTCTTGCTGTGGAATACCAGTTTAGTTGCTTATCTGTGCTTTCATAAAATTAATAACAGCCTGTTCCTTTCAGCTTCTCCAGTACAGCAGAAAATCCCAGGCTTTCCCTACATGCTCTGTCCTCTAATTCTATTTTTTTAAACATCTCTTGTTGAGCAGTCTCATATTGAGCCAGCCTTTTCTTCATTTTGACCTCTGATTTTTGCAGTTCTGTCATGTTATCTAAATAGCTTTTTAAAGCTTCCTTCGTGTTTTCAAACCTTTTGTTATTTGAGTTGTTTTACTCCTTCTGTGTTTCATTTCCTTTAATCAGCTCTGAGTACTTTTGACTTAGTTTTTCCTGTAGGTTACTGAAAGTCATGTCTTACACCATAGCTGGAGCTTGCACTGCTTTTTGCTGAACAGCTGCAGAATTCTTCCCAGTCAGTGTTTTTCCCTGACTTTTTGTGATTGATTTTCTTTCAGGTTCTCTGAATTTCTTTTTGGCTGGCATCCAGGCAGTGCACTTACTAACCAGTTACTGAAATGTATCCAGAAATACAAGTTTACTGGTTCTGTCTTTTGAGTTTATATTTTCACATTGGGAGAGCTGAAGTTAAACTGTTACTCAATCTGCAGCCATCTTGGAAGTCCCCCTGGAAGGTAAATTTTGTGCTGATTGCAGTTGTGACTTCAGAAGGTTGAGAGTTAGGCCCACCTTTTGAAAACAGCCTATCTAAAATTCTAGGGGAGACTTTGTAGATTGATAGATATAGATATAGATATATGTTTGTATGCATATATAGATAAACATATTTGGACACCTAGCATCTTTCAAATGGCAATGACTGGTGCCAGACATTTGTTAAAAACTCTTGGAGCAGTAGATAAACCAAATGGCAAGGCACAAAATTGGTAATGTAATCCACCATCTGAAAATGTAGGTACCTTCTGTGTTTCTGGGCTATAGGGATGTGAAGGTAGGCATCCTTTAAATCCAGAGTTACCATTCATGCTCTTTGAAAGATCAGGGGAAGTAAGTTTTGTAAGGTTGCTTGAATTTTAGAACATGAAGGAATTTGTTTAATCTTGAGAAATCTAGAATAGGTGTCAAAGTCCCTAATTTTCTGGGCATGAGAAAAAGTCCTGAATAGAACCATGTGGCCATTTCTTTTCTGGGAACTCTTGGAATGTAACTCTGTACTAGCAGGTCCTTTGTAATGAGTGGTAACAGGTTTTCTTGGTTCTTTGAAGGGGTGGAATCCCTTGGAAGTTTTTTTTTAACTAAATGGTATGGTCTTCTTTTATGATTTTTAATACCCATTTGTCCTGGGTTAAGTCTTCCCAATGATGGTTAAAAAGCTGACAGTCATCCCACGGGGGGGTTGGGGTTTAGTGGAAGGGAAGAGAGGTGCTATAGATAGCTGCAACTGCTCCTGGGGTGGGGCAGGATCTTTGAATCCCCCAGTTCCTGAACATCATTCGGTTGACATCTTTCTTTGTAGTTTTGGCTTTTTCCCCTTAGTCTGCCTAGTCTTATGTTTTGGCAGAAAAGACCACTATTTGGAAGGATAGTTACTGTTATTTCTTGGAGTGGGAGACATGTAGAATTCTTTGACAGATTTCATTTGTTTCCCCTTTTTATCCAGTTTATCAAATAATTGCTCCACTGGGGGGGTGTCCAAAAAGGAACTCCATGCTCAAGGAACTCAGCTTTTACCTGGTCAGAGAGAGGTTGGGTTCTTAGCCAGGCATTTCTCTGAGTAACTGACCCTTAGCAACTACCCTGCATGATGCATCAAGAGCATCATAGACACATTTAAGTGAGTGCATGGACACCTGTAGGGAAGTATTACACAGGTCCTGGATGTCCCTCTGAGAGATCTTGTCTTTGATTATCTCTGCCTTGGATTTAATCAGTTCTGTTGACAGAACTGCTGGATCTACCACAGTATTTTTATAAATGTGCTCGGGAGATACTAGCAATCAACAGAGGTGATCTGGCTCTCTAGGGAGTCAGGTTAACAGATGTATCCTCAAACACATCATCCAAGACTGCATGAACTGGAGGAAATGCCAAAGTTCTACGGATGATAATTCCTTCTCATCCCCCTATTCCAAGGAATCTGAATCTCCAAGGGAAAACTCCTGGCATGGGATCCTTTTGCAGGGTAGTTTTCCCAGCCTTCTTGAAATCCATGAAGTCCTAGGCTAGCCTAACCAAGTCATGGTTCACAATATTCTCCTCCATAACCACAACTAAAGATCTATCACCCAAACCCTTGGTGACCATAATGCAGGCATTGGAAGACCTGGCCTGCTGACTGGCTTTGGACCCAGCTACCATCAGGCTGGTGTTTGACTGTGAAATATGGACCTTAGTCATGGTGGCCCTGAAGGGGCTGCACCAGAGGACTCTGGTCTAGAAGGCATCTAGAGGGCTGCAAAAGCTCCTCATCTGCATCAGTGGCACCAAACTTCGTCAAGGGTCTGGACAAAGAAATGTCCTCAATCTCCAGCATCCCTCTTCCTTGAATGTTTATCCTCATGCTTCTTCGGAAGGAGAGCCTGGGCTATCAGACGCCAAGACATGTAATGGGCCTGCCTTACTAGAATTCTTGGTAGACTCCATGTGTAACTGAAGAAACTCAGCACTACACTTAATGATCTTTTAATCAAACCTTGCATAATACCGACAATTAGCAACACATTGCTGAGGGCCTAGACAAAACACGCAATGAGAATGAAAATCTTTGTTGGGGAATCTGCTTGCCACAAGAAAGATAATTATTTATTTTCTTGAACATTAACAAAAAAAATGTCCCCAACATACTTATCTGAAGGTGTCTGGAACTTGATTCAAGTAAACCAGTGGACTGACAATGCAAAATAAAAGCAATGTTAAGCATTGCACTGTATGGTAAAAAATAATTGAAAATTGTACTGGCTGACACCCATTTTATACCCTGATATCTAGACTAGCTATGGAATGGTGAAAGACTCTGGTATTCAGTCTGGCTGTGGACTTCTTCATTGTAGGATGACCCAAGAATCAGTACTACAACATTAACTACAATCAATATCTATGATACAACAATAAGGGTATCATATACATGTCATATCGTTAGCACAATAAGTGTGGACGGTTACATGTCATGTACAGCTGTGAGACAAGGACAGCCATACTTCAGTCAAGTAGTTACCCCCCCCCCCAACTCATGTTGTTACTTGACAGCATGGCCTATGCTTGCACTGAAACACCAGAAACAGTGCAATGAAATCAGTTTTACAGTATTCATACCACTCTAGCAGGATATGTTACTGTGAGCATGGTACCTACCTGCAACCTTTGCCCTTTTGGACTAGTACCAGCTTCTATGCAAATAGGGATGGAATGCCTTATGATGATGATGAGTTGGCTTGAAACCCCCTGACAGGATGAAGCTGCTTGCAACTGCAAAATAATCTGGAATAATGGTCATTATGAACTATACTGTGTTTGGCAGGCAGCCAATCCATGTAATAAACTACCTGAAACCCTATTTTTATTTCTCTCTGGTTTATTGGGAAACAGTAGAAACTGCCCATGATGTAGCATCTATTTGTGCAGCCAAATGCTGGAAAATGTTTCATAATGTGCATATGAAATAGTAAACCAATGAAAGGACATCAGAATGTCATTGTATTATGTAGGTTTAATTGCTGTGTGAAGAACCATTCCATTGCCTCATAAACTCCAAACAGACCCGTAACAGCACAATTATCATAACTATCACATCACTTACAGATGAAACAATCATATTACAACCACAGGTATTACTATATGGATCTGTCTTCCCCTTGCAGGATTCATGCCAACACATCGACAGTCAGATAACAGAAGCCTATTACTGCAAATGCAGCATGCTGAAAGGCTGTGCAGATGAATGTGTTAATGTGCAAAGGCAACCGTCATGAAAGGAGTGTAACACCTAAGAGAATAAAGAAGGGAGCCGAGATAGTGAAGTGGATGCGGAGAGTATAACAGTCAATATCATGCAGAGAAGTGGGGACCAGCAGTGAACAGTGGTATAGACAACCGCAACACCCCCCAACAAACACATACCCAGGACACCGCAAGGGCACACTGCAGGGCAAAGGAATGACTGTGAGGGGGACAGAAGAGAGAAGTCAAAGAGCATGGTGTAGGTAATGGCAAGAGAGGGGTAGCAACATGGAGAAGACAGCGGTACATGGTAGGGGAGACTCCCAGAAAGGTAGACAACAGGGAACATTGAGTAAATAAGGTGGTAACTACTGTCAAGAAATACCAGAGTGTATATAGTGCTGCAGTGAGGACAAAGAGAGGGCATCTGTGTGATGTAGCACATCTTGTGTTTTACCTACCATACAGGAAGCCATTTATGTTGAACACCACACACATGCTTTTATTGTACACTGCATTACATTTCACCAGAATAAGCAACCTACAAGCCAACACTCAACATGAAGGGACCCAAACATAGTGGTAGATCCTCAGAGCTTCACAGACCTGGGCACAGTCTGCAGGAAGCACAGCACCCAATATACCAGATGGTGTCAAACAGCCTGTTGTAGGTGTTCATCATGTATAGTCCACACTGGTACCTCTGTGGACTAACAGTAATACCAGCATTCAGTCTGTCTTGAATGCCAATCAGTCATATTCTACTCTTCCTGATGTACCTTGGACATGGCATGTGGAGTGACCTGCTGCTTTCCAAAGAGGTACCACAGTTTGCAGTGTCATGTCTCCCCAGTTTTCTGCCTCCTGGGAAGCTTCTTTTTACAGAGGTCAGATGTAGTCCAGAAATCTGGGGAGTATTCCAGTGCAAGGCACAGATGTGTGGATATTCAAGTGCTAAACATATGTTTTCTGTTCAAAATAAAGGTGTCGTTACATAATTCAACACAAGGTGGTGGTGCCAGGAAAACAAAGTCACAGGTCAGCAAATACAGATGGAAGACCAGCAGGCATCAGAAATATTTCATCCATAAGCTATTTGATATCCTACTGAAACACTGCATCCACACCATACAGACGGTCAGCCTAAGCCAATGCACGCACCAGCAGGTGTACTGGGAGTAGTGGCACAAACATCCTTTGCGGCAGGCAGGTGAGAAGTTGGTATAGGCATGTTTTACCATTGCCATCTCAAAATTGGATAGTACGTACAGTTCTGCCATCACTGTATGCTCTTCCATAATATCAAATACCACAGATCAGTTTATTGTAATGCCATCAAGGTCTTGTGGCTTACTACCACATAGATGGGTGAGACACACCTAATAACCCCCAACTGCCCACTACTCAGTTTCACAATTCAGCCAGCATGGAATACATTGTTCCCTCCCTGGCATCCAGGATGTGATGCTGGCTTATAGACCTGATCAGCTCTTCATCCTTGGCTACTAGAGCTGTAAATGCCCATCCTCAGCACTTCACCCATGCACTTGAACCAGCAGGCCTAGGATGACCTGCCATGCACAGTTTTCTCCCTGCTGTAGATGCATCTCCTGATATATAGCAGCTTCCTATTTCTTGAGCTGTCCACACCTCTGTAGGCCTACCTGGTGGTGCCAAGGGTGGTGGTAGGCTCTGTTGTCCACTGCAATGCCTCTCTATTTCCCATTACTCTCTGCCTCAAGGCTGGCATGACCGTTACTTTCCTCTTTTGCCATGATTACAGATATGCTCATTGCTGTGTTTACTGGACTACTTATGTATGACTTATGGTAGAAGTTATATGGTCCCATTTGTCTCTTGCCATTTAGGGAAGTTTCTTACTCTTGAATTCTGTGCTTTCATATTCACACATTTGGTGTTGTCCACACCTCTGTAGGCCTACCTGGTGGTGCCAAGGGTGGCGGTAGGCTCTGTTGTCCACTGCAATGCCTCTCTATTTCCCATTACTCTCTACCTCAAGGCTGGCATGACCATTACTTTCCTCTTTTGCCATGATTACAGATATGCTGTGTTTACTGGACTACTTATGTATGACTTATGGTAGAAGTTATATGGTCCCATTTGTCTCTTGCCATTTAGGGAAGTTTCTTACTCTTGAATTCTGTGCTTTCATATTCACACATTTGGTGTTTATTTACTTTTCGTGTTCCTGTTTCCAAAATGCATTTGTGTTCTACATACAGAAAAAGATTGAAGTGACTGATCACAATGTGTACAGACACTGGTTAATGTATCTTTGTAACTATTCTTACTGATATGTTCATATGTCTCTTTCTCTCTAATATATATATATATATATATATATATATATATATATATATATATATATATATATATATATATATACATACATACATACAGTGGCGGATCCAGGAAATGTCAGAAGGGGGGGTGCAGTCTGGAAAGTACACCAGCAGTGGAGAGGAATACTGGGTGTCAGGATCTGTTTAAAGACCACCTTAACATGCTTAACATATGAAAAGACAGTGACATGCATTCTGTTGTACAACATTGTGCAGTGGCTGTAATAGTGGAGGAAACTAACTCCTACCCAGCGTATAGCAAATTTACAGATAGCACCAGGTGTTTCAAGGCATACCCAAGTGAACTTTGGTTACCCAAGGAAAGTCACAACCCCCTTCCATAGTGGCATAGCTTGCACATGCACTATGATAGCCTAGTAAAGAGTTACGATGAAGACAATATCACTACAGCAGGCGTCACAGTAAAAGCAAGCAATTTTGTTAGATTTTTGTGAAAGCGGTGGTGAACAACAAAAAAAAAAACACCTCTACAACTTAAGGAAATATATGTTATAAAAAAATGCCTAAAACATAACCATTGTAGCATATCACAGAGGAATATTCAATATAACCCAAATCTGCTTTAATTGTATGCAATATCAAATATAAACCAGAAGCACAAACGTCTGGGTGAATCAGTAAAGATTTCATTTAATTTGTGCAAAAAATAATAGAAATCACTTTCTTCAGCAGAACACAAAACTGTCTTCTAACAGTTCACGTCCTATCATTTCATCAACAGACAGTCCCCATATCTACTAGACCCATGAAGTATCTGGACTGACCCTTCTGTGATAAAAGTAATTATTGCATCAATGTTTTGCTTCATAGAAAGAGTACTCACAGCTTGTATTCCTCCTAGCTCCACCCAAATATACTTCAGTCCTGCAAAGTTTGAATTACAATAGCAAACACCAGAAGCCGGCCATTTCATCTACAGACAGGCCCCATACCCAGTGTCTGTTTTTTTTGTTTGTTTTTTGTATCTGCTCTGATCCTGTTAGGTTAAAAGAAAACAATGGTTGTATTAACGTATTTTTTTCCATACACACAGTAATCACAGCTTGTATTCCAACATCTCACAAATACATCTTGATCCTGCAAATTCAGAATTACAAAAAAAAAAACTGTAAGACCAATAATTTCATTCACCAGCAGCCCGCATAACCATAAACTACCTAAAGTATCTGGCTTGACCCTGACAGGATAAAAAAATACATGACTGTTTTTCTTTCATGGATCAGTAATTATAGCATGTAGTCCTGCTTGCTTCAAAAAATACATTTTAATCCTGCAAAAGCCAGACTTACAGCAGCAATAAACAGCAGGGCCAATCTTTTCATCCATGGACAGTCCCTGTATTCATTGCCTACCCACAATATCTGGTTTGGCCCTGCCAGGATACAAAATAACTTTAGTTTTAGTTATTTGTTGACCTTGTGAGGATAAAAATAATTGCATTTATCTAGTTTTGTTTCACAGGAACAGCAATAACAGATTGTATTCCAGCTTGTTTCACCCAAATATACATTAGTCCTGCAAAGTTAGAATTACAACAGCAAATCTTTTCATCCACAGAGAGTCTGGGACCCACTGCCTATCCACAGTATATGGTTTCACCCTGACAGGGTAAATAAACAAAACATAAACATGATAGCATTAATATATTTTGTCCCACAGGTGAGTACTAGGTTAACTGCTTTTGTGTGCTATTTGAGCTTAGCAACTTTTTTCCAAGGTGTGAATCATACCTTGTACTTTGTGTCTATGAGGTAAGTACTTTTCCCATTATACCAACCCCAACCTCCCATACAAATAGTCACAAAAACATGTATTCCATCTTATTTTACAAAAATGTGCATTAGATCCTCAAAGTAATAATTATAATAGCAAGCAGCAGGACTTTATTTCATTTACATACAGCCTCATACATATTTCTACATACATTATCTGGACTGACCATGCCAAGTTTAACCAATAAATAAATACAACAATGGTTACATTAATGTATTTTTTCGCACAGACAGTAATCACAGTTTGTATTCCATCTTACTTCATCCAAAATAACACAGTAGCCCTGTAAAGACAGAATTACAACAGCACACAGTAGCGTCAAACTTCATCCACATACAGTCCCCATACCCTCTGCCTACCTGAAGCATCTTCTAGGCTGAACTGACCCTACCAGGATAAAAAGAAATAATCATAATGGTTTCACTGCACAGAACAGTAGTCACAGCTTGTATTCCAGCATATTTCAACCAACTACAGATTAGTTCAAAGAAGCCCACATTACAATATCAAACAGCACAGCAGGAGCAATAATTTCTTTTACAAACAACACTGGACCCATTGCTACCTATAGTATCTTGTTTGACCCTGCCAGAATTAAAAGCAACAAAAAAAAAAATTACTTACATGCTACTATCCAAAGAAATTCCGTGATGAACTTTTTCTAAACAAGATAAAAAAACATTGCTTTCTTATCATGTGTTTGCTCTACTTTGTTATGAAAATATAGCAGACAGCTATTCCCTTAGCCCTCATGCATGTTCCTTCACTTTGGCTGGGAGGTTGATTGATTGGTCGGGATGCGCATATAATAAGGAATGGGGATTCCTTGGGGGAAAGTGACAAAAGGCATCAGTAAATTAACTTGACAATAGGCGCGACCAAATGTAAATAACCACTAGAAGGAAATTGTTACCGCTACCGCTTTTGAAAGTGAAAACCTTCAAGGGATATATTAAATATGTGGCAGACCCCCTCAGCATGGAAATGCGAGGAGTGTGGAATTTTTAAGATTCAAATGAGGAACATTCCTGGTAATGAGGTACATTGGAGTGTTGCTTTCAAGTATCACCCATGGCATAGCTTGTTGAAAGTAGGCAAATTTGCTTCATGTAGAGGTACAGCTGCAAAACAGCTGAAGGGATTTCAGTGATCCACCATTAAAATAAAACACTCCATTAAACAGAGGAAGCTTAACAGGGGCACCCATACTGCGTTTTAACAGTGTAAAGACAAAACGGATGTGTAACAGCTTTCAAAATCATTGAGTTTATGAGTGGGTGCAAACTTTTGTTGACAGAGTACGAAACTTTAGAGAAAACACGTGGTGTACTTGTTAAATACAGTGAGAGGACCATGCCACTTAAAGTAGTCAAAGCAATTGTATTTCTAATTATTCTGCTTTCAGATTTGCAAAAATTGGGGAGGAGATGTGAACAACTCCTGCTTCCAACACGTATGGGTGAGTATCACCCACTGCAGTGGGTATTTAGGAAATACCACATGTTCACATTTTAAATCACAATATTTTAATGGAAGTAATTGCAAGCACTCATCACATCATAAATGTATGTAGGATTAAAAAAAATGCTAATGTGGCTTTTAGAAACCTTGATGTTCTGTCCCTTAGATGTTTCATCCATCACCGCCAAAGGCATCAAACAGCAATATATATATAGTTTGTGTGCCAGGTGCTATTTCAAAAGGTGTTAAGGTAATTAATAGCGTACCCCGGGGATCTATACAGTCTCACCTGTTTGAGATATACTTCTCTGATCTCAAAAAGGATAACCTGGTCCTCTGGTTAATCAATGTTGCAGATCACAGCAAACTGGGTGCAACTTGTCACCCCCTCCAAATATCTATACTCTTCAGAAAGAGTTTATCGTAATTAATACCAGGTTTAATACCACCTGCATGACACATGGCCTTAAATTTAAAGATAAAGTGTTGTTGTAGTGTTTCCTTTGGAAAACAGAAATTTCCCACAATATACAGTACAGACTGAAGGTACAGATGTCACAAAGTATTTATAGACTAGTGCTGTATGCGGTCTCACTCTCTCTCACACAACCACGTTAGACTAGTGTGCTAGCTAAGAAACGTTCCCCATAGGATTTTTATGTGAACATTCATTCGGTTCCTGTGTTGGGTACCAGAAGGCATTTGTTTATGGATATTGTAAGTTATATAGGTGAATTTTTCAGTTGGTCTGTGGGAAATCCATCTTCTTCTGTAAAAGTGTAGTTAGAGTGAGGGATCTCTATTGATATGTCAGTACTAGAAATGTTGAGGGACAAAAAGCCGTAAACAAACTTCCGAAATGACAAGAGAATAGTGAATCTCAAAAATTGCTATTCTCCTTAAAACCTTTTTTTTGCACGGAGACCAGGCCCTCACACCCCCGAACTTATATATATCAACTCTGAGATCTCCATACCTCGGAGAAGAGGAAATACTCCAAGAAATGGCATCTCAGACGTAGGACCAAAAAGACACATCAAGACTGGTTAGAGTATGTCAAAAAATGTTTTCAGGATGATTCCTTTGAAAACTATATACCCTTCCATAGTGTAACCGTTAGGTGTCAAAAGAATTTTTACATTACCTCAAAGCAGATCACTCAGTAGTTATAAAGTCGTTTCAAACAACAATTTGTCCAACTAGTGTTTTCAAAATTGAGCAAAAAGATTGTTTGTCTTCCGACAACAGCTTACACAACAACACTGACAGCTCTCACCAACACGCGTTACGCACCTAAATTAAAAAGGGAGATGCAGATGGTGGAGGACCGTTCCGTTATAAATGTTTAAAAAAAAAATCTGACTGCAACCTCCAATCACATCCTCGATCAATGTATTTGGCACGTTGGTGACAGGATTCTTCGGGAAAGATGCACCTGAAAAAAAAGAACGAAAGTTGGAAAAGTGGCCGGCGCATTTTCAAAAAAAAAAAAAGAAAGAAAGTTGAAAAAGGGGCTGGCACGCGCCCCTGTGCCCATGCCTAAATCCACCACTGATATAATATATATATATATATATATATATATATATATATATATATATATATATATATATATATATGGGTCCCCTTCACATGGTAGACATTTCACAATGTCGATATTCATATGGCCGAGACCATATGATCAAGATTTGAAATGTCGACCATGGGGAACCAGCATCTCCATACAGTGCGGAATGGAAAGATTTCCATTTCTGCATTGTAGTGCGATCTCTGAGTTGGTATATTAAAGTTATGGGGGGTGTGGGGGGGTGTGGGGGGTGGAGCCCCCATGGGTGGTGCAGGGGGGGTTAGCCCCCCTGCTAGCATCTTTAAAGTTAGTTTTTTTTCATTTTTTTTTTTTTGGTCTACTTGTATGCTCGACATTTCAAATATCGACCATATGGTCTCAGCCATATGGGTTTCGACATTGTGAAAGGTCGATCATATCAAGAAGACCTATATATATATATATATATATATATATATATATATATATATATATAGTGTGTGTGTGTGTGCATGTGTGTAGAAAAGAGGGATATGTGAGTATAATTCAGAAAGACAGGAAGGTAAGGGATAATAGAGACAGCTGTAGAAAGCTTTGTTTAAAGAACACTGCCCTGAGAATAGTTAAATTCAAAACATTTGGATCTAAGAGGGCCCTGGGGAGGACTCTAGCAAGAGTTCTATACCTATCAGAACAATGGCAATTCAAAAGGTGTTTCTAGAAGGGAAAGGAGATGCTTACCCTCCAGAACAGAAGCTACTGAGCTGTGTTCTTGCCTGTGTTTGTCCATCATTTGTACCTGCTTGTATAGGATTTGAAGGGAGCTACTTTATATTTATGGTTTCTGTAAATCTTCTTTTCAATAGCTGGGTTTTGAGTGTACTCTCAGTAGAAAGTTCTGCTTAAAAGAATAAAACTGTATGAAGTGATCTTTCTGGGGCAGTCTGAATTGTACAAAACCTAGTTTCATTTGAGACTAAAATGGACTGAGTAGTTCATATAGCAATAACCCACGCCTGGGTGTGGGTAAATTTAGCATTACCCACACCCAGAAGTGGGTTATTGCTATTATACCATGACATTATTTAAGAAAAGAAACTGTTACTTTTCTTAAATAATGGCATAGTATAATGCCTGTTTACTGCCCTTCCGCAGATGTCTGGCATCCGCGGCAGTTCTGATGTACTGCGCGCCTGCGCAGTACATCAGAGCTGTGGGCAAAAGCAACGGAGAAAGCAAGACCTCCGTTGCTTTTTTTTAGTGTCTCGCTATGTTAAATGAGTTTAACATAGCGAGACAGTTTTAAAATAAGCAACGGACATCTCCGTTGCTTATTTTAAAACTGTCTCGCTATGTTAAACTCATTTTACATAGCGAGACACTAAAAAAAGCAACGGAGATCTTGCTTTCTCCGTTGCTAAAACACTGTCTCGCTATGTTAAATGGGTTTAACATAGCGAGACAGCTTTAAAATAAGCAACGGAGATCTCCGTTGCTTATTTTAAAGCTGTCTCGCTATGTTAAACCCATTTAACTTAGCGAGACAGTGTTTTAAAAAATGAGTTATACTAATGGAAAAAAGTCCGGGCGACCGGACCTTTTTCCATTAGTATAACTCGATTTACAACGGGCACGCTGGCCAATCAGCGTGCACGTTTTGGGGGGGTCATGGTATAATACTCTATTTGTTACGGGCTGTGTCATAGAACTGCATCTGAATCTTAAGGAATGGTTGCCCTAGAGTTACACTGTATTGGCCAAGGAAGTGTCACTAATTCTATTCTAAGGCAAACACCTTTTATTTTTCATTCATTCAATTTATAAATGAACTGGTATTAACAAAAGTTGGCTTTGTCCTCTATTTTTTTACATTGCTGGCTGTAGTGGGCAAATGGTTTCTGTACAAAGTTTAATTATGGAAAAGGTACTCAAGCACTCAGCTTGAACTGTTGCTTCCTACTCATGCAGGATTACTTATTGCACAGATATTCCACGCCAGGTCTAGGCTGATACAAAGTATCAGATTACATAACAACGTGTGCTATGTTCAGCAGTTTGTTAATTACATTGGAAGTAGTTGAATTTTAGTGAGATCATCTGTTGCACACAATGACTTTATGTACTAGGGGTCTGACAGAAATGAAGAAACTGAGGCCAAATGCTGTGCCCAATGACTTTAGGTACTGAGGTCTGAGAGAAAAATGAAGAAACTGACTGAGACCCTGATAAAATCTAATAAAACGTTAGTGACGTTTATTGTTGCCCTTCAGCAGAGATGCGCTGCAAATGATCAACACCTGCTAAAAGTGCAGAAACAGATTTTCATGCTGGTAGACTAGCCATCCATCTCATGTTCCAGTTCAACTCTGCCAAAGCTCAGACCAGATAATAATGTGGAGGTGTACCTAGTTACTTTTGTAAGATATACAGCCAGGGAGGACTGACCCAAGACCGAATGGGCTAGAATTTTTCTCCCCCAAACTAGAGAGGCAATGAAAATTTACATGGCTGTGGAAAGACTCTGATATACGTGATCACACAAAACTGAAATAAAAGATTTAGCAAGAACTGCAGTTTTGCCTGAAGTGCAATCCCTTACATTTCATAACTGGACATTTTATATGGTCAGACTGGCAAAATCAGAAATAGCTGATTTAAAACACATTTTGAAACTAAAGCTAGAACCTCACACAAATGTACAACATTTTGGAAATCTTGAGATCACTCCCAAATAAGAAAGTGGGTTGGGAACTATATAGTTTTTCTTTCTTTAATAAAAACATTGGGGAAAAAAGTGGGTTGACCAAAGTGACTCTAAATCTTCTGAACAGCTAGTTGTTGCTGTAGAGTATATTTTACTAAGTTACAGATTCTAAGTCAGATTTCACACAGAGTCGGTAATAAGCCCTCCACCAAGTATGCATCTTTGCCTGTAAGCAAGAAAAAATGTCATCCTTTGAATCAATGCATTTTAAATACTCTACAGAGGGATATATAACCAAGTACTACATAACTAATGAGAGAAATAATATGCCTGTAAGAACTGTTAATACTAGTCAGTTAATACTAACCAGCAATCTGCTATACAAAAGGTGCCTGAACGTGTAACCAAAGAATTGATAATGATGTGCTGTTTGTAGAAATGTAGACTATCCATTCTGGTATCCTAGTACCAAACTTATGAAATGTACTATTGTAGTAGAAAGGAAAGAATTATTAAGCTTTTTGAATTCAGGAAGCACATTCACACTGGTTAAAGCACAACTTATATGCAAGCATAAAACTAGTAAGCAGAAAATTGAAGTGATATGTCTACATGAAGGCATGGAATACCCTATGACACAAGTAGCAATGCAGACTCTCACAGGTAAGATTTGACACCCTCTAACACTGTTAGTATTGTAGGAAGGGAGGGGGTGACGCCACTCAAGGTGCAAGGTGTTAGGAGGTGTGATTGCGAGATGCCGATAGATCACTAGTGCAGTAGTGGTACTCATTTTTATACAGCATTTCTGAATGCCAGTAAAAATGAATTTTAATACTACTACTCTACAGCACTGAAGAGCTTCAGTGTTTTGTGAGCGGTAAAAGTAGTAGCAAGCCACTTGCTATAGTTTTAAAAACAGAAGTAGTCTTGCTGGATCCAGAATTTGAGGAGATCACGGGCCTTCTTAGGACATGGCTTGCTACCTGCTCCAGAGGTTGAGTGCTGGCTAGATAGGAAACGGACTTTTATTTCGTGTTCTTCAACTGGCTAGATAGGGAACGGACTTTTATTTTGTGTTCTTCAACTGTTGTTGAGAGGTAACAGCTTGGAGAATGACATCCAGTGCTAGATAAGCCAGCTATAGCTCTGAGCTCTGGTGACTAGCTCTGGTGACTATTTGTCTCATGGTATAATCAGTGGTCAAGATTTTCCCAGTTTAAAGAACTATGGAAGGTGTGTGTGTGTGTGTGTGTGTGTGTGTGTGTGTGTGTGTGTGTGTGTGTGTGTGTGTGTGTGGAGGGGGTTCATCCAGATACACTTTGAGGTACCTAGCCCCAGTAAAGAGAGAAATGCACTGGTATAAGATGCAAAGGGAGTCAAGATTTGGTTCTGTGTAGAAGGTTTGGATAAATCTTACAATGAGTCTTAAATAAGCACAGAAGGTGGCAGAAAGGATAAATGGATCATTCTGTCTTTTAACGTCTGAGGAAGCAGTACTTTAAATACTGTGAAAGCATTTATGTTTATTAAATGCTTATTATTTTTATTTTGTGACAACCTTATTGAATTTTCACATTGTTTTGGTTCACTTTATGTGCTTTTGGACTTACAATAAGTCTTGTCAATTGACTCCTGTTAAAATACTAAAGGAAGTCATTCTAGGAATAGACATGGAGTATGGATCTTACCAAAAGACTCCAATTATAAAAGTGATGAATGAAGTCAGTGTAGAAAGTGACAAGAGAAGAGCTCCTAGTTAAGAATACAGTAAGGGAAATAGGAACAGTAACCAAGGAAGAGACTGATGAATCTCATAAAGGAGAAAAACAAAAGAATGAGGAACCTAAGCAAAGTCTTAAGACTTCCTGGTATATCAAAGCAGACAGCTAGTCAGAAACAGAAGCTATAGTCTAAGCATACCTCTCAACCTCTTAACACACTAAATTTGGACAAAGCCAAAAAAAAGGGATCAAAGGCCCAAAAACATGAACAAATATTAAATATTGCTCTTATAAACTTAGAAAGTTGATAGAATAAAAGGTTTTGTTTTACCATGCATTTTGTGAAGGATATGACGTCTAAAACTGAGACGTCTGTCATTATTTAGAAAACCCAGTTCTCATTGACTTGCCAGAAACCACACATTTTATGTGGATCAGGATATATATATATATAAGGTAAAAATATGGACGGTTGAGAGGCAAGATTCTAAGGGAAAGAGCAGGTAAAACCAGGAGCATGTCAGTCCTTTGAAGGCGATTTCAGCAAATGCAAGAAATCAAAGCCAGTTCACCAAAACTGCTTTTGATGAAGGTGGAGACTGAATTTTTCCCACTGTTGTGCGACCTGAGTTGGTGTGTATATATATATATATATATATATATATATATATATATATATATATATATATATATATATAATTCCATGGGGTGTGGAAGGTGTTCCCCCACATGGTGAGTGCAAGGGGGGTTTGCTCCTGCAAAAAAAAAAAAAAAAAATATTTCAGTGTTCCCTGAAGGTGGTTTTGGTGAAGTGATTTCAATTAATTTGTGTTTATTGAAAATGTCTTCAGTGGATAGACATGAACCCTTTAAATCATCCTCAGGAAAGGAAATCAGCTAGTACCTCCGGGGAAATAAAATGATTTTCATGAGCTGCTCTTTATAGGTTATGAATTAACTGAAGGGGAAATGCCTGTAGCTGCATTTGTAGGAAAGAGGCCACAGGCTCCACAACGTCAGAATACTGAAAAAATACTGACTCGGGTAGCATTCAGGTTAAGTTATGTCAATTTCATGAAACCTCAGTGGGAAGACACTACCCTAAAAAGAACTAGAGAACAGATATTAGACTGATAACCAAAAGAACAGAACTGATCCACTACATATCCCTACTTGGAGCTAAGAAATTACTTGTGATGTAGGGGAGGTGAGGAGAAGAGAAGAGATACTGAACCAGTTATTAGTTCCAAACCTACAGAAACCGTGTAATGAAGTTAGCACACAACTACATTCTGAGTGGTTGTTTAGAAATAGACAAGACACCTAACTCCTCTGACTGTCCACCCTTGTGCATCATTCCTCCTTTAAAATTTGCCTCTAGCATTCCAAACCCCTCCCTGCTTTTCTGCACCTATTCACACACCCAATACTTTGTTTGAAGCCAAAGCTTCATCATGCTACCACACTTGCCTTTTTCCAAACACTAGCCCAGTGTGATTTTTTTCCCTCTTTCTTACCCTTAATTGGCCATCTTCCTTAGTATGTCCACAATGGTCCAACTTCAAGTTTATTTTTAAGTTTCTTAGCTTAAGTAGCACTGCAATGAAAACAGTCACCTTTAAATGAAATATAACTGTCTAGGTTATTAAAACAATTCTCTCTGTTGTAGGATTTTAGCAAAAACAAAAAAGCACTCTGTTCCCACATTCTCCACCATATGTGGTGTTTTGAAGATACTGGGCCAAGATGTAACTGAAAATACAACTTTTTTCAGCTGCTCTGTTCAATGTTACAAAACTATATATATAGACTTACTATCAAAATGGGGAATGGCACTTACACAAAACTGGGATGGTGGAATGTGTGTTTTCCAGTTTCCATAATGCCGATCCAGAAATGTTCAAACCCTCAGTGAATGGTTGTGTTCATTTGCTAATATGGGACTGGCGTTCTGATATCAGATTGCTCTACAGTGGGGATTGGGAAATTTACCCTTTTCATCACTGTAGTGCGATCTCTGAGTTGAAATATATAATATGCAGGTGGTGTGGGGGTGCATCCCCCACATGGGGGTGAAACATTACTGGTAATACAAAATTTCAACATTGAAACTTCTGGTGTTCGAATGCTGATTCTGTGGTTACCATTTCCAACATTTTGGTAATTTTGTATTACCAAATTCGGATAATGAATTAGATCAAAAAGTAGAACATTTTTTGATTTTGCACATTTTGCTATTAAACCACACACACACACACACACACACACACACACACACACACACACACACACACACACACACACACACACACACACACACACACACACACACACACACATACACACACACAAACACACACACACATATCTATCTCTAACTCTCTCTCTCTCTCTCTCTCTCTCTATATATATATATATATATATACATACATACATGCATACATACAGTATATATGTGATGAAAAGATTTCTTCACTGTTTGAAGAAAAGTCCAAATATACTGCAAACTCCTGGTTCATATAAGATAAAGTTTTTGTAGGATCCAAATAAACATATTTCCCATCCAGAGCATCTCATTCCAGGCTCATGACTGCACAGTTTTCCCAGAGCATCCAACTCCAGAAACTTGGAGACACCATTCTTTTCTGTAAATCTCTCTCCAGGCAGGAGTACCCACCTCTGACTGAGGCACAACAGTCTATTTTCATAGGAAAATGATGCCCCATCTTCACTCTAGTGAATCTGGCATGACTTACAAAAGCCCTCCTTTAATACAAGAACAAACCTTGCTCCCATAAAAACCCATTAACCCAACACAAAGGAATGTATCCCCTAGCTAATGCATAGCATTACATGACTGTTGTTAAATAAACAGTATTATTCAAATAATCGTTACACAATGGCATTAGGAATGCTTTAAAGCCAAAATACTTTACACTGTAGCATTTTTACAATATTTATATCACATACAACATGTAATATCCCAAAATATCCCAAAATACTAGCATATATTATGGGATTACATGCATTATCAAGTTGCCATTCATCAAAAAAAAACACTTACGAAGCATCTGATCAAAGTACATTTCCACCAGGTTTGACACAGTGGGGTAGTGAGTTTGTCCCTTTCCCCACTGTCTGATCTTGGAGTTTGTATATTTGAAGCAGCATGGGGGTGGAGGTACAGGGGGGCTTGCTCCCTGCATTTTTTTTTTTTTGCTGTTTCTTATTTTCTTGTGTTTCAGATGGGTTCCATGGAACAGTTTCTGTTCAGTGGTGTATGTTTAATGTTTTTTGTAGTCAATATAATTTGATATAATTTGCATCAATTAAGTGAAATACAACCTATCTAAACAAATGTGTTATGCTGTTAGCTTGGCAGCACAGAGGATTATAGCTATGATCTATTAATGAGCTATTTACTGTGATGCAGGGTTTGATTCCCTCAGCGTTTGTTTACCTACTGTGTGACTTTAAGCAAGTCACTTAGTGCTTTGGGGCAGTTGGGAATGTGAGCTTGGCTCCCTAATGGTCTCCTGGACTGCAGGTATATATATATACATATATATATATATATATATATATATATATATATATATATATATATCTGTGGTGGTGGTGCTGCGGTAGCATTGTCGCCTCACAGTAAGACGTTGTCCTGTTCGATTCTCAGCTAAAGCGGCTTCTGTGTGGAGACATGCGTGAATGGGCGTACCTTCATTGAAGGTTGTGCATCAGGGCTGGCAACTCGGTATGTAAAAATCTACTGCCAATCATTAGCGGACCGGAGTTCCTCTGTGGCGACCCCTAACCGGGAAAAGCCGAAAGATTCAACAACATGTGTGTGTGTGTGTGTGTGTGTGTGTGTGTGTGTGTGTGTGTGTGTGTGTGTGTGTGTATGTATATATATATATATATATATATATATATATATATATATATATAGGTTCACTACTAAATATCGAAATACCATAATCCCGATACTCTGAATACAGACACCCAGAATCTCGAGATTGCGGAATCTTGAAGTAAAAAAAAAAAACAAAAAAACTAAATAACAAAACCATCACTGATAACGTTTTTTCAGGGGGGCAAGCCCCCCCTGCACCTCCCACACCCCCTGCAGCTTAAATATACCAACTCTGAGACCACACTACAGTAGAAAGAATGGCAAAGTTCCCGTTCGCACTGTACAGCAATCTCCATTCACAGTTTTCGAGATTCTGCAATCGCGGAATTCTGGGTGTCAATATTCAGAGTGTCAGGATTGTGGTATTTTGATATTTAGTAGTGAACCCATATATATATATATATATATATATATATATATATATATATATATATATAAATATATATATATATATTATAGATATGTATATGCACACACCTATATATTTATTTCTATGCATGTAGACGTGTCTGTGTATATATACACACACACACACACACACACACACACACACACACACACACACACACACACACACACACACACACACACACACACAGTCTTCACTGTGTAAAACCTTAAACCTGCTGTAGGGAAGGCCTGTGGGATATATGCAAATCACCCCTTAAAGACATATCAGTGTTTCAGCTACATGATTTCTGAATGACTGACTTTTTACCCTTTTAAATCTTTACTGGTGCATTCAGGCCAATAAAGCCAAACCCCACTAGCTGTAAGACATGTTATGTTTTGCCCTTTTTCTGAGCTCATCATTGCAGCATAAGTGGATTGTTTTGTCATGCTTTGGAACCTATGGAGCTTAAAACTAAGACCAATGTCCATAAACATAAGCATACCTGCAAAATATCACAAATAACATTCAAATTTAAGGGTGAAAATGTCACAAACATCACTTGCGAGGTGTAGTTAAAAGCAAAGAGTGCAATTTAAAATGGCACACTTATGTCTCATCGGGAGGTAAATGCAACCAAGAGTGAAGACTTTTGGGGAAACCTTTATCAGAAGGCACTGTGGAGTACCCAGAACTTGCCTGTGGATATATTCAAAGGGATAAAAGGAATGTTCTTTTGGATTTATTCAGAGGAATACCAGGAACCTAGCTGTGGATGAATCTGTATTCTAAGAAAATTTTGTAGACAAGCCTGACAGTAACAAACCAGGTTGACCTAACCTGGAGAACCAGGGCTTCCATTTCAAGCAACAAAATTAAATTTTTTTACTCTACACTGTACAAAAAAATGCACTTGAAATAAAGAACTGTCGTCACTGTGTTCTGTATACTGCAGTGGTGGTGTTGCAGGACATAACTTTAATCAGTATATACTAAACTACATTTTTATTCATTTTTCACAGACTGCAATTGGCAAACATTTTTGGTTAGTTACTAAACCTGGAAAGCCAAAACTTTTACCTTTTTTGTTTTCCCTGCATGAACATTGAGTTAGAGAACTGGATTTTCTTTTTTATTTTGTGACTGAATTGTTATGTTTTACAAAACTGAGAAATTTATAGAGACTTTGGTACAAAGCAGCACAAATATGAATCAACATGTCAAGGATCTTCAAGAAAAGTGAGGCTACTGTCAGACATCTAGTAAGCCTCCAGGAACAAATTAATCTGACAGCTGCAAAACTGGCTATCCTCATCAACCCCCATTTTTTTCCATTTTCTATGTAGGGTCAGGGTGTCGTGTCAGCTGCCACAGTCTCTCTCGATTCAGTTCCACTCTCCTACCTTTTCTGACAGTCAAGTCTGACTGTCACAGCTCTTCTCTCAAATAATCCATCCATCTATTTGATGGACACCCTTGTTTCGTCTTGCCTTCTTCCTGTCTTTCTCAAATCTTCTTCACCAGATTGCCTTCTGCTTTCCTGCACGTGCCTGAACCACTGTAATCAATTCTCTTCGACATTCTCTGTAATTGAACTACCTGTCTCAAGCTGTCTCATGATACACTTCATCTTCATCGTGTCTCTCTTCCTCATCTGCTCTGCCTTTACTGCCCAGGTTTCTGTACCATACAGTAGTATTGGTCTCACCACTGTTTTGTACACATATCTTTCAGCTTCTTTGGCATTCTTCTGTCACAGTTGGCTGCAGCGCCTCTGATTCTAGCTTTATTCACTTCTCTTCTCCTCAACAACCCCTCCCAGATACCTGAAGCAGTTAACCTGTTCTGCTGTTTTCTCTTCTCTCTCATTAGCAAGCTTCTGATTCCCCCATTTGCTGCCATGGCAGCTGTCTTTTCTGCACTCAGTTTCACCCCATGTGCCTTCAGGTCTGCATTCCATTCGTCTATCCTTTGTTGAAGTTCTCGCTCAAAGACTGTCTGTAATGCCACATCATCTGCATACAGCAACTTTGTTGATCTGTCTTCTCCAATCTGCTTGTTAATATAGTCCATCAGCAGTATGAGCAGCAGTGGGCTTAGAAGTGAACCCTGATGCACACCCACTCCAACTGGGAGCCCCTCTGTAAGTTCAAATACTGTTCGTACTTATGTTATTGGATCCTTGTACATAGCCTGCATTAATTCTACCAAAATTTCTGGGACTTCAGTCCATTGCAGAGCTGCCCAAATCAGCTTTCTTTGAAACTTGTCATACATTTTCTCCAAGTCTAGGAATGTCTAGTTGGACTCTTTCCACAACTCTAGTTTCTTTTCAACTATATGTCTCACTGCAAATATCAGGTCAGTCATGCTGCATCCTGATCTGAATCAGAATTGGTCATGTCCCATTCTACTTTCTGCAACTCTGCATATTTGTTTATCAATCAGCCTCTTCAGTACTTTTATGCAGTGTGACAGGAGATTAATAGCTCTATACTGCCCACATTTGGGAATCTCCCCTTTATTCCTGTAAACAGACATTAGCATGTTTATTCTCCAGTCGTCTGGGATACGCTACATTACATATCTTTTCTTTTTCCTTGCAACTATGATCAGTCCAACATTACATAAATTGCTAAATTCCTACATTCCCTTATACCTCACTCCTCATCCTTTTGAACATTATCCTGCATGTATTGTTCCCACAATTTTTATTTACTTCTATGTAATTAGCTCCTTCCTTCTAAAGATCCCCCTTCTAGTTCTTTAATCTCTTTTATAATATTCAATACTTCAAATACAATTGGTTTGGACTTTGGTTTCCATTTTCTGGTAATTGATTTTTTGGCAGTCAATAGAATTAAACCGAATAAGCCCGTACTATGTCTAGGCAATTCAAATCTTGTGTCTCAGCTCAGAAGAATAATGTCCTTAGTTACAGCCATTTGCTCATCCAATATTGCTGACAGAGTACTCTATAGGGAATTTTTTAAATCTGCCAACTCATGATACTCCAAAACATATGTTCCTATTTACCTCTTTCTTCCTCCTCGCACCTGAAACGTTTGCTATCTACCTGAGGAAAAATTCTATGAAGTCTGCTTGGGGTATACAAATACCTATGCAAATACTTCCAAGCAAAGATCCTAAACCTTCTGGACTTCATTGCATACTTGGGAGCCTTACATATGTCCGCCCATTGTTCTCTTGTAGATTGCTTTTCCAGTTTCTCTTTCCAGTCTTTTCTAACCTCCTCTGATTCTTATAGTTATCATGCCATATTTATATGCTCTACCAATAATCCCTTTTTCTAACAACAGTTTATATTCTAGCTTCAACATGAAAACTCTACTAGAGTAGGTCTTTCACTTAAGACCCCATTATTCCTCTCTCTTTGCTATATTTTGATATCAATCCTGGTAGGAAAGGCAGTCTCTAGCCTGTAGTCCAAATAGCTTCTTGTCTCATCCCGCTCTATTACTTTTTTTCTTGTTAGTTACTTGCTCCCAGTACCCTGGTTCCTTTGCCAGTTTTCTCTAGTAAATTCCAACACCATCTTGCCTATTTTTTGTATCCCTACATGTAGGCATCCCTATTGGCAAAATCTCCTTTCTCCATTTTTTGTGTTGGCTTAGCTCTTAGAATACGTTTTGCTACTTTACGAATATTATATTCTGTATGACTGTTATTATTTTTTTATTCTTTTTATTTTTTTCTGTATGGTTGTTATTATTCTCCTTAATGTCCTGCATCCAAAATCCCACTCTCTTTTTATTTCTTTGACTTTTCCCATGCTTCATCATCATCATCCCTTTCTAGTTTGAGTTACAGCTGCCTGCTTGTGTTGTGTATGAGTCTTAACTGTGTAGCTCTAAAATATCCCTTTGAATCAGGTAATCCTAAACCACCTTGTTCTATTCGAAGGATCACCATATCCTGGTTAACTCTTGCCCTCTTCCCCTTCTAGATAAATTCCTTCAGTTCTCTATTAATTATTGTCCACAGCTTTTCCTCTAGCGTAGCAACTGCCTTATGTACATAGCCAACCCTCTACTACTACCACCTAGGAACACAATATGTGAGAGATGCAATTACATTAAGAACCTAGAACCCTTGCTGTCTCAGTCACGAGCCAGTACATCTGGCACTGAAAAGGTTGTCTGCACAAACACTACGAACACCACACCTCTAACACCACCCACATCTGTACAACACACTCTTACATATGTGGGGGTTCTCAAAAAAACATACCTAAACAAGAGAGACCTCTGAAGCAAAAACACACATGCACATCACAACCCACTGCACCAAGCATCACTCATAGTACACACATCTGCACATCACAGCCACAAATCCAACATACTAGTCATATGAGACTGTATCGTGAGAGACACAGATGTGTCCCTCACCAGGCTAGACAAGGAGAAAGTCACGATAAGTTGCTTGTCAGGTGCTAGAATCTGCCATATTATGCACACACTCAAGTCTCTTAACAACAGGTACTGTTATGACTCTGTCATAGTCCATGTTGGTGTAAATGACTTGAGACGTACCTCTCTGGACTATATGAAGAGAGACATGATTGAGCTTGCTGAATATGTGTACAAGGCAGGTATGTCCATAGCCTTAAGTAGCATCCTACTATCACCCAGAATGATGCCTCAATACAAACAGAATATGATTGACTTTAACAATTGATTTAGTTTCTGGTGTCATTCCATGGTGATCCAGTACCTGACAGCCTGGGAGGACATGATTTACAGACCACAATTATTTGTGCCAGAGATGGCCTTCATCTGTCTCCCCTGTGCTTCATGCTTCTGGAAAAGGCTCTTGCCTTCCCCATAGTACCTTTTTTAGGTAAAGTCATGAGCACAAAATTACCAACATGAAAAATTCTTCTAAATGAAATTTAAGTGTCATGCTGCTAAATGCTAGGAGTCTTAGCATGAAACTGCACTCATTGCAAGCATTCCTTGTACTGGAGGATGCTGACATTTGTGCAGTCATTGAAACCTAGTTCAAAGCTGTGGAGGGAACCCAGCCTTACCAGGTTACTCATCCTACCATACTTTCAGACCCCAAATGGAGGGCTACAAAGCCAATGGAGGTGGAGTTTCAATATTTATCAAATACATACACCTCCTGGCTGGTCAAACGGTATGATACAGAGGAGACACTCCAAATGCAGTTAACTATTAACAAAACACCTATTCAAATCATAGCTAGCTACAAACCCCCAACTATAACTCAGGACACCCACTCCACCTATCTGGATTTACTTAAATCTATCAAGATTCAACCCTCTACCCGATCCTGCGTGACTTTAACTACCCAACCATAGAGTGGAAGACCTAGCCCAAACGTGAATGTTCAGAGATTCTGTGACTTCGTTAATGCCAATGCATTGGATCAGCTGGTTGACACCCCTATTCGAGGTAAAAATATCCTGGACCTGGTCCTAACTAACATGAGTAGCCACTTTAACACCCCTACAGTGTCATCCTACTTGGTAAGATCTGATCATAAAGCGATCCCGTTTGAAGTCGCCATCTCCCCTGACTCCACCCCTTGTCAGGGTCAAACAAAAAACAGTTCCAAAGTTGACTACAATCTTTTCAGAGCAGGTATAAACAGCTTCACAGCCACTGCCCCTTCTGTTGGAACTAGCACTAATGTCCAAGCCTATACCAAAAACTATATGAGACCTACATAGCTGTATGGACTCCGCAGTACCTAACAGGACCAAATCATCTTCCTCAAGGAAGAGTAAGTTTGTTTGGCGGACAGCAGCAATAAACAAACTCTATAATAAAAGGAATTAATTGCTGTCCAGCACCAAGAAGGAGCAGGTACCAAGTTAGAAGCAATCTTTCCTTTGTCTGAACAAGCAAATAAGGTCACTGGTGAAATCCTCTAAGGCTAACTTTGAGTCCAAATTGGCCACATCCACTAAGGACAATCACAAGGCCTTCTTCACATATGCCCGCAATCTCAAAGGTAACACTCAAATCTGCTCTGAAATGGTCATCAGTAACGCCACATACACAAATGCTATAGATATAGCCAACCTGCTGGCAGACAGGTTCAGTGAAAACTTCACCCCCCCCATCCCCCTCATCAGTAAACCAGGACATCCCCAGCATCTTCCCCCTCCTCTCATCACCAGGGAGTAGGTGCTTAATGCTCTCTCAAAGGCAAAAAAATACAGTCTCCATGGGACCCGATAACATCCTTGGCTGTATCCTACATGAGCTCAGGCATCCGTAAGACACCCGATTCAGCCAAAGTCTGAGCACCGGCTTCATCCCAGCCAAATGGAGGACAGCCACTGTCATCCTTCTACACAAAGGTGGAGCATCCACTGACCCAGGCAATTATAGACCCCTCAAATATCACTCCAGGACGTCTTCAGAACATAATTAAAAATTGAGGTCACCTTCACAAAAAAAATGTCATTTATAAAATATTTATGAAAAAATTAATTTGAGTAATATTGTTGTATAAAATGTGTGGAATGAAACCAATTCAAATTCGGGATACTGGAAGTAGTGCCACAAAGCACAAGGGGTGGATGGTGGGAATTGCAGGTTGAATTGAGAGAATTGTATTGGATCATTAGGTTAAATGCCGCAAATGCACCAGGGCTCAATGACCATATGTCATTGTTACCAATTTTAAAGAAAAAAACCCTGGACTTTTAATGTTGGGGAAAATACATATTGGGGAGGGGGTTTATATGTATTTAAAAGGTACTATTATATGTATTCAAAAGGTATTATGTTTTAGTACTAATGAATGGAGCTCTAGAATGTGTATGTATATGCCTTTAATTTGCTGATTGGTACATAATGTATCGGAATATATAAGGAAGGTGACCTCAATTTTTAATTATGTTCTGAAGACGTCCCGGAGTGATATTTGAGGGATGAAAGTGCTTAATCATTCTGGAACTGATCTGTATTCATTGGACTAAAACACATTTTACAGACCATTTATGTGGAGCTTATGGTGGAGATTTGCAATGAACACTTACCTTTTGGTTCACTGGTGCCTACTAGTGCTTTGGATGAACAGGTTTGGTTTATTTGATATTTTATACAGTTTTTTTTTTTGCATCTCCATTTGAACCTATGCCACATTTTACAAGTTTTTGTTTTACTGAAAACTGTCAAACATACCCCAGAAAACTCCCATAACCTATTAAATTAAAATAAACACATTAAACTATGTGCATATTGATATAATGAAGTTTAATCCTCCTGATATAAACAATTGTCCCAAATTGACAAGTGCACCCATAGGCATTACCATTCCTAAAATTAAGGTAATCCATGCCGAGGTGTATGTCATTTTTTTTTCCTTCATTTCTACTAGCCTGGTACTGGATAGCTATTACAATATAAAACCACTAGATGGCAGTATAAGTCTGCTTTTCCTTCTCTAGTTGTATTCCAGTCTGTAGGGAATTAAGTTCTCTAAAACTTACTATCCAATCTCTTGAATCTACCTCAAGTAATTCTATCTGTCCTACCCTGTGTTTCTCTCCTTATCCCACCCCTTCCCCAGTCACTAAGCCCAAACCTAAACTAAGAGCTCATATCTCTACCTCAGTTCCTTATTCTATCTCTAGGTTTAGGTGATTACCTGTTTTCTTACATCCTCCTGCTCTTCAAACACTGACCCCTGTAGTGTTTTGACAATACTAACCTATACACATTTGTTTTTAGCACTATCTGGACTCACTAAATTTCTACAGAATCTCTCAAATCCATCCTTTTACATCCTACTATTTTCCTTCTCCACTAGAAGAGCTCAGCTAACCCTGGGAGTGGTCCCAAAAGAGCTTACTGATTGTTTTCTCCTGGCTTTCCTTCTCCTTTGCTCTTCCCGCTCCATTCGCCCTACGGGCTCACTCCGCTCCCCTACCCTACCCCCAATTCCCACCCACCCCCAGTGGTTCCTACACTTATACAGAATTAGCCCAACCCACTTCCTCCTCCACCAATAAGAACTTACTTCCTTAAAACAACTTACAAACTCCACCCACACTTACAAACTTACAAACTCCACCCACACTTACTTGCATCAATCTAACTTAATCCTTACACATAACTACCACCTGCGCCTTACTACACTCTATCACTCACTATGTACATTTCTAGCATTAATACATTGTACATCCTACTCTACTCCTTCATACTGCTAAACACACTTCTCATCTCTTACTCCCTCACCTACCTTGAAAACAGAAAATTATTTCTATCCCACCCAACACTAAAAAAGGCCACTACCCACCTTGTAAACACACCTCTAGTTCACAGCAACATAACATCAGCATCTCCATACCTCTTACCTCACTGCCATAGAACATTTCATATCAAATTTTTCCAAAACAGGAAACCTTTTACAATTTCTTCAAGACATCCCATAAACACACATAGTCACCAACAACTACTATGCCTTTATGGCAACATTCACCCTAATCCTGGCCCAAACCATGACCAACCCATTATGCCAACTAACAACCCAACTGATCTTATTAATCCTATAACCAAGACCAATACTCTCCAGATTGCTCATCTCAATATTCGGAGCCTAAATAATAAAATAACCCAACTACATGCTCTCCTAGACCTCTACTCCTTTGATATCCTATGCCTAACTGAAACCTGGCTAAAAGTAGACACCAAGAACAATGACATACTACCACCAGGTTATAACATCATTAGACTTGATCGTCAGATCAAAAAGGGCGGAGGAGTAGCAATACTCTACAAAACTGAACTATTAGTTACCTTAGTAGAGTCTAAACCACCTTCACTCAACAACAGTGAAATCTTAATCACCAAACTAGAAATTAATAAAAATAAATCCATTTACATCATTTGCTGTTATATCCCCCCAGGTAACAATATCATTAGCCTAGAAAACCTACTGAGCTGGCTCTCAACCTCTTTCCCTCAGGAAACCATACTATTAGGTGACTTTAATATTGATTGGAACTGTTGTATTTCCCAATTTCCAACCTTTCACATCAACCTCTATGGCTTTACTCAGACTATTACCGTCCCTACCCGAATAAATAAAACCAGTTCCAAACAGAGTATCCTGGACTGGATCCTAGTTAACACTAACCCTATGTGTTATATCACAGGTACACTACCTGATAATATCAGTGACCATCAAATCACTTTTATCAACCGACAAAAAAGCCCCATCCCCACTAATACTCAACTCAGAACTAACAGGAACAAAACTAACTTCAACATACACAACTTCCTATTAGAGCTAAAAGCTTGCAACTGGTCTCCTCTGAAATATTTGCCTCTAGATGAAGTTGTCTCTTACTTTAACAATAAATTCCTTCAAATCCTTGACCACCATGCCCCTACAAGAGTAACAAGAACCAAAACAAGGCCTGCTCCTTGGCTATCCAAAGAAACCAAACAAAAAATGTTATGTAGAAATAGAACATGGGACAAATGGAGAGCTACCAAAAACCCAGCTGACCATGTGACCTTTAAACAACTTAGAAATCAAACAAAGAAACTGATAGTCACTGATAAAAGAAATTACTACTCAAAAGTCCAATATGCACAACATCAAAACCCCCAAAAATTCTGGAGAGGTATCAACAAATTACTGCACCCAGGTAACTCCAAAACACCTACACCCTCAAACCTCACTCAGACTTCCCCAATTCAAATTGCTGATGTATTTAACTCATTTTTCAAAGATACTGTTACTTCCCTAGCTTCATCCCTATCCCCACCATCCACGCAAGCACCCAACTCCCTAAACAATAATCCCCCCTCATTTAAACTACAACCAGTCTCAACAGATCTCATTCATAAATTACTTACCAAGCTAAAACCTTGTACCCCTTCAGCTGACCTCATTCCAGCCGAATACCTACAGATTGCAGCCAAACCACTGGCCTTCCCTATCTCTATTTTAATCAATCGTACCATAACAGAAGGCTGTATCCCAATCCTTTGGAAAGTCTCTCATATCATCCCATTACATAAAGGTGGCAACTTAAATGACCTCTCTAACTTCCGTCCCATAGCCTTACTTTCCCCTTTAGCAAAAATCATGGAAAGATGTATACATAGGCAATTACTTAATCACCTCCTCCAAAACAATCTCCTTGCAGATAGTCAACATGGTTTTAGACCTCATCACAGTACTACTACTGCGCTCTTGTCTTTCACTGACCATATTAATAGAAATCGGAATAACAACTTACTGTCCTCTGCTCTATTCTTAGACCTCTCTAAAGCCTTTGATATGGTCAACCACACTCTCTTACTTAGCATCTTGAAATCTCTTGCTTTGGACTCTCAGGCTATCCAGTGGTTCTATTCCTACTTAAATAATAGACAACAAGCAGTGCAATGGGAAAATCACTTATCATCTCTTCTTCCTATCAAAATAGGTGTACCACAAGGCTCAATTCTTGGACCTCTCCTCTTTTCTATTTTCATAAACAACCTAGATAAGTCCCTTCCTCAATCAATCTGTATTCAATATGCTGATGATTCAACACTCATATGCTCAGCTTCTTCCATTAATGACCTTCAAAATATCACTCAAAAAGCTTTCACAGCAGCCGAAAACTGGTTCCAACAACATTGCCTCTTACTGAATCCAAAAAAGACTAAACTATTACTATTCGCTCCATCACATAAGTCATCCTCTCTCTCCTTCAATATATCCTCTAACAATGGCACCATAATATCCCCTGATCCTACGACCAAACTTCTTGGTGTCACAATAGACCACAACCTCAACTTTGATTCCCATATTAACTTAACTATCAAATCAATCAATAGAAAACTTGGACCTCTCTACAGACTTAAACCCTTCCTCACTCCCTCAGCCAGAAGTACTTTAGCACAAACCCACCTACTCTCTACCCTATTCTATGCCTCTCCAATCTATACAAACCTAAATAAAAGTAACCTCAACAAACTAGCAACAGCTTACCATAACATAGCCAGATTTGCAACAGGAGCCCCATTTCGTACCCACCATTGCTCTAATCTCAAACAGCTAGGCTGGCTAGAATTACAAAATCATATACGACTTCTGCAACTGACCATTACCCACAAAATCTTTCATCAGCCCACTAATATCACTATACTCTGTTCCCTTATTACCCCATATAAAAACATCTCTTCCCTACGCTCTGCTACCAAACTACTAGCTGCCTCCAACAAATCCAACAACAAAGCTGGGGATAGTCTGTTCTCCAACTGCACTGCACCCATCTGGAACAAACTTCCAAGTGAACTTATGTCTATTACCTCTCTACCAACTTTCAAGAAGCATATAAAATCATGGCTTTACTCCCAGTGGCTCTGCCCTTGTTCTAACCCTGACTAATCCTTGTTTGTTCCATGCCTTTTCCTTTCTCCTGCTAGCTATAACAAGATATTCTCTTACTGTTTCTTTACTTCTCTTTTAATCTTGGATTCTCAATACCACTATGATGGATGGATGTTTAAAAGAAGAATCTAATGTACTTTTTCCTGTTGATGCTACTAGTAGTTTTAGACTTTTATGAAAATGTTATGTACTACAGTCTGTCTTTAAATACACCCTCTGTACAACTATGTTTGTAAAATTATGTCTTACTGTGGAGCTTTTCTCCCCGGGCCTCTACTGAAAATGGACATTAATCCAGCTAGACTAGCCCGGTCAACAAATGTAAAATAAAATAAATAAATAAATAAATAAAATGTTACAGTTTGTGTTCCTACTTACACTAATTGCTGTCTGTTCTCGTCTTATCTTTATTCCCCTCACAGATAAGAAAATAGCTTCCAGAAAGCATTATAGCCTTAAGAAAAGGTGCTCTGGCTATGTTTAAATAAAACTAAATTACATACTACCCCTCCCAGATATGAAAACAGCTTCCAGAAAGCATTATAGCCTTAAGAAAAAGTGCTCTGGCTATGTTTAAATAAAACTAAATTACATACTTTTCTAGCAAATGTATTGAAGTATTTAGGTAGCAGGAAAGCTGCTATCTATTATGCGCTTCTGATACTTTTCAAACTTTATTTTTACTAAGCTGCTTGCACTCATGTCTTTTAATTTTATGATCCCCCTCAGCAAACAATATCCATAACTCTCAAGATCTATTGCCTGCACCTGCAGTCAGCTTGTCTCAATGGAAATATAAGAACAGAATGTACAGCTGCCCTCGGCTGCAGACTTGTAAACTCACACCGAACCTTTATTTGCTAAAGGAAGACTTCATTACATTCAGTGTCCTTTTATTTTTAAATCTCATGAGCACACACACACACACACACACACACACACACACACACACACACACACACACACACACACACACACACACACACACACACACACCTGTTATTAGATTAAGCCAAGGGCATTAATTATTATATTCACCTATGCAAAAGTAAGAGATAACATCTCAGCTGTACTTGTATTATTATCAGTGCACTTTTACACTGCATCTCCCACCCCAAACAGCCTATGTTTACAGCATATTAACTTAAACATGCATTTGCCCAACCTTTCTTCTGTTTTTACATTGTAATGCCTACATTTCTTAAAACTGTTGTTGTCTTTCGGCTTTTCCCGGTTAGGGGTTGCTACAGCGGAACTCCGGTCTGCTAATGATTGGCAGTAGATTTTGATGAACGCCGAGGTGCCAGCTCGATGTTCAACCTTCAATGAAGGCACGCCCATTTACGCATGTCTTTCAAATGCCCACCCAACCACGGGGAGGCATGCAGACTCCACACAGAAGGCACTCCAACCGAGAATCGAACGGGAGAACTAAAAAAGAAAAAAGAACCTGTTTGCTTTAATATCTTTATCACATACAACAGTCACTGAAAATGCTTTACTATATAGCATGCAAGTTATATCATGAAATGTTTTATAGATATATTGTTTTAATTACAGTTTTTTTATTTTTGTTCCTATGTGTGTCCTTAACATTAATGACATGAAGTGGGGTAAATGCCTTTCAGTCCCACCACAAGTTTAACAAAGTCAGCAGAAGTCCAATCTTTCTCAGAAACTTTTTCTTTTAAAGCCATATTTTACATATGTGACTGATGCTCTGTAGTCTCACATTTATGCACTAATTTCATCTTCCTATTCATCTCCAACTCCCATCCCCAGACTCTGGTCCAAGTCCATGGTACTTCTGATTCTTCTCTAGCCAACTCCTGTGCATTTTTCTGTCACTCAAGTGTTTTCCTTTGGCACACTGGAAATGGTTTCACTGGCAAAATCTTTGTATAAGCTTTTTTATTAGAATAATGAGAAGCAGAATCCTCTTCTATTTGATGGCTCACTTTTTGTTGGGAAAGTTTTTGTATTTCCTCCTTAATCTGTTCTGCAGTAAAAATGACTTTGATCCTCCAGAAAAAAAAATATTCTGAAGACAGCTGGATACAGCAGCTTGAATTTCACATTTGCATCTTGATATTCCCTGATTTCTGGGATGAATTTACTTTTCTTCTTCCTGGTGTATAGTGGATACTCATTTAACACAACTACTCTACTGCCTCTGATTTTTAGTACTTTGCCCTTCTGCCACATTTTTTTTTTATCAGGATCAACTCTTTCTGTTGGTATGATCAAATCTTTACTAATACAGGTCTTGGCTTTCTTATGGCCATGTTTGGAGCATAAACATGATGTGCCCTTTTAATTAACAAACCATGCTGTGAAGAACCAGTCCAGTTGCTTATTTGTGCTTTTATAAAATTAATATGATCTGTTTTTTTTTTTAATTTTCTCTGGTACAACAGAAAATCTCTGTTTTTCTCTTGTGTTCTGTTCTTTAACTCTGTCATTTTTTGAACTAGCTCATCTACAGCAGTCTCATACTCAGCCAGACTTTTCTTCATTAAAGTTTCTTCCATTTTCCCAGCCTTTTGTAATTTAAATTGAAAATATTCCTTCAATATATCATTTATTTTAATCAGCTCTGAGCACATTTGATTTTTCTTCAAAACTACTGTAAGCCATTTCTTGTACCAAGGCTGGAGATTATAATGTTTTTGCTGAACCACTGCAAGCAGGATTCTTCCCAGCTAGTATTTTCTCTTTACTTTTTCCCGCTGATTTTCTTTCAGCCTTTCTAAATTTCTTCTTTGCTTGCATCCTGGCAGTGTATTTACTAGCCAGTAACTGAATTTTAATAAAGCTGACAGAATTACTAGCCCTTACCTCTCAATTTATTTTTCACACTGGGAGAGCTGAAATTAAGCT
This sequence comes from Protopterus annectens, assembly GCF_019279795.1. NCBI lineage: Eukaryota > Metazoa > Chordata > Ceratodontiformes > Protopteridae > Protopterus > Protopterus annectens. The sequence goes on along the minus strand of NC_056736.1, from coordinate 637,117,769 downwards.
TCTGATCAATGTGCAGTAATCTTGGAAGTCTGTCGCAAACTCTGCACTTTGCACTTCTTGATATAGTTTAATACTCTTTCCTTTTTGTTGCACTTCTTGATATAATTCAATACTCTCTCCTTTTTGTTTATACGTGTAAAGCCATTTGTGTTCCAAGATAAAATGAATAGTGTAGCCATTATGATAAAAGTTGTTGTTCACACCTATTATGCATTTCAGGTTTTTTGGAATGTATATATCCAACTTCTGTGTTACAAGCATGCACTAATATTTTGGCAGATTGATCTTTTTTACAGTTGTATCCACTCATCTCCATTTAAACTTATGTCACATTTTCAAGACTTTTTGCTTTAATGAAAACCTTCAAACAAAAACCTAAACATATTTTCAAAACACCCTACATCCCCTATTAACTTAGAACAAATGGACAAAACTGTTTATGTCTTCAAAAAAATGAAGTTTAACCCTATAGAATGGAACAATTACCCCAAAGCAATGGCTGCATTACCTTACCTAAAATTAAGGTTGCCCTGCTAAAGCACTTGCTACAGCCTGTGTTTCCACTTAGACAGACTGCTATCTGTTCTTTTCTTATCTCTATTCCTCTCCCAGATGTGAAAAAGAACTTGTAGGTTTTCAGAAAATATAAATTTTAAGCCTTAGGTATAATGCACTGGGCTTCTTTAAATAAAACTAAATTGTGCACTGTTGTATTAAATGCATTAAAGTATGCCAGTGTACCTTTAAATTTTGCATTTCCCTCAGTAAAGAATGCACAGAACTCTCAAGATTAATTGCTTACACATGTAGACATCTCATCTTTATGTAAATGTTGTCAACAATAGCAATAAATCTTTGAAAATTTCACTCAGAACAGAATGTACATTTGCCTTCAGCTGCAGACTTCTTGACTTCCACTGAACATTTGCTAATGGAGAAAAGTAACAAACCAATATCTTTGCAGATGTAAGAAACTTGGCATAATTCATGGCTTTCAGCATTTTGTCTTATTTTACAAGCCTACTTTCTTCCAAAAAGTACTTGTTTATAGTTTAAGCCAAGGGCATTAATCTAGACATTCACCTTTGTAAAAATAAGATAAATTATCTTAATTCTACATATAATAAACTTGGTGTGTTTTTACACCCCATCCCACCCCAGCAGCCCAATATTACAGTATAGTAACATTAAACTTGCTTTGGCCCAGCCTTTCTTCTCTTGTTATATTGTAAAGTCTATGTTTCTTACAACTAAAATGTATTATTTTACTCTAATACCTTTAACACATATACCAGTCACTGAAGAGACTCCCCTACATTTAAAATACCCCTGACTACACGTTGCACAAAAGTGCTTCACTATATATTGCATGCAGTTTATACCATCAAGTGCTTTATTCAAATACTAAGAACAAACATTGTTTTACTTAGTTACATTTTTTCTTTTTTAGTGCCCTTCTAAACATTAATGACATAAAGAGAGGTATATGCTTTACAGTCCATCCAAAAATTTAACAAAGTCAACAACAGTCCAGTCTTACTGACCCACTTTTTGTTGCAAAACCACATTTCATAAATGTGAATGATGCTTTATAGTATCCCATTTATTCACTAATTTCAGTGCTGCTGGTCTTTTTTTCCAGTTCATCTCCATCTCCAAACACCAGACTCTGATTCAAGTTCAAGTCACTCCTGATTCTTTTGGTCAACTGCTGTGCTTTTTTCTGTCTCTCAAGCATTTTTCTTTGGATTATTGGAAAATGCTTCACTGGCAAAGTCTCTCTTTGAGCTTTATTGTCAGAAGAATGAGAAGCAGAGTCCCCTTCTATTTGCTGGCTCACTTTTTGTTGGATAAACTTTGTTTATTCTCATTAGCCTGTTGCACATCAAAAATATATGTGATCCTCCAGGAAAAAATATTCTGAAGACAACTGGATACAGCAACATGAATCTCATACCTGCCTCTCAATATTCCCTGATTGCTGTGATAAGTTTGTTTCTCTTCTGCCTGGTGTACAGTAAATAATAATTTTCTACAAACATTACTGTCTCCAATGTTCAATACTTTGCCCTTCTGCCACAGTTTTGCCAGGATAAACTATTTCTGCTGGTATGATTGCCTTTTACTAATACAGTTCTTGGCTGCTTTTTCCTGGCCAAGTTTGGAGCGTACACTCAGTGTGTCCTTTCATTTTACAAATCCTGCCATGAAATATAAGTTCACTTGCTCATTTGTACTTTCATAAAATTAATATAGTCTGGTCTTTCCACTTTCTCTGGTACAGCAGAAAACCCCAAGTTTCTCTGCATGCTTTATGTTCTAACTGTACCATTTTAAATAGTTCTTATTGAAAAGTCTCATACTCAGCCAGCCTTTTCTTCATTTTAACATCTGATTTTTGCAGTTTTATCAGTTCATCTGCATAGCTTGTTAAAGCTTTTTCTATTTTTCCAGCCTTTTGTTATTTGAGTTGATAAGCTCCTTCAGTGTTTCATTTATTTTAATTACATCTGAGTACATTTGATTTATTTTCTTCTCCAAATTACTGGAATAAAACTCTAGTGCTAAAGCTGAAGCTTAAACTGCTTTTTTCTTAATAGCTGCATGGTTCTTCCTAGCTAGTGTTTTCCCTTAATCTTTTTTGACTGATTTTCTTTAAGGTTCTCTCAATTTCTTCTTTGCTGGCATCCAGGTAGTGTACTTACTAGCCAGTAACTGAATTTTATTCAATATCAATGGCTCTTATTTCTCAGTTTTTTTTAAACCGGTAGAGCTGATAGTAAACTATTGATCAGTGTGCAGCCATCTTGGTAGTCCAACTCACTCACTATCTTGATCATATCTGGTGTGACCTCCTCTGAACCTGCTGCTTTCTCTGACTTAATTTTCCTTATTGCTGTCCATTCTTCTTCTAGAGTAGACTCCTCTTCTTTCATTGTAGGTTGTGCCTGGGGCAGTACAGCATCTATGAGGGTTTTCTTCATTCAGAAGATAAAGGAAGCACTTTTTATCTGCATTTGCTGTTCTGTGGACTGATCATGAAGCTGTTGCTGTCATCCCTTATGAAGGCTGTGTGATGATTATCTTCTTTATCTGTCTTTGCCTTGCAATCGGACAAGAGTCAGATTGTGCCATCTACTGAGTCACTTTTCAGAAGTTGATAGAGTGCTTCTGATGCCTTGTTCTTTACTACTGCAACTCCTTTCTTAGTCTCTTTGTTAGCCAAACATTATTCCTTCTTAGCCTGGTCCATCTTTTCTATCTGCCATTTTTTCCTGCATTTCTTTCTTGTGATGACTTCCTGGACTCCTACATTCCACCATCAACTTTCCTTACGCGCCTTATTTTCATACTTAGCTTGGCTGCATATCTGCTCTACAGTTACATGTTATGTTGAGACACTGCCATTCTTCTTCAACTCCATGTATGTCCTCTTCTTCCTGTGGTACTAGAGTCCTGAGTATTTCCTTAAACTCTTGTGCTTTCTCATCAGTCAACTTCCAGGTCTTCAGCCTAGTCTCTGTTGATTTCTGAGCCTTCTGTGACCACTGTTTGTAGTTGATTGAGGCAACCAGTGATTTATGCAGCAGGACAACTTTTTCACTGGGGGTGACTTTCCAATCACTGATTCTACCACAATGCCCTTTCCTTGCTAGGAGGAAGTCTACCCAGGTTGCATGTTGGCCACTCTTGCGTGTGATGCTGTGACACTCTGTCTCTCTCTTGCTGAACCATGTGTTGGCCACCATAAAGCCTTTCGTCAGACAAAAGTCTAGAATGGCCTCTCCTTTATTCATGTTTCTCCTACCTTGTGGACACAGGCAGTCCTAATATTTTGCAATGTCCATCTGTGCCAATATGTACATTCAGGTCCTGTATTATCAACACCAACTCATGTTGTCCTACGTTATCTAGTAGGTCCTGCAGCTGCTATCTGAATGCATTATTTGCCTCACTATGACAGCCCCACTGTAGGGCATAGGCTGATGCCCCATTTTACAGTGGAGTCTGAGTATCATGAGTCTGTCACTAATTCCAAAGGATATCTGTCTTCTGAAGCCTCTCCTTCACCGGAATTCCCACACCATTTCCAGTCTGTCCCCACCCCTTTATTAGACTCTGGATCTCAAGCCAAGTGGCTTTGCTAGACTGTCCTTCCATCTTGTTTCCTAGACAAAGAGGATGTCCAACCTCCTGCTTAGCACCAAGTCATCCACTTCCAAGATGCATACTGTCAGTGAACCTAATGGAGTGTTGCAATCTTTAGTTCATGTTAGGCAGGTTGATTTGTTTTACATCCAGCTTTCACTCAACAGAGCTATCCCAGTTAGCCTAGGCTGTGCAATTGGATACTATCTAGCCAGTAACTTACTGACCCAGGGCTTTTGGGCTTTATGGCAGACACACACTAGCCAAAAGGGGCACATAGACCCTCCCCACCATTAGCATGGGGCCCTTGTATAGGTCAGAGTAGATTGAGTCTATCACCTGTAAATACCTATGCCCCTTTGTTTGGTGAAAGTCAACAGGAACACACAGCCAATTTTTACAAAACTGAGTGGCTAGTCCTGACACTGTGCACAGTCTGTGATTTGTGTTCTCCAGTTTAGAGCACACAGTGCACCACAACTGATACCAAAAGGGGTGGATTTATACAATTCTTCCTCGAATAGGCACAATCTAGAGTCTGTGCTGTAGCTCACAACTCCATTATTAGATGAGTTTAAGGTAGAAACACCAAAAACCCACCACAGAGTCACACGGAGAAAAAGCAAACTCCACACAAGCATTAACTGAAAGTCAGGACTGAACCTTGTGCCTTGGAGATGAAAACCTTAACCATTATGCCAACAATGGGGGTGATCAGCCACAAAAATTACCATCATACCACTAAAGAAATTGAGCAGTTACAGACATTGAAGCATATCCTTTTGCTTTTAAGAGATATACCACACAAGAAAATTGGGTTAAGTCTGAATGAGCTAACATTTATCTTCAGAGCTTGCATAAGAACACAAGACCTTTACAGACATGGAAGGTAGAAACTACGTGGACTATCAAATGCTTAAAAAGAACTGCTGTCTGGTATCTGATAATGGAACATGAAAAATGTGTGATTTCATATCTTGCAGAAAGTTCTCTGAGTTTACACAACTATGCTTACTGGGCACCACATTTGACCTGTATGCAGTGTACAGAATATCACAGGAACAAGTTAAGACATGAAATCCTCCAGACTTTATTATCTTTATAATTTGATATAATCTTTGTTTCTTCTCTCGTTCTGGCATATTGAGTAAAGCAAATGGAATGTTTTTGAAAAAAGTAGGTTACAGTTTTGTCCAATAAGTCAAGTGACTATTAGACCTTAACTTTAAACATGAGCATGTACATTCTTTTCAAACCTTTCTAGAAACATCTTTTCTCATGTAAAAAGAAATGGTCCAGTATGAATAAGTACTGTGCCCATAAACTTTGAAGATAACTTTAAAGTGGTTGAATCAACAACGGCATCAGAGTTTAGGTCTTGGATGGTGCATGTTAATACATGATGTTCAAATATTTCTGAGCTACATCCTGTGAGTGAGGGTGTTAGGTTATTTTGCACAGATTCACAAAGTATTGCACATTTTAGGGATCCTACCTGAAGTTCTATGCTTTGTTTAGAGATGCCAACTTTGATGTTGACAAGTTAATAAATTAGCTTATGCTGTTTCTTTAAGGGTTTAATCTTGAGAAAGATATTCTGATAACTAGTAGGAAGAATCCTCATGTAAAAATTTAAATGTGAAAGAAGCTTTATTATCTGTCCCAGAGTAAAGAGAAGAAAAACGTATCTACTTTCAGAGTTAGCTAAAATGGAATTGGATCTATCTTACTCTGTCACCAATTTTGTGACGTGATTCGGTGGACCGTCATAGTCAAGAAAGGGCATTGTAAGACTCAAATAGGTGTCTCTACTCAATGCACTGAACTGGATTCAGAAAGTAGTAGTGTCAGAATAACTTACCTTCTCTACATGTGGTGAGTAATGGCTTTGGTAGGGCAAAAGTTGGTAGCAACATCTGTATAAATGAATGTGATTGTGGTGGCTCCAATGTTGATGGAGGTTAAGTTACAAAGGCACTCTGAAAGCAGTCTGTGAGGCCTCTTTTGGAAGACACCAAATAAATTGTAGTAACCTTAAACAATCCCAATTAAATTATTGTGCAGAAACTGAAGACAAAAAAAAAAAAAACTTAGTGGACTCCAAGCACTGAGATTCCTGTTGCTTAATCAACATTTCTTCACTTCAGTAATTTTAACAAAGTTTTTGAAGGAAGGAATAATTTTAACATTTTTAATCTTGCTGAAGACTGTGAACTCTATATCTGGCCCAGTACCATTATCTTTATTTATTTTACTCTCCCATCTGATCTATGTCATGTAAATATGGTATTTTGTACTAATGATATAGTACTTATTAGTGTCTTGAGTAACCATTTGATACCTTTTCCAGGAAGACTTCCATACCATTTGCATCTGCTTTTCTCCCCAGCACTAACTGCCACACCAGGAAATATAAATCAATATGGTACCTCACAAGAGTTTTCTCCTTGTGTGTTTTGATAATTTTTCAAGTGATGTAGTTCATTGCCATTTAGTTAGTTAATACTTCATAATGGAACCATTGAAATCATGTGTTTTAAACCTTGAGGCAAAATTATTTAGTGCAGAGTGGAGAAGCAAGATCTTCTAAGATGGTTTTCAGTGTATGAACTTTCCCTGTAGAGAGGATGGTTGTGCAAACTTTGGTATCCAATGTAAAACCAATGAAGGCAATCTGCCGAGATGGCTGCAACTGGGATTGATTCAGGTTGACTGCAATGCACAGGAACTGAAATAATCTGATCAATTACTCTCTGTGGTAAACAAATATTTCAAGAGAGGGTGTAGTAAGAAGTCAATCATCCAGGTATGGAAAGATTTTGATCCTGTTTAGCCCCTGGTGAGTTGTAACCAGTATCATACACTTGGTGAACACCACAGAGATTGTGGTGAGACCAAAGGGCAGGATCCTGAACCAGAAATAACTGGCTATGATCCTGAAGTTTAAGAACCTCTGCGACTCTGTGTTGATCATGGCATGCGGGTAGGTGTCCCATACCTAAAACAGCACATCCAATGTTTTTGTGACAGGCAAGGTAACATTTTTTGTACAAATTCCATTCTGAAAATTTCTTTTGCTCACATACTGGTTTAGACTGCTGAGATCCACTATAGGTCTAATGATCTTTTTCTTTGGCACTAAAAAGAGTCTATCATAAAATCATTGTCTCTGCTGGAGTTTGAGCATCATTTCCCTTATTTCTGGGACATCTATCAAGGACTTTCAGAGAGGAATGAAGGGTTTAAAAACAGAATTTTGAAGCTTCTGCATAGCATGTCCAAAATCCACAAAATATTTGGTGATCCTGGATTACAGCAGTTGGAGAAACAGGCATTGCCGAACTTCCTTCTCAGTGGAGCAGTCTGGGAGAACTTCAGGCATGCTGCTGCCCACTTTAAGGCTGGTTATGGCCTCCCAATGAACAGCTGTTACCATGGCATCTCTCTTGTTAACCTTGCTGCAGACTATTTGACTAAGCCTGCCTCTATCAGCATTCTCCTGATAACTTTGCTGTGGACTTTGGAGAAACCACATTTGACAGTGGCATCTTTATGCTCTATTATATGAGTAATGTGAAAGATGGAATTTTATATCAAAGCTGTAAATGGTTTGCCCTGCTTCCCTAAGGTAAAGTTGTACATTGACAGTAAATAGAGGGGACCTGTAAAGGTGGAATTAAGAAACATGACCTTTGTATCTGCTGCAAAATCTATAAACCTGAGCCTCACATCTATGCTTGCTCCTGTAGCCCAACATTTAGCCACATTATAGATTATGTAGACAATGTGATTCAACAAAATGGCAGAAGTAGTTTGAACCCACAACTTTTCTTTTAATATGTATGTCAAGCAGATCTTCCACAGCATGGAGAATTTCACCAGGAAGCATCTTGCTGAAAATGCATCATATGTGTAAAGCAGGTCAGGGCCTTTAAGAAAGGAGTGATGGACATAAACATAGAAGTCTTATACCCCCCAGACTCTATAGCTGGTGGGTAGACAGCTAGACTCTGTGATACAGAATAATTCCCTTAGGGGTACTGCAGAAACAACAAGATTTGTTTTGGTGAGGGGGGGGGTCTCTAACCTGATGACACAATTACTGAGTGGCCAGAAAATTATATCCATAAGTGGCACTGGGGATACTATGTTAGGATTGTCATGTATTATTTGGTAGGATCTGTTAAAATGCCCATCAAATGAGGAACCACACAGGAGACTTGTGTGAAGAACTGACAAAACTGCATCCTCATCCTCTGGGAAAGTGGGGGGGGGGGTGTTGGCAGTTGACCACCCTTATTTCTCTTGCACCACATGCAGAAATTCAACAAACTTTTATCATCTGGGTGTGACTCTACGGAAGATGTTCATTCCTCCTCAACAACATCTGTAACTAGATTCTGGTGAAAAATCCACATGCTTGGTTTTCTCTATGGTTTTCCTAGATCTTTTTGAAGAAGGTTCTAATAACGTAAGAAGGTCTATTGGGTTACTGCCACTGTATGGAGGCTGTTGTAGGCTTGTCATATTGGATCAGGTCTGTCACTGTGGGGCTCAGAGGACCCAAATGCTGTTAGGTTCAGAGATCTCTGTCAGTTAGTGTGCAGCCAACAGGGAGTTTCACTGGTGCCTGATGGAACTGTTGCTGTGCTGCAAAACTTAGCAATGGCGTAACACGTTCCAAAATGGTGGGACACGGCAAAAGGGATTTGATGATGCAAAGGCCACTGGACTTGGTCTAACTGGTTAAGTGGTGTCAGGACATTCAGTACACAGAAAAAATGGTGTCAATGGCTCTGGTGCAGAACTTGCCTGCATCAATAACATTAAAAACAGCACAACAGAAATGGCTAATGGATCAGCAGTGAACACTGTCGAACAGATTATGGTCATTGCCACTTGAGCTACAGTTGTTGCATGCGTATTATTTTCCATGTCTGACCCAGCTTTCTTAGAAATGCTGCATCTAAAAAAAATCCCAATCCCTCCCCACCACATGCTCCAGACACCTCAACCTCATTACCACAAACAGAACAAGCTGGAGGGACAGGTTCATAACCCAGAGACTGCTCATGCTATAGAATAGACTTCCCATACATGTCAGAGCACCTCACTGGCCCTCTTCCAGAGAAATCTTGAGTGGATGGGAAACAGGAAATTTACCCCGGGGATCACTCCAGTGGCTCTACTTCACAGAGGCACTGGGAACTAAGGTTGGGTGGCATGATGTCAGGGTAATCCTATGGGCTAGGCTTGTAAAGGCTCCAGCGCCATTAGCCTAGTACACACCTATGAACCTATTTTCTTTTTTCTTTTTTGGTAAATCTGTATAACACTATGTATATAACCTTGTAATCAATTCATCTGATGTTATGTATTACTTCTGATTTTACACTGTTTATTGTTGCAAAAGCCTTATACTTAATAATAGAACTTTTCTCCCCAGGCCTCCATTGAAAATGGACCTTTCCACCCAGTCAGACTTTCCCGGTAACCAAATGTCAGATAAATAAATATGTATGTATGCCTCCCAAATATGCAAGAAAATCTAAAAGTTTTAGGATTTTTGCTTGGAAAGGTTTACATAGATATTTTTATACCCCACGCAGACTCCAGAGAATTTTTTCTCAGGTAGATAGTAAATGTTGGAGGTATAACTGGGAAGAAAGAGGTAATTGGGAACATATTTTCTGGGAGTGCAGTGAGTTAGCGGACTTTAAGGATTCCTTGTGGGATGCACTGTCAGAGATGCTGGGTGGGTAGATTGGTGTGAGGAGGGAGATGATTTTTGAGCTACAATACAAAATCTGAATTGCCTAGACATGGTAAGGCCTTGCTGTCTCTAATTATGGTGGCTGCCAAAAAAGCAATTACTAGAAAATGGAAATCAAAATCTAAATCAACTATATTAGAGGTAGTGAATATAGTAACAAAGATAAAACAACTGGAAATGAGATCTTTAGAAAAAGGTTGGAGCAAACTACATAGGAAAAAATGGGAATTGTGGGAACAATGCATACAGGGGAGGAATGAGGTTTAAAAGAAGGCAGGACTTAAATGAGCTATGTAATGTTTGAAAATTATAGGGTAGATTACAAGTGATGTATAACGTTTGCAACTGGGAGTGTGTCGGTGTGGTTTGTGATGTAAAATGCTTGCAACTAGGATTGTGTCTGTGTGGTTTGTTTTCATTTATATAAATGCATGACTGCTTATGTTGTAAGTGATGGTTTAATAAAGATGTTTCTTCTTTAAAAAAAGGGGGCAGGAACTGAATAATTTATGTAATGTTGCTTAGGTTATATGATATATAGCAATATATGTGAAGTATGTTAGTTAATTTTAACTTGTTAATACAGTTTGATTACTTTTATATAAATGTAAATGTGCCTACGTCACACGTGATAATTCAATAAAGGTGTTTAAAAATATAAAAAAGTAATCTGTTAAAAAAAAATGGAAAAGGGGAGAGGGAACAGTTTTGAAGTGGAGAAATTTTATACCTATGGTTTTAAAGCATAAATAATTTCTAAATATCTCATCTTTGTAGCAATCCATCAACTATATGTTCTTGTACAAATTAACTCATTTAATGTAGTTTTGCTGTAATATTTTTGCTCTGTATATTAATTTGTTTTGTCATGTTTGTGGAGCTATTCTTCCTGGCCCCCCACTGAAAATGAGTTTCTGACCCAGTGAACTTTCCCGGTTAACAAATGTCAATAAATAAATAAATAATGAAAAAAAGGGGGAAAGATATAGTAGGTCATTTATGGGGGTAAACATCTTGGAAGCATTTACATATGATCCAACATGTGCCAGAAGCAAGAGGTTGACACTATTAAAAAAAAAAAAACAGTTTATTGTACAAACCCACAATCAAATTGTACAGATAAGCACTTTCATCTCAAATACTTAGAGAGTTCATCAGATAAATACAGAAAAATGGAGCTACTATTTAAAAACTTGCAACAAAGTCATGTAACTGAGTCCGTCAACAATTTTAAAGAAACATTAATCATTTTATACAAAATTACTTAAAACACAATATCCAAATCTTAAAAAAAAATCACCTTCATAAACATTAAATAAATACAAACAACTAAAAAAACATCTAAAACACATAATCTAAAATATGCTTTAAGTCTCAATAAACAGGAAATGGAAATTTTACCATTAATGCCCGATGCACAAGTCGCATTTAATCTTAGTTGCCAGGCAAGCTCTTTTTTCTCCAGTACTAAGCCCCAGGGTCTCCCCCTGCCACTGTCAATAAGCTGTACAACTATAACAAATTTAAAAACATGATCAAAGTAAATATTAATATGTTTAGCCAGAGTACTTTTTTTCATTATGTTTTTTATATAATTTAGATATTCATGTTTCCAAAGCACGAACAGCTCTGGCATAATGCAGTATAAATGGGTCTATATCACTACATCGAATCATCACTTCAATGAATGACATTTCATCGGAAATGCGTCTGTGCCCCCCACCCCCGCTAATTTTTGATATATATATATATATATATATATATATATATATGTATACCAATTCTGAAATCGCACTACAGGGGGAAAGGGCAAATTTCCCGATCCTCACTGTACCGCAATCTCAGTATGAACAGTTTGACAAACAGCAAGTTCAATATAAGTGCACTGAAAATGCCATTTGCTGAACTGATTTTTAGCTGAAATGATAGGGACCCATATAAACAACCCCTTTTGTTAGGCAGTTGAATCTACCTGGGATATAAACCCTTCTCCCATTAATAATAAAGCTTTCACCACCAGCAATATACTTTCAAATTTTACTGTTATGACATTTAAACATGCCCTTTTTTTGTATGGAGGTGGGCATTTTAACACTTCACTCTAAAACAAGGTACCTTCTCTGAAAACTATACTCGGTTGTTCTCCCAACTTTTTGTTACCCCCAGCATATTCATTCAATACAGCCCAGTTCTTAAGTATAGCTCTTATAGCTCTACTGTCACGAGAAAAAAAAGTAATCAAACCGGTGGCATATGTGAACTTCACAGGTATAACCTTGTCCGTGCTGGAATTATGGACTACATTCTCACCCTGGTTACCCTCAGTAAGAACAGGGGCAAAATGCAAGGTTCTTTTCTGTATCACTTCTTGTAATATGACAAACAAATGGAACTGGAAACAATTAGAATAGACCCAAAATAATGTTCACCATTTATTGACAATAAATGGTGAACATTATTTTGGGTCTATTCTAATTGTTTCCAGTTCCATTTGTTTGTCTTTTTACCAGTTTCCTTTTTTGGCTACTTCTTGTAATATATTATCAACAAAGCCCCCCGGATAACCTCTTCTCAAGAACATATCCTTGATGTTGTTACATTTGGCCAAAAATTCTTCAAACAAGGTAACCATTCTTGCCATACATACAAATTGCCCCTTCACCACCGCTTTCTTTTGATGCATTGGCTAGACATAAAAGTTCAACTGGTACCAGTCATTCCTTTAAGTTCTGTGCCATTCAATGTGTGTATGAAGGATTCAGAGGTGGTGATCTAATTAACAGAACTTTAGAACAAGAAACAAGATGGATCATAAGATTAAGGTCCGATAAACCACCAGGCCTTAACGATAAAATCCAAATAAAGCCATTTTTGAAAAGTAGAAGATTACGCAGGTAAAGAGATCTCCCACTAACTGTTCTAAATTCCACATTAGTTAGGTACATTTTCCTCACAACATTATGACCATGGTGTAGATGACCTATCTATATACTCAGACATATTGTAGGCATTTCATATACTTTCAACATTTGTCATAAGAAATGAATCTTTGCACACATATATTTAGTATTGAAAAGTACTGTTTATAAAAACTAATGTAAGACACCTCAGGATGCCATTCGGGATTAACAGAATATATGTGCCAAAATACTTCCCATTTTCCCTTTCCGCCTCATGTATTCCTTCCCTATTTTTCCGCTTCACCACATAAGAGTTTTAACATTTCACAATGTCTATATTTTAAATTTGGGTATCAAGGATGTAACAATTATAAAGTGCAATTAATGGTTGCTTAAGTCAGTGTGCTTATTTCCACCATTGTGGATCTGTACGAGTCAAGTTAATTATTAAGATATTGCTCTGTTTTCATATAGACGTTTTGTTGCTTCGCTTATTGTTGAAGCATTCTTCCACCCACATTTTGTAAGTTACGTTCACATCCTGAAATGTCAAATGTCCCTGTTTATTAACGGAGATTGAAGAGACTAAGGCATGAACTAATGGACAGCTATTGAAAAGCTCGTCATGTACTTATGCCTGTTGTAAGCCTAATCGGCTTTTTAAATAGACACAATGTTTATTTTATGAACGCTATGGTAAGTACGCACAGTAGCGTTCTTTGTTTTGCATTCAAGAATTAACCAGGCACATACGCGCAAGGAATACTTTGTTGTGCTGTGATTTTTAAAAGCGTTTCAGAGTCTGCAGAAAATAAGTAATTTTGAAAACTGTTTTAACTTTTGATTTATACGAGAATAGCCTAACTAATGTGATACAAGTTTTTAACCACCTGTAATTGTTGACTGTTTTACGAGTCTACTCTGGATAGTATGAACTTCCAGTAAAACACGGAAATGTCTAAAGTCACACTTTGTAAATATGTGCATTACAAGCAGTTTGGGTTATACTAACCAAGTCTGAAATGGCTTTTTTGATATATACTGCCTGAAAGTTCAGTACGAGATTTTCCTAAAGCACCATGAGATGATAAGTAAATATGACAAGGCTCTGAGATATACTCAATTGTTTAAAATAATATAATGTATGTTTGGGCACCGATGCATTTTCTATGTATGTTTTTTTATGTATGTTTTTTATGTATGTTTATTTTGAACTATTCAGTTCTTACTTTTAATATACCAGTATTTTTCTTAGCTGAACAAGGTAACATTCATGGAACTGAGTTTAATGGGTTACTGTATTTTTAAATGAAGGAAACATGTGATTATAGAGATCCTATCACAAGCTTTTGTTGGTTTTAAAAGTGATGTTCAAAGTTTTAGTTTGTGTAAAGAGTCTGAAGAAGCCTTTGGCGAAAGCGCTTACTCGTTTGGAATAAACAATTTGCTAACTTACATGGATTTATTTGTTTGAATTTCTACTTTCATTTTATTGCTCATTGGAAAGTCACGCATCTTTTTGGACTGAGTTTTACTAGTGTTTTAGCGTGAGTATCCTACCTCAACTAACAGCAGCTCTGAGTTTTGGATTTGTGCACTTCTTGTAATATGACAAACAAATGGAACTGGAAACAATTAGAATAGACCCAAAATAATGTTCACCATTTATTGACAATAAATGGTGAACATTATTTTGGGTCTATTCTAATTGTTTCCAGTTCCATTTGTTTGTCTTTTTACCAGTTTCCTTTTTTGGCTACTTCTTGTAATATATTATCAACAAAGCCCCCCGGATAACCTCTTCTCAAGAACATATCCTTGATGTTGTTACATTTGGCCAAAAATTCTTCAAACAAGGTAACCATTCTTGCCATACATACAAATTGCCCCTTCACCACCGCTTTCTTTTGGTGAAGAGGATACATGCTAGAGTAATAAAGTTGTTTGAGTAAATTGCCTTTCTATAAATGCCAGAGGTATATGTACATTTTTCAGTCTTTAACAAAATGTCAAGACAGTGAATAGAATCTGTCCTTAATTCATATGTAAATTTCAAAAATCCATTGTGTTCGAATATTGAATAAATTCCCCTATCGCAGCCTGGTTTTTCTTCCAGACTAAACACAAAGAATCAAGGTACCTTGTATATAAATGCCAGTAATCCTTATATTTACTATTAAGTTCAACGTGTGTTTACCATTGTAACATAATGACATTTGCATATATTGAACCACGGGCCGACCCCATGGCTATACCTTTTTTCTGCAAAAAATACTGCTGGTCAAAAAAAAAAAATTATTATACAAAACAGTTGTCAAGAGCTCAACATAGATTTACATTGTCCTGGGGCACTTCTGTTTCAGTGTGTAAAAACTTAGCAAACCATTCAAAACACCTGTCTCATCAAATTTCAATTCATTACATTATTAAGATATAGCAAACAAACCATATTAACATGTTCCCAGTTACAAACATCAAACATCCCATATATTCTTTTGTGTAATTATCATCAATCCAACATTATATAAATTGCTTAGTTCCTGCTTTCCCTTAAACCTCACTCCTCCTTCAAAACATTATTCTGCATTCATTCTTCCCATAATTTCCATTTTCCTATGTAATTTGCTCCTACCCATTTCCAGTTCTTTTTTCTCTGTTAGAATATTCAATACTTCAAATACATTTGGTTTAGACTTTGATTTCCATTTTCTACTAATTGCTTTTTGGGCAGGCACCAGGAGTAAACTTAACAATGCTTACTATGTCTGGGCAATTCCAATCCTGCATACTAGCTAAATAAATAATTTTCTTATTTACAACCATTTGTTCACTCAATATTTCTGACAGAGTACTTTGTAAGGAATTTTTAAAGTCTGCCAACATATATGCTCCAAAACATATGTTCACACTTACCCCTTTTTTCCCCATCACACTTCCAACATTTGACATCTACTTGAGGAAAATTTCTTTGGAGTCTGCTTGGAGTATAAAAATACCTATGCAAACACTTCCAAGGAAAAATCCTACATCTTCTAGACTTTGTTGCTTATTTTCAATGACAGTTTTTTTTATTTTATTTTTTTAATATTTGTTTACCGGGAAAGTCTGACTGGGGCAGAGCCCATTTTCAGCGGAGGCCCAGGGAGAAACAGAATAATGTTTCGAAGGAGTGAGGTTTAAGGGTAAGCAGCACAGTGGTGCAGTGGTTACCATCATCGCCTCACAGCAAAGAAGTTCTTTGGTTCAATTCTTGGCTGGGGTGCCCTGTTTGCGGAGTCTGCATGTCCTCCCTGTGTTCGTGTGGGTTCCATCCAGATGCTCTGGTTTCCTTCTACATTCTAAAGACATGAGTATTTCTCCCTGTGCCGAAAATGGGCTCTGTCCCAGTCATCCTTTCCCAGTAAACAAGTGTTAAATAAAATAAATTTGGGAGCCATACATATGTCCTTCCATTGTTTTGTGAATTGCTTATACAATCTCTCTCCAATATTTTCTAGCCTCCCATGATTGATTCCTGTAATTATAATGCAATATTTTTTATGTCCCACTATTATCTCTTTTTTTAACAGCAGTTTCTGTTCCAGATTCAACTAAAAACTCTACCACAGCAGGACTTTCACTTACTTTTTGTATATTAGTGAAAATCCTTGTCCACCGCGTAGTGCCTTTTCAGGTAATGTTAGTCTTCTAAAGCTTGGATGCCTGGTGCCAGAGCCAAAAATGCATAGAAATGCCCAGATACCCCTTGGGAAAAATAAGGTTACCCCTATATAGTTACAGATGGCAATAGGGACCTGAACCCAGGAGTTAGGGGAACCTCAGTTACACTTAACCTTTCATTGAGTTAGGATTTGCTTTCTCATTTAGGAAGACCTTCTACATTGCCCACACATAAGACATCACACATTGTCATTCACATCTCATAGTCTCCAGTCTCCATCACTCATAGTCTCACCTATGAGTAGAAATGATGTAGTACAATGCCCCTCATCAGACACTATCAGAGGCGACACAAGCAGCAGGGAGAGGCTCCAAAAAGTAAAAAGTCTCAAAAGTCTGTCTCCTCAAAAACTGAAAGAACAGTTATATTCAGTTGCTTACAGCTTGCTCAGAGGTGACCTATGCCTGACATGAGGTGCCACAACAAGCCAGATTTGATGACATGTCCATTGAAAAAGATGTGATCCCTTCATCTCATCTCAAAAAGCACAATCAGAGCCACAGAGGCGGAGACTTACTGTTCACGGTAGACATGAGGGAGGATAGGATCATATTCCAAAGACTCCTATGCTGTGGAACAAAAATCCCGGCTTGAGGTGGAGGCAGAGCAGGCACTTGTTTGTTGGAATCAAGACAAATCTTGACCAATGGATGGGAGATCCCAGGGGTTACCCCAATGGTTACCTCAGTGTCACTGGAAGACTACACAAAATAATAGGCATAGTATCTTACTTCTAAAACTAAAGGGTGTGTACAAAACTATGGGCTAGGCTTATAAATGCCCTCGGGCAGATAGCCTAGTATGAACCTATGAACCTATGAAGATAAGTAAACAGAATTCAGACAATGTACAGCTGTGTAAAAACTTACAATTACAGTAGATGTCTGACTGATCATTTTGAGATAAAGGTACCTATGATAGGCTAAGACAGGATAAATCTAGAAGAGGAGGCAGACAGTCGCAAGGCAGGTGATTTGTGCAGAAAGGAAAGCTTGGAATCTCTGGAACTTTCTTGCGACTTTTCCTGAAACCTCTTTCTGAGATGTCCCACCCTTCCACAATCACTGTTGCAGTAATATTAACCAATGGGAGATCCCCAAAGTTAAGAATGACATGTAGCCTAAAGCTCTGAGGGTCTTTCTTGCAGTCAACATATCCAAAGGAAGAAGATTCTAAAAGTAATTTGTCAGGGAAAATAACCTTGTCTTCTGGAAGAAAAAAAATGTTACTGAAAAGACTTTGATTCTGCAACCCATGAAAATCTGATCCTGAGATGGAATTAAGCAAGACTTCTTCAGGTTCAGTGTGAACACCAACATGGCCAGAAAATTCATTCCAAAATGCAAATTAGCTAGAAGAAGCTCTTGGATTGGAGCCTGAATGAGATCATCATCTAGCTAAGGAAATATCTGAATAGCTCAAACCCTGCAGAAGGCAATGACAGGAGCTAGGCTCTTTGTGAATACCACTGGGGCAGTAGAAAGGCCAAAGGGTAAAGGAGAAAATTGAAAGTGATATGAAAACACACAAAAATGTAAGAATTTCCTGAAATGCAGATGAATAGGAATATGAAGATAAGCATCCTTTAAATCCAAAGTCACCATGAAAGCCTATGGAAGAATTATTGGATGCAAGGACTGAATGGTCACCATCTTGCAATTTAGGACCTTCAGGACAATGTCAGGAAAAGTAATATCCAAAAAGAAAGTCTCCAAGTTCGCTCCCTTCTGGGAACTGGAAACATTATTGAGTAAAAACCTGTTCTCTGTATGTGAGGAGAAAATTACTTCTACTATCCCTTGAGAAAACTGATCCTGAAGAAGAGGCAAAATAAAATCTAGCTTTGAGGAGGCCAATGAGTTCCTCAAGGACAAGGGAGAGCCTTCCATGATATTTTTGTATCCTTCCTAAATGATGGAAAGAACCCATTTGTTGAAGTTTATCATCTCCCAAACAGGTGGAATAACAGAAAGCCTCTGAAATATAAGTAAATGAGATAGGCTGAGGTGGGATAAACCTGGAAGAGGAGGCAGATAGTCATAAGGAAGTGATTTGTACTCAAAGGAAGGCTTAGAACCTCTGGGACTTTGTTGAGACTTTTCCAGAATCCTCTTTCTCTAGGGCCTCTTACCTATCTAAGATATTAGATTCTTGCACAGAAAATGACAAGCTTTAGAGGGATAATTACTTTGACATTTATGTACAGGAGAAACAAAGATTTGTTTTAGCTCCTGCATGATCTTACCATTCTCCTGCAAGGACATGAAAACTTCTATAGCCACAGAACCAAAAAAATGTCATATATTCAAACAAGAGTCCAATAATTTAGCCTTGGCATCTTTGGGCAAATGCTGAAGTCTAAGCCATGAAAACCTACAAAGAAACAAACCAGTGGCTGCAGCCGTAGGGAAGGCAACTGCAGTATCATAACTACATTTGATAAAATGTCTAAGAGATAGAATTAAAAAAGAGAGTGCAGATGACTTCAACTTCTGAAGCATCCAAGTCAGAAAGCACCTTACTGAAGTTACCCAGAATATACAAGAGGTACCTAACCATATGGGTTTGGTAATTTATAGCTCTAAAAGCCAAAGATGCAAAAATACTTTTTTGCCATACATATCAATGGCTCTGCTATCTTTACTTGTAGGCAAACAATTAGAGGAAGACAGGTGCTTAGAAAGCTTCTCAGTGTAAAGATTAGTGACAAAAGGGTCCAAAACAGATTTCTTATATAGGGAACTTGACTGAATTTGGCATCTTGTAAAATTTTAGGAGCTGGAGGCTGAGACTCAGGATTAAGAAAAGCAGTGGAGAAGGTATCTAACAAGGTTTCTAAAATTAGGAATGGACAAAGCCTTAGGCACACTCATTTCCAGCAGCAAATACCTATTTTGGGTGTCAGATAACTGAGAACTTTCCCACTAAAAATGCTTCATCTTGACAATGGTGTGGGGACTCAGGAGACAAAGTATCTTCTTTATCCAGAGCATAACTGACAATGAATTAGGGAAAAATAAGCCAATTAATCATCTCAGTCTGAATCAGACTCCTTCTCAGCCTCAGATTCTTTCATATGCCTTTTAAGGTGAGAACAGGAAGAAAGGACAGAGGTTGGCAGTAGCAGGAAAGTAAGACCGTGGCTTTTGAGACAAAATAATCTTAAAAAGGAAAATAATCTTAAAAAGGCCTTGTGTAAAATTCTGCCACTTCTGCTGGGGATCCCTAACAGACAGAGGAGAAATTGTGTGCTTTGTTTTCAGTTTCTTTTTAGATCTGACATCTGCCTTTACTAGGCAGGTAGGATATGAGCCCTGATGTAGCTTAATCAAAGTATCAAGAGTTTATTCCCTAAGATTTGATGTATGCTGTCCAGTCTCTCTGATATAATAAGCTATTATTTCCCCTTCTCAGCCAAAGCAGATAACTGGTTGGCATGTGAGACAATTGTATCATGTTGGCCTCCAAAGGGGATGCAATTGCTGTAGCAATAGCTGAAGCAGCCAGACAGTCCAAGGTCTCATCAAGACACATAATGGAGACTTTTGGGTCCACTCTGCAGCAAAAGTCTTCAATCTAAGCTTCTTCAATTTCTTTGGTGAAGGGACATGGGCTGTTGTGGACTCAGACTCCATCTAACCCTGAGGAAGAGCTTTGAATTTCTTGTTCTTGAGGTAATATTTAAAAAAAGACAGCAAATTCTTAGGCATAAACACCTGACAGATAGAACAATCCCCATAATTGTGCTCAGCACCCAGAAAAACAAATATTTAGCATGGTAATTTCTCTGAGGAATCAGTCTCCCACAATCAAATTTCCTTCTATTCAATGATGTACAAAACTTATGAAATACAAGAAAGACAGAGATGATGGTCCCCATCAGGGATACTTATCTATCCAATGGCAAAAGAAGAGGCCTGAATCGTATGGTTGACAAGCTAACACTAAAGCGAAAGTTTAGGTCTTCGTTGATGGCAAGAAAGCTCTGAGGTACTTTGCATCTGTACATCCTTTATACACCCCCTGCTTCCATTGGGCTGAGGTCATATGTTGGATGTACAGCATAAGGGAGAGAAGGTGCTCAGACACTGGTATACTGGCCAGATGTACATCTGTACTTGGCAAGATCTCCCACTGGTTAATAATACAGCAACAGTGCATATGGAAGGACATCATTAAGGTATTACTGATCAATACTAGGAACCTTAATAATAAACTCTACTCCTTACAGACACTCCTCACCCTGGCAAACATTGATATACACATCATTACAAATACCTGCTGCAAGATGACTGAATGCGCTCCATCGGCGCAGGGCTTAAATGCCTATTACATGTTCAGGCCCACCACATTAGACAAAGGCAATAAAGGTAGTGGTGTATCCATATTCTTAAAAAACACTTAATTTCCAGACTAGTTAAACAAGATAATGACATGGAACTCCTCCAATTCCAGCTATATTAACAGAACCTCTAATCATATCATAGCTAACTATAAGACCCACCCTTTATGCCCCCCCTTGATCATACTTTTTATCTAACTAGTATGGAGACCTTGCGTATTAAGCCAAACATCATTCTTCTAGGAAACTTCAACCATTACTCCATAAACTTATACATCCTCATACATGTATGGCCAGAGATTTCTGGACTTCATCAATGCAAACTCTATGGACTAGTTAGTCCACACCCCAACCAAGGGTGCTAAAATCCTGGATTTGGTCCTAACCAATATGGGGTAACTTTGCTCCCTACCAACTGCAACTTCCCACTGGTCAAATCAGACCACAGCTCAATCCAATTCACCATAAGACTGAACGTGAAGCATCTTCCAGTACCTTGGTATTCAAAGATTATGCAAAGGCTAATCTACTGAAACTGATGGATGACCTGGATAAATTTAAAATCCCCTTCTATCTTGATGTCCCGCTACTTATACAGGATCCTTCATTGCCAGTTGTCATGTATATACAAATAGCAGCACAGACGTATCTGTCCCCCTCAGAAATAAATACAATGCCAAATTCAAAAATAACCCCTGTGATGGAACCTGAAAACAAACAAGTTATGTAATATAAGAAAAACACTTGTAAATAAATTTAACTCTCAGGATGCGAAAAATGCTCTTGCTAAACCAAACAAGGAATTTTGAACCCTGTTCAAATTAACCAAAGCAATATATGAGGTAAAAATAGCAACCCAGGCAAGTCATAACCAAAAAGCGTTCTTTAATCCTGTTAAAAATGTCAGAAACAATGCCAAGCACTGTGAAGAACTGATAAGTAAATGATATCACCTATTCAAGATGTAAAGGATGTAGCCAATCTACTAGAAAACAAATTTATCTCAAACCTCATCCCCTCTCCCCTGCAGTATTCTTGGGCCACATACTCACACATACACCCCCACTCAAATCTCCCAAGGACAAGTTCTCAAGGCACCATGTTAAGGTCATAAACACTATTTTTACGGGGACAGATAGCATACCAGGCTGTCTACTGGTCAGCTTGAAACATAACTTACCTGATCCCCCACAGAAGCCATTGAACATTAACCTCAAAACAAGCTTCTTGCCAGATGACTGTAGGACAGCAACAGTCATTCCCTTGCACAACAGTGGTGCTTCAAAAGACCCAGGTAGTTACGGACCTATAAGACTGACCAATCTCATCTGTAACGCTATGGAAAGGATCATTATGGAGTTATTATATAAGGATATAGGTAACCTACAGACTCTTGACCCAACCTAGTTTGGATTTGTTAAGGACAGGTCCTGCTTACTTAACCTGGTTGACTTAAAAAAAGTTACTGAAGAAATGGATGAGGGCAAAACAGTGCACACTGCATAAGCAGACCTCACACAGGCATTCAACACTATCCCACACCTGGGTATCAAAGATAATCACCCAACTAAATGACAGTCCCTATGTACTCACTGGATAGCAAACTGGCTCACAAAGAGAACCTAGGATGTTAGAGTGGACAGCTGTACTTCCTCTGAAAGACCTAGCACTAGTGGTGTATTCCAGGGTTCAGTCCTTGGGCCACTTGTCTTTGACATTTACTTCTTGGAAGTAAAAGCTAATGTTAACATTTTGGGGTTGAGCAAGTCTGCAGATGACTGCAAACTTGGTGCCATCATAAACTCCCAGAGGACACCAAGATCCTCCAAGAAGGCCTGTCCCAATCAAATAACAGGTATCAAATCCATAGATTAAAACTAAATGTCAAGAGGTAGATAATTGTAACCCTCAGCAAGAATGACTCCCCTTATAACTATCACATTGACAATGCACCCTGAAAATTGATCCCACAGTTGCCCACTTTTCTTTTTTCCTGTGGTCCAAACAAAATATCTGGGAATTTATGTCAACAATGTCCTGTCCTTTGATCCCATTGTATCCACTGTTAGAAGGAAGTTGTTTTTCATTGCACGGCTTGTATCTAAAGGTACTGTCTGCACATCCAGGGATGTAATTGTTCCAAAGTTTTCTGCACTTATTACGTTGATCATTGAGTATAATGCCCCCTTTTGTATGTACCTGTCCAAACACTTGTCACAACTGGAATGACCATAATGTTTTTCACTAAAAAAACTCAACAGCCTAAATATTAAAGTATGCAGACCATCTCAAAGCTCCTAGTGTCATCCAGACTACTGACAGGTAACCTCTGCCTTGCATTCAACAGACCCAATTCTGTCAGACTTATTATATATTCACAAGTCCAATGGCATTAAACACTTACTCAAGGGATCTCAATCGCCCGCTTCCATGCAACCATATTCCATTCCACATAAAGCTCAGTACTTCCCTTACTCTATTCAAATGTAGTGTGAATGGATGAGTAACTGCAAATTCATCCCCTGTTTAGCAGTCCTGTGATACATGGATGGAGAAACATGTAAATGTCCTAACATATTCTTGTTCGGCCTTTCTTTGGGATAGTTGTATGTAAAATATTAGGCTTAAAATTACCATGGGAATGTAAGGCTAGGCTTCTTAAGATCCTCACAGATGAATAGCCTAGTTCATACCTATGAAACTAGGATATTTTGTTTGGACCACAGGAAAAAGAAAAGTGGGCAAATACAAATATCATAATTTACTGTTGCATCATCCCTTCCTGAAGAAAATAAATCCTTATAAAATAATTTTACTAATGCATGCTTTGGTTCAGTAAGGACAACCTGACACTGAACCCATCTAAGACACACTCAGCATGCTATTCAGCATCTCACAAAAGATCAAAAC
Source organism: Protopterus annectens (assembly GCF_019279795.1). NCBI lineage: Eukaryota > Metazoa > Chordata > Ceratodontiformes > Protopteridae > Protopterus > Protopterus annectens. Next base: position 637,093,974 of record NC_056736.1, on the reverse strand, counting down.
TCTTTCCTCTTACATATCCGTGACTCCTAGCTCAACATTTCTCCTGCTGAATTTCAAAAGTATTTAGGCATCTATCTTGATACCAGTCTGTCCTTCCACCGAGATATGGAAATCTCTAACAAAAAAATGTCAGTCAGCTTAAACTATCCTATAAACTAGCTAGCCGTCTTACCTCAGAATCATGCACATCTATGACTAAAAATGTTCAAATCCCAAAACTGAAGTACACTCTTCTGCCTACTGAGCATGGTAAATATCAAAATGTGCCAAGTAGTGGATGGTGTCCTCATGTAGAAAGTATACTTGTGTAAATAAACATTTTTTAAACACTTTTATTGAATTATCACTTGTGGCATAGGCAAATGTACATTTATACAAAAGTAATCAATTTGTATTAATAAATTAACATTAACAAACATTATACTTCACATATATTATTATATATCGTATAACCTTAGCAACATTACATAAATTATTCAATTCCTGCCCCCCCAATTTTTTAAACAAGAAACATCTTTATTAAACCATCACTTATGACATAAGCTATCATACATTTATATAAATGAAAACAAACCACACCAACACAATCCTAGTTGCAAGCATTTTACATCACAAACCATACAAACACATTCCCAGTTGCAAACATTATACACCTTTTATAATCTACCCAATTATTTTCAGTCAAACATTACATACTACACTGACATACTCCCAGTTGCAAACGTTATACATCACTTATAATCGACCCTATCATTTTCAAACATTACATAGCTCATTTAAGTCCTGCCTTCTTTTAAACCTCATTCCTCCCCTGTATGCATTGTTCCCACAATTCCCATTTTTTCCTATGTAGTTTACTCCAACCTTTTTCTAAAGATCTCAATTCCAGTTGTTTTATCTGTTGCTATATTCATTACTTCTAATATAGTTATTTCAGATTATGATTTCAATTTTCTAGTAATTGCTTTTTTGGCAGCCACCATAATTAGATACAGCAAGGCCTTACCATGTCTAGGCAATTCCAATTCTGTATCATAGCTCAAAAATCATCTCCTTCACCACACCAATCTGCCCACTCAGCATCTCTGACAGTGCATCCCACAGGGAATCCTTAAAGTCCTCCAAACCACCGCACTTCCAAAAAATATGTTCCCAAGTACCTCTTTTTTCTCCGTCACTCCAACATTTGCTGTCTACCTGAGGAAAAATTCTCTGGAGTCTACTTGGGGTATAAAAATATCTATGTAAACATTTCCTTGTGTAAGTAAACTTAATAGTAGATGTTCAAAGAAATCACTGTTGTAGTAGCCTAAACTACATGGGTTATATTCTACCCAAGGATATGACAACCAGACAGCTTCCAAAGCTTAAGGGCATCCTAACCACTGTACAGCTCAAGGACAGCAGTATAAAGTCAGTGTTTAGGATGCCAAACCTTCAGAGTGCTCTTCCCTTAAGAGTAAGGTAGACTACAGTCCTGCCAACTAAGCATGTGCTAGGAGTAAAGGAACGGAACAATACCTATACCCCAGCATAAAATATAATAAAAGTGGGAAGGAAGGAGGGTGTTCCTACTGTAACAGTGATCTATTCGTACATCTATGGTTATGGTTAAGTTTACACAATTGTACTATGGTATGTTTACTTACACAACTGTACTATGTTATGGTATGTTTACTTTTACAACTGTACTATGCTATGATATGTTTACTTACACAACAGTACTATGATATGGTTAAGTTTACTTACACAACTGTACTGTGTTATGGTATGTTTACTTACACAACTGTACTATGTTATGGTTACGTTTACTTACACAACTGTACTATGTTATGGTATGTTTATTTTTACAGCTGTACTATGTTATGGTATGCTTACTTACACAACTGTACTATGTCATGGTAAGTTTGCTTACACAACTGTACTATGTTATGGTATGTTTACTTACACAACTGTACTATGTTATGGTAAGTTTACTTACACAACTATACTATGTTATGGTTACGTTTACTTACACAACTGTACTATGTTATGGTTACGTTTATTTACACAACTATACTATGTTATGGTATGTTTATTTTTACAGCTGTACTATGTTATGGTATGCTTACTTACACAACTGTACTATGCTTACTTACACAACTGTACTATGTTATGGTATGTTTACTTACACAGCTGTACTATGTCATGCTAAGTTTGCTTACACAACTGTACTATGTTATGGTATGTTTACTTACACAACTGTACTATGTTATGGTAAGTTTACTTACACAACTATACTATGTTATGGTTACGTTTACTTACACAACTGTACTATGTTATGGTATGTTTACTTACACAGCTGTACTATGTCATGCTAAGTTTGCTTACACAACTGTACTATGTTATGGTATGTTTACTTACACAACTGTACTATGTTATGGTAAGTTTACTTACACAACTATACTATGTTATGGTTATGTTTACTTACACAACTGTACTATGTTATGGTATGTTTACTTACACAACTGTACTATGTTATGGTATGTTTACTTACACAACTGTACTATGTTATGGTAAGTTTACTTACACAACTATACTATGTTATGGTAAGTTTACTTACACAACTATACTATTCTCATCATCAGATCACTGCTGCAGAAGCCTAAGCTATATGGATCGAATAACGGAGCTTAGAAAATAGGGATGAGAAAAGACCATTAGAATCTAGAATCCCTGAAGAACAGACCTAGCAAAGCCTGCTCTGGACCTAGAGAAAGTCTAATTTGTAGTGCTTGGTGAAAGTGTACACAGATGACCAACTTGTTGATTCCAGTATATTTCTAGACTTCAATCCTTTCCAAAAATCCACAAAAGTAGAGTGGGCCTTGATCCTGCCTGGAAATGTCTTGTTATGGTGAGAGGAACAAAAAGCAATAGCATTAGACAACCATTCAGAAATTGCCTGTTTTGACACAGATTATATCCTATTATAAAGAGAGAAAAACAATCACATTTCCTGAAGGTTTTGTTCTGTCAGTGTAGGATTAGAGTTGCCTGTGTGCATCCAGAATATGTACATTTTTTTTTCCATATTTTTGGCTGTGGATAGAAAACAGGGAGCTGTATAGCTTGGCTCATTTTAAACTCTGAAACCACTTTAGGCGTAAATGAAATTGTTCTCAAAGTTACCCTATCCTTGTGAAAGATTAGATAAGGTTGACTCACCACAATAGTTTGTGTAACTCAGATACTCTTTCTTGCAGAAGTCAGAGCAATCATTAACACCTTTTTCCAAGATAAGAACTTCAAATTTTTATTATTTTATTTATTATATTTGTTAACCGGGTATGTCTGACTGGGTCAGGGGTCTGTTTTCAGTGGAGACCCGGGAAGAAAAGCTCCATAGTAGTGCACTACAACAAACAAGCCTGAATGCAATCAATAGTACAATACAACTGTAGTACAATAACAAGCAATAATACAAAGCAAGCAAATAGTACAATGCAACTACTAGGAATTATTATATACTAAAACAAATTAAGATAATGAAGATATAAGTTCAGATGGGAAAAGTAATAGAACTGGTGAAAAAAATCAGCCACACAAGCACATTCAGAAAGAAAAGGTGAGATCCATGGGAATACAAACAGAGATGGCAGAGGTGAATCTTGATAGAAGAGTAAGAAAGGCAAGATGATATTAATCCATACTAATATCATAGACGGGAGCAAATTTACCATCAAAGGCTCTACTCACCTACCAGGAACTTGTGATCTCACCCCCCCTGAATACACCTGGCTGAATAACTACTCTCTTGCATTTATATCACGCTATCGAAAGATGAAAATAGCGAACGCTATTTCATCGAACCTAAAATATCTAAACCACAAAATATCGAACATTCAGAACAGCAAATTTTTTCCCATGGAAAAAATTCACTATTCCAAAACACATACACAACACAAGCACACCAAAAAAACAGCAATCCACACACATACACTTAAAATCCTACATCTAACCCTACACTAAACTGTGTACATACACTACTATCTATCCACTTACCTTAACCCAAACCCTAAGCCTAAGGTCCGTCACTATTGCACACTCACCTAACCCACCCCTAACCCTAAAGTCTGTCACTATCGCACACTTACCTGACCCGCGCCTAACCCTAACTGACTTAACCCGCCCCTAACCCTAACTCACCTAACCCACGCCCTAACGTCCACAGAATCGCACACTTTCCTGAACCTGACTTGTAACTTTCCACCACAGTGCTGAAAATAGCGAAGCCACAGAAATGGCCAACCAAATTCTTTCCCTAGGAAAAAATGTGGTGTTCTGCAGCTTCGCTATTTTTAGCGTTCACTGAATAGGGGTCGATATTAGAACATTCGAAGTTTTAAAACTTCGATGTTCTGATATAGACCCGCTGTCTTGGCTTGTAATTGACCCAAGGACTGGTGCTAATTGGCCAAGGACGGGAGCAAATTCTCCATCAAAGGCTCTACATATGTCTCCTAATAATCCATCCTCACTCTGTGTTACAAACTGTTTTTATATAAAGGATTTAATAAGGCTGTGGCATGCACATTTATCTCAGTCACCTAACTCTCCTCCTTTCTACTCCCAGTGTGTCTAACCTTCAACAATTGCTTCTTTCCCCCTAGCTTCTGCTCACTCCTACACTCAACTAATTTCAGGAAAGTGCACTGAAGACAAAGACTATCCTCCTTCTCTTTACTTTCTTTGCTAAGTACTCTGTCAATAACTTTAACATCTACCCTAACTCTCCTAGGCTCTCTCCTCAAAATGCTGTAGCACTCATCCTGTAAACTTACGTTTAGGTCTCATTGATAATTTTTCTAGCTTAGCAATCTGTCGCTTGCAGCTCTGTCTCTGCCTTATCCCCCTCTCTCTTTCTGTATACCCCTTCCGCCTAACATTTTCTTTTTCTTTTTTCAAACATCTACTTCTTCACTTTATTACCTTTTCCTCTGATCATTTCTCCCTAACACTAGCTTCTTCTCTTTCTGCCCTTCCCCCTTTTCTCTCCCAACCCAACCCCTCCCCTCTCTGTGAGGCTCACACGAAGTTACTCAGCATCCTGAAATCCTCAGGCACCATTTTTAAACATCCACTAGCTTCTGATCCTGTTGCAGCCCCCCTGGCCTTCCAAGAAACAGTGTGCTCGCCATGAAAGTTAATGCACTGAAGTGTTTTTAAGTGTATTGAATTTTGCCTTTCTAAACTGAACACTGTATTTCATCAGGAATTATAAGAAGTGGTAATTATCAGTCACCGGAGTTATTAGTTAAGTGGTCTCACTGTTTCAATACTATTATGGCACCAGAAACACGATTCTTAACAAATTTATGATCTGTAACTCCTTAACTCTAAACTAAAACAGAACGCCTAGTGGCATAGCTTTGTTTTTTTTTTTTTGGGGGGGGGCACAGTTAAGTAATTGTTAACGGATACTTATAGTGTTATCTTAGTATGTGCTTTATCTGACTTGGCTACCAACACTGTACATTGCCTACATTTTTAACATCGTTTTGTACTGAAGTAACTGATGTGTACACATAACTGGTTTTATTCTGCCAGACTAGGAACTAAATAGAAGCTACCACTAGGATATGTCGTAATCATGCCCTGCCTGAATTATTTACTTTTTTTTCTTTCGAAACAGACTTCCAGGCACAATTATTATACTTTGCTAGACTTAAAACCTGGTAGAAGCTACTTTTTGGACACTTTTTTCTTATTTTACTGCCTTTTAAACTTACACTGAAAGTTTGAACTCACTTTTAATGTTAAGCTTGCATTTTGAGTATCTGTTGCTCAATTGCTTTTCTCATACTGCAAATTAGGATGGTGGCAACTGATTATATTGTGGAAATTCTATATTTTGAATAACTGCTGGTTCATTTTTCAATCTGTAATATTTGGGTGGTGGCAGCTGTATTATCTTTTCCTTTTGCCTTTCTCATGTTGACTAAACACTATCGTCCCTTTTTCCTTTTCTAGTGCAAATTAAAAGGCCCCATTTTTATACCTCTGCTACTCATACCCAGCTACTCTCCTGCTCTATGTCATTCTAGCTACTCAGCTTTCACTCTTTTTCTCTCACCTTTCTGCTGCTCCCCCCAATGACTTGAGCCCTCTGTCTGAAATTCTACCTATTTCTTGTTCTCACATTAGCTTTCAATCTACTCTCTCCTCTTTCTGCTGCTCCCTCCATTCCTTCTACCCCTCTTTGTGATGTTTTACCTAGTTTTTCTCTACCTGGTAATATCCACCTATAACTCCATATATTTTTTTTACATTTTTATCTTTTATTTTACAGTCACCTACTGGGAACTTGTGATTTCACTTCCCCCACTAAATACCCCTGGCTGAATAACTGCCATCTTGGCTTGTAATTGACCCAAGGATTGGTGCTAAGTGGCCAAGGATGGGAGCAAATTCTCCATCAAAGGCACTACGTACATCTCCTAATACTCCATCCTCACTCTGTGTTACAAAGTATTTTTTATATAAAGGGTATAACAAGGCTGTGGTGTGCACACTTATCTCAATTGCCTAACCCCCCTTCCACTCCCTTTATGTCTAACCTTCAACAATTTCTTCTCTCCCCGTAGCTTCTGCATCACTCCTGCACTCAACTAATTTCAGGAAAGTGGACTGAAGGCAAAGACTATACCCCCTTCTCTTTACTTTTCTTTACCAAGTACTCTCTTAATAACTTTAACATCTACCCTAACTCCCCTAGGCTCTACCCTCAAACTACTGTAGCACTCACCCTGTAAACTTACACTTAGGTCTCACTGATAACGTAGCAATTTGCCACTCGCTGCTCTGCACGCTCCATTTGCCCTTGCTAAGCTCAGGCTTACTCTGCTCCCCTATTCTACCCCCATTCCCACCCACCCCTGAATGCACTACATTTATAGCTAATTGTTACCCCTCCTGCCCCACCACCTCCACTTTATCTCCTCCTCATCTTATCACATTCTCACAATTTCCCTCCCTTTCCCCAGACTTCAATTCTCTCTTCCCCGCTTCAACTAGATTCTTCACTTCACTCCTCCTACTTACTCCATCCTCTCTTCTTCTTTCTTCCCTCCATACAAACTATTCTACACTCTCCTCCTAACTAAATTACCACCTCTCCACCTAACACCTCCCCCTAGTACACTCCCCTACACTCACATTTCATCACTCTCAATCTACCTCCTCCAATTACATCCACACCCTGTTTTTTTTCTCTCGCTAACTGGATACCTCTCAGACCCACCCTATTTCTGCTGCATTCACTCTCCTCTCACTCACCATCTCCTCTCATTACACCCAAGTGCCTCAGTAAACCTTTTTACACTTTCCTAATCTATTCTCCTATCACATTCTTCTAAACCCTTCTGTGCACACACTTACTACTGTAACCACTTCACTTACATCTACTTATCTTCTACTATCTCTCAATATCCTAACATGTTCCTTACTCTCATCTCCACACATCTTCACCTCATAACCTATCTCTCCTTATATCACATAGAAATTAATCCCCTTCACCTCCCACATACCTCCACTCACTATAACTCACACACTCATACACACTTCTCTTTCACAATATCTCCATCACTCTTTCATATCACTAACACACTCCTCCACAGGATAGGAATTGCCCCCACATCATTTACCACATAGGTTCTAAGCATAAGTATCACATCCTTCACCTCCCACCCCTTAGTCTTCTGTACCCCCACAATGCATTACTGCTCTCAGGAGACATTCACCCCAACCCTGAAATACATTCCAACCTCCCCCACTACCAACCCTACCACCTAACCTGCACCACAGTACCTTAATTCACCTGATAAGCATCTAACCCTATACTCACTCAATATATGCAGCATCATGGACAAAATAACTGAAATCCATGCGTGGATAGCTCACAACTCTCCCGATATAATTATAATTAGATTCATGGCTCAAACCCCATATCTTGGACAACCTATGCCTCCCGGCTGGCTATAACATACTTCATTTTGACTGACCACACAAAAAGGGTGGAGGAGTTATCATATTATACTCTGATCACCTGAACCTGTCCCATGTATCAAACCCTCCCCCCTTATTTCACCCAGCAGAACTCTTAATTGCTAACTGCAAACGTAACGACCATAAAACCGTTACAATATTTGCTATATACATACCCCCCTGGTGACAATGTACCTGTATTAGAACAAACCCTCTCTTGGCTCACCATCAACATACCTAATGAAACTGATCTCCTAGGAGATGTCAATATCAGTTGGTCATCTCAAACCTCCAGCTCACCTACCTCTTGCTTAGACTTATGCAGCTTCACACAACTAATTTCTACCCCCACACACACTTTAACAAGCCTACCAACTCCAGTACTACTATAGAATGGATACTAGTTTCCAATCCTGACCTATATCATCACCCCAAAACTCTACTTGATTCCATCAATGACCACTCAACAGTTTGTGTCCATAGATCCCCCAACTCCAGTACTACTATAGAATGGATATTAGTTCCCAATCCTGACCTATATCACTATCCCAAAACTCTACCTGATTCCATCAGTGACCACTCACCAATTTGTGTCCATAGATCCCCTCCCCACCATCAAATGCCACACAAATATATAATTCTTTTGAAGCCTCTCTAACTTCCATCGTGACATATTCAATAATATGCTTTCCTCTATTAACTGGCCCTTTCTTTCATACCTTCCTCTAGATGATGCAGTCCCAAAATTTAATTCCATATTTCTAAATATTCTTAACTCACTTGCCCCCCCACACACACACACACACACACAATAAGAGTCAAATCTCTCTGGTTCCCTGGCTATCTCAATCCACATGCACTCTCATTCACAAAAGAGATAATGCCTGGAAACTTTGGATTAAGACTAAATCCCCCCTCCCATCTACAAAACTATAAAGAACTTCATAACCTCGTAAAAATTGACAGCATTGACAAGAAAAACTTCTACCTAAATCCCCAGACTACACATCACAATGACCCAAAAAAATTCTGGAACAGTATCAATCAAATCCTCCACCCAGGAAACTGCACAATACTAACCCCCTGTCTTAATCCCCCCTAGAAACATCCACCTTACGAAACTGCTATTTCATACACTCCATCAGTAAATTAATACCAACCTCAAACTCCCCTAACTCCTGTGACCACCACCACCTCCTTTAACCAAAATAATTCCTTCTCTTTCAAACCTGTTCCCACCAGCTAAATAAAACATCTCCTACCTAAGCTTAAGCCTTGCTCTCCCTCTGTTAACAAACTTCCTCCACTTTACCTTAAGCTAGCTGCAAACTCCATAGCACACCCCATTTTCATCCTCATAAACTGCTCTATATCAGAATCCACAGTTCCCTCACTATGGAAACAATTCTTTACCATACCTATCCACAAAGGTGGAAATCCACAGAACTATCTAACACATTCCAATAGCCATACTCTCCCCCTCTCTCTAAAATACTAGAAAAATGTGTACATAAGCAAATCTTGAACTATCTACTCCTTGAAAACCTACTCGACCCCACCCAACATGGCTTCTGTCCTAACAGTACCTCAACAGCCCTCATCTCCTTTACCCCCTCCATTTTCCTGGCCAGAGATAACAATAAACTTGTTTCCTCTCTCTTCCTAGACCTCTCAAAAGCTTTTGACACTGTCTCCCACCCCATACTCCTCTCCAAACTCTCCAACCTAAACCTTTTTACCTCCACCCTTTCCTGGTTCACTGGCTATCTCTCCAACAGACAACAATCTGTTAAATAGCTCTCTTCACCATCCCCCTGCTCCCCATCTTGATATTTGGTCCCTTACTGTTCAACATCTTCACTAATCACCTCTTTACATCCTGTCCACAATCTACCCTCATTCAATATGTGGATGACTCCACTATTACCTTTACGTCTGATACCCTCTCTGACCTCCACATCTTCACCCAAAACTTCTTCAACTCTACTGAAAAATGGCTCACTAATAACCAACTAATTCTCAGTCCCAAAAAAAAAAACTCCTGCTATTTCTCTCAAAATCACTCACCCACCTCAAATCCACCTTCTCCATAAGATCACTTAACAACACGGTATCAATGTTGAAACCCAAACTAAGTTTCTAGGGGCCGTTATAGATTATCAACTCAAATTTGACCTACATGTTCACCACTGTATTAAGAAAACTCACCAAAAACTGGGTCTACTCTACAGAAACAAAAAGTTCCTTACAAAGGACTCTTGTATCTCTCTTGCCTTTGCCTACCTTCTACCTAGCCTCTTCTATAGCTCACAAATCCTAAATAACTTACAGACAGGCCTACTAGCTTAACTTGAAGTCACCTACAATGAAGTAGCCAGGTTTGCAGCAAACTAGACCTCTTTCTCTCATCACTGGATTCTCTCAAGGCTTTAAATTGGTTAGAGTTTCCACATCAACGTCTATCCTCTGAACTACTTATTGTTCATAACATCCTTAATAAGCCCTCCTCCTGTCCTGGCATCTCCCCGCTCATCTCTCTTCACACACTGACTAGGAACTTCAGGAGCTCTGATCAACTACACAGACATTTACAAACCTAAAAGATCAATAGGCCAAAACGCATATAGCTACACTCCTGCCCTTTCCTGGAACAAACATCCCTTGGCCATCTGTAAAATACCCCATACACAAGAATTCAAAAAAGCTCACAAAGAGCACCTTCTTAACTTCTGGACATGTCCTTGTAAAAACCCTCCTTGAAATTCCTCCCAGAAAAAAACACTTCTAATTTCCCACTCTCTCTGACCCCTCTTACTTCCACCTCTTCACTACTCCTCTCATCTCTACCCCAAATTGCTCTACTTCTCACCTCCTCCCACACTTTCTTCTTCCTATTGCTCCCCCTACCTCTGCCCCCTAAACTCCCCTCACTGAGCTTCATATCCCTCCTTGTGAGCTTTCCCAGACTCTGATTTCCATATCTCAAACATCTTTTCCTTGATTGTATATAGTCATTTTTCCTGTAGTTTGCCAGCTGCTCTCAATGGCTTCTGTATATTGATAATTAACAGCAATAGCTTTATTATTTACTTGTTAAACTAGAGTGTTCCTTATTATATTATCTCTGTAATGTAATCATTAATTGTTACTTCTGTAAACTGTGCATGTACGCTTCTGGATATTTTTTTATGTACTCTTGTGGAACTTTTCTCCCTGGGCCTCCACTGAAAAACGTCTCTAGCTCAGTCGGACTTTCCCTGTTAGCAACTGTCAAATAAATAAATAATATACTAGAATTAGAGGGGCCTGAAATGGGTCCTAGTCCTTACTTTTGCACCAGCTAGAACTTTTTCACTTCGCGAACATATGATTTCCTAGTATGTTTCTTAGCCTCCCTTTAATATCTGATACACATCGTGAGAAAAGAAATGCTTAAAAGACATTAATATTCTGTCATTCAGGCAGTGCCATGAAGAAACTGAAGGATGAGGTGTATCAAACAACCTCTGTTCCGTGTAAGTCCATTGCTTGAGGTAAGTGTCCTTGGCCATTTTCAAAAGAAGGGAAAACCGTTGTTGCCTGGGTCAAAAGGGTGTTACCACTATTATCGTGGGAGAGTCCTTCTGAATTTTTAGAAAATCCCTGGTTATCAGAGAAAAGGGTCAAAAAGCATGCAGAAACATTCCTGTCCACTGAAATGAAAAGCCATATATCTTCTAGGCCTTTGCATATGAAGTCCTGGAACAGAATTCCTTGAGCTGACTTTTGTGAATGGAGACAAGCTGATCTATCTGAAGAGTTCCCCACAGCTGGATCACTTCCTGCAAGACCTTGGGCACAACTTCTATTCATGGAGTCCGCCCTGATGTGCAATAATATTCTGCTGTGATGGAATGTATGTACCCTATAGGGGTAGATTTTGCTCAGTTGTTAGTTCCCAGGCCACCACACCTAGTCTGCACAGGGGGTAGGATCTGGTTCTTCTATGTGCACATTACTGTGGTGGTGTTTGGGATTAGTAGTAGAGGGCAAGGAAACCAAACATGATTTAGAGATATGACAGCATTTCTTAGAGCCATCATGTTTTTGACATTTGTGTTTCAATCGATCCTGCTTGTTCCACAGATCCTCTGATCCACCCACCAGTGTAGCTCCCTTTTTACAAATCTCAGTGTTGGAAACTATAATGATGGGGTGTTGATGTTGGGTCCAAACTGATTTAACCACTGAATTTTCCTTGTATGAAGTCTGGCCATGAAACCTAGACTCCTGAGATATTCCATCAGATATAGTTCACCCTACTGAAGCCACAGACAAAAAATCTATTTTGTCTGTATCTGTTTTATGGGAAAGAGCACTGATCTCCAAGGACCTTTTCAAACTAAGCCTGGAAGCAGTGTCTGGTTAGGTGACTTGCTCAGAGTCATACAGTTAGGTAATGGAGACCAAGGGAATCAAACCTTGCACCTCCTTAATCCTCTAAGCCAACTGCCAGACCAAATTATAATAAAACACTTGTCCTTTAAACTTAATTTTTATTTTTATAGCTTTGACATCCTCTGGTAATTTCTGGGAATGTAGCCTGGCAAATCTTCTCATCACTGATCCAGTGTCAGATGCTCTACATACAACACTAGCAGTGTTATAAGAACATTTTACAGTTCAAGACACAGACAATATTAAAATAATTCAGAGATGTCTTAGTCTTTGAAGAAGGGAGTTCAACAGTTAATTTTTTCATACTATCAAAGGAAGCTGGCTGAAACTTAAGACATGAGCCTGACAATTCACTATTCTGAAGGACAGGGTGAAGGAAGTATATACTTTCTTCCCAAACATTTTACAGGCTTTTCTATCTTTGTCAGAAGAGATAGGATTACCTGCTGATATATGTCTGTCAGAAGGAGGTTTTGACAGAAAAATCAATACAAGGTCTGATTTAGTGATAGAAAAAAAGAAATGTGTGTCTCTCAGGAATTTTATATAACTTTTCAGATTTCTTGGTGGCAGGGGGATAACTGTCATAGTGGCAAAACAGGAGAAAGAACTGCAGGCTGAGGAAAGCCCACCTGTAATAACTTAGTATCTTTGATGGGATTCTGGCATTTCTTTCTGAAATAACTTTCATTCTGGCAATAGTATCAATAATGGATAAGTCTTCAGTTGGGGAATCTGAAAAAAGGCTTTCCTCAGATTCATATGCCCTTCCTGTGGGGTAGGAACTTGGGAATCCCATCCAAATCTAATTCATGTCCCTCAGACTGAGAATCCGAATCTAAAAGAAAGGAAAATCTCTTTTAAAAATTCAGGGGAGTCTCAGAATATAAAGAATGAAAGGCGTGAAATAAGCTCTTAGCAAAACCCAGAGCCAATCATCCTTGTCAATCCTATGTGATACAGGAGAATAATAATAATTTTTTTTCTTTTTCTGGAAGATCACCCCAGAAAAAGATTTGACTTGAAGGACAGTCCCTCTCCTAGGTATCAAGCTCCTCAGAGCAGCTTTGCAATAGAGCATCACCTGCTTCTTCCTCTAAAACTGCCAAGTATTGTTCTCCCGTGACTGAAGAGGACAGCCAAACACAGATAGAGGGGATGTACCTATCTCCCAGTCCTTAACAGCTTCTCGAAGGACAACACAGTGACAGAAAGTAATGAATGGTCCGATGTACCTGAAATAGCCACAGCATAGTCATTCATCAGTGTTTAAGGTGAAGAGGATGGTCTGATGTACCTGAAATAGCCACAGCATAGTCATTCATCAGTGTTTAAGGTGAAGAGGAAGCTGTCTTCAAGACAACACTTTGCTTTTTTTCAGATCAGGGAATGAGGAACCAAAAAGCCCAAATCCTAGTCCATGTCTCTACTGAAGACGTGTCAGAAAAGCATGCATTACAACCTTGGATAGTCCATGGTATAACCTGACAGGAAAATGACAACTCCCATAACTAGCTCTGGTCCCTTTTTCCTCACAAAAAATTGTACTTTAAAAGGAATTCCCCAACAAGAAACTGGCTTAAAATATATGTTTTAGGGTAAAAGATGTTAGTTACAATCTCAAAAAGCACTTGTCCATCTAGCAAACATTTTTATAGAAAAGATGAACTTTTTCTTCACAAAAATTGATAACGTGGAAGTTTTTCACCCAAAAGTCTACTGATTGGCTCAGCCTTGGGGAAGTACTAGCCAACCATCCATCATCTGAAGCCCACGGGGAAGAGCGCACTTCAACAGTGCAAATGTTCTGAAGGCTTGGTGCTGTGTCCATTGGTTTTATACTGCTCTCCTCCAGCTGTCCAGTGCTTAAGGCAGGTGGAAGGTGCTCTTAAGCTTTGGAAGCTGGCTGGTTGTCATATCCACAACCAGGTATGATCCATGTAGCTTAGACTACCACAACAGTGATCTAATGATGAGCATCACCATTTCCTTATCAAGAGTAAAAAATGTCAGCCTCCAAGCTATGAGATGAAGGGTCATGACTGCTGGATGCATAATCTCCCTTCCTCTTGGGAAACTAGGCCTTCCTAGAAAGAAAGCTAAGCAAACTGGTGCACCAGCAATGAGAGAAGTAAGACTGTCTTGGCATCTAAGAATCAATAAAATCACTTGCAGGTCTTCTCTTCATGTTTTAGAAGGCCAACCTGAAGCAAGGTGATTAGAGCAGCTGCAGACATTTAGTACTTTAGCTGGGTAGATGGACTGGTCGAATGGACCCATTTCAGCCTTGACCTGTGCACAAGGCAAAAGAAAAAAAAATCAACATAAAGAATGTATACTGAAACATTAAAAGCATCAGAGACTAGTCTTAGAAATAAGCATTCTTTATTATACTGTATCATCTATCTGAACTGAAGCAGTGAGGTAAATGTTCTTCACTGGCCTTACTAGGTTTGTGCTTCCTTCCTCAGGCGCAGAACACTGACATGATGTATCTGTTCTAGTCTTCTCTCACCAGTCTGCCTAATTCTGTAGTTTACCTCAGTTTTACTATGACTTCAAACTGATCCTGACATATAGCTAAAATGTTTTCTGTTGAGGGACCCAATACTAGCACCTAGTCTCTAGTCTTAAATTCCCTGGTCCTTGCATTTCTATTATATACCCGTTGTTGCATAAGCTGGGCTCTTCCCTTGCATTCCTGGACTACTGGCATCGCCATGTTTGACCTACCTGCTAAGGTGGCATAGTGTTATATGGCACTTTTAAATGGGGTTTTTATACCTAGCAGCCCAAGAGGCTGCCTACCATATAACAAATCAAAAGGACAGAATCCTTTCAAGGCTTGTGTCGTTCGCCAGGTCAGGATAAAACAGACGAGCATCGTGGGTTCTTATTCCAGCAGCTTTATTGTATACAAACACATCATAAATTAGATTAAGTAACTTTAACTTATAAACAAACTAGCTATCATATACATAGATATTAAAACTCTGGCTGCACCTTCAAAATGGCACTGAAACTAACATGTGCTTGGTATTTATATGCACACACAGATCTTGGAAATGCATCTTAAAGGTACAGCACACCTATTATTCTACATCCTTCCTCTTTGAGAAAATGACTTAGGCATTATCACTGATATTAATGAATATGCAATTTACACGGAAATTATTTTCATCATGCAGTTATACAAAGCTAGATACATATATACAACTTTTTTCCAGTTTGCTGTGTATTTCACACTAGGCTTTGAAATGCGACCATATCGTGTGACATAAAATTTGGGATCTGGCTTAGCAAAAGGGATCGTCTCTGCTGACTGTTCAATCTTAGGAACCTTGGGACCATCTGCTGGAACAGTATCAGGAGTCAAGACACGTTCTGTAACAGGAATATTATCTGGATTGCTCTGAGAGTTAGATTCTTTATCACAGGAACAATGCTGCGATATTGGTTCTGCTACAGGAAGAAGATGTCTGTGATTTCTCCTGTACTCCACACCCTCAGATTTAACAAAATAGGATCTTTACTCTGCACAAATACTCGTTACTTGACCAATCAGGTTGAAACCTTTCACTGTTTGTATCCTTACTGTCTCTCCTTTTTCCAATGGACGAAGAAACCTGCTCGACTTGTCATAGCTGGACTTTTGAAAAGAATGCTTTCCAGATAACTGGGCTTTGATTGCTTAGTTGTTAGCTTCAGGCCTCAATAAACTAGAACTGATAAGCAATGTTGTTCTGGTTTGCCAAGATTGAAGTCTCTGAGCAGGTGAGCCAAGTATATAATTATGGGGTATTTTTCTGAGATTAAATTCAAAAAAACATTGGTATCATGCTTTGACTTTTCAAGTAATTGCTTTGCACTCTGCACTGCACGTTCGGCAATCCATTTGATTGCAGATACTCTGGACTACTAGTAATGTGTACGAAGTCCATTTTCTGGCAGATGTCTGAAACAATTGACTGGTGAATTGTGTACCATTGTCAGAGATTAATTTCTGTGGACTGCCATGGACTGAGAAATGGCAATTCAACTTAGTAATGACTGTAGTAGAAGTGAGATTAGATAGGAGATCAATCTCAAACCAATTTGAATGAGTCTGCCAGTACTAAGTAATGTTGATTGTTCCACTCGAATATGTCAGTAGCTACAACTGACCAAGGTGGATCAGGAATTTGACTTAACTGAAGTGGCTCTCTTTGCAAATGCACTTTAGTACTATTACACACTTAACAGGAAGAAAGTACTCTACCAATGTCTTTTGCTAGAGAAGTCCTAAATACTAGTTCTCTTGCCATTCTCCTAGTAGATTTGGAACCTGGGTGACCACGATTCAAAATCTGGATATATTCTTGTTGTAAGGAAGCAGGAGCAATAAGTTTAGGACCTTTGAAAATAATGCCATCTTCCATTAACAACTCATCTCTGTAAGGAAAGTAAGACTGCACTTCTGGTGGTACACTAGATTGCTTTGACGGCCATCCAACATGGATATAGTGAGTGAGCTTCTGCAAAACTGGATCAGTCATTGTACGATCTCTTAGCTCTTCAAGTCTTGTGGCAGAAAAATTACACACTTCCATGACATCAAAGTCAAAATTCTCTGTGTCAAGCTGTTCCATTGTATTTCTGGGTGATCTGGATAAGGTATCAGCCAGATAAAGAAGTTTGCCTTTCGTATAGACCATTTTGAAGTTGTACTTTTGCAATTTAAGCATCATTCTTTGTAATCTCGCTGGAGATGAATGCATGGGCTTCTTTAAAATAGTAACCAAAGGTTGATTATCAGTTTCAGTCTGGATTTCTCCACCACAGATATAATCATGAAACTTGGAACATGCAAACACTATTGCCAAAAGTTCCTTCTCAATTTGAGCATACTGCATGTCCATCTGGGTAAGTGTTCTAGATGCGTAGGCTACTGGCCTGCCCTCTTGAAGAATAACTGCACCTAAACCAAATTTTAAAGCATCACAGGAAGGAGTTAACTGGTTTGTTGACATCATAGTATGTTAATGTTGGTGGGGTAGCAATTTTCTGCTTAAGAACTTCAAATGCTATCTGATACTGGTTTAGCCATGACCAAGTAACATTTTTACATGTGAGCTCTCTCAAAGGTGCTGTCAACTCACTGAAGTCTGGTATAAACTTGCCTATGTAACTGACCATACCAAGAAAACGTTGTAGAGCTTGCACATTATCTGGTGCAGGCATTTCAAGAATGGCTGCTTGCTTGGACTGGTCTGGTCTCAAGCCAATACTTGTAAACAAATGACCTACATATGTAACCTCTGGTAGTCTGAAGTTGCGCTTCAGAGAATTGAGCTTTAAGTTCACTTCACGTGCTCTGTCTAGAACTCTCTTAAGATTTCTGTCATACTCTGCTTCACCATTGCCTCCAACCAATAAGTCATCTACTATTATGGCGCAAGGATAACCAAAAACAATTTGCTTGATTGCACGCTGAAAGACTTCACTTGCAGAATTTATTCCAAATGACATCCTAAGGAAGCTATATCTCCCAAATGAGGTACTGAATGTAGTCAGTAATGAAGATTTGAGATCAAGCATCACTTGCCAAAATAAACTCTTTGCATCTAAGACAGAAAAAACAGTGGCATTCGGTAGCAGGGCTGCAACCTCTTCGACTGTATGCATGTAATGATCTGGTCTCTTCAATACCTTGTTCCAATCTCTTGGGTCAATGCATATTCGGATTTCATCCCAGCCTTTCTTATGAGCTGTTACCATGGATAACACCCATTTGGTAGGTTCTGTAACTGGACAAATTACACCTTGTTGCACCATTTTGTCCAACTGAGTTTGACTTTATGCTGCATAGCTATCAGAACTCTTCTTGCAGGTCTGACCACTGGACTGATTTATGGGTCTAATTTCATGGAATACACAACTGGAAGTTTGCTCAACTTGTCATTGAAAACATCAGCATATTCTGAAAAAATAGTGTTGGTGTAGCTGGAACTAAGACACGTGCTTATCTTATGAACTTCCTTGGTAAAAAAGCAGATTCATCTTCAAACTGTCTCTGAGACCCAATAATGACTGCACTGGTCTTCATACTACATAGAATAATAGGCTATAACAGTTCTTGGCCACTAACATGAAAGCACTACTTAGCCTTCAGTTTGAATTTCTTCACCTCCATAAGCAACAAGTTTCACACAACTAGTCACATTTAGTTGTTCACCAGCTTTGACCCTTGCAAAAGTATCTGCAGACATGACACTACAATTTGAACCAGTGTCTACCTTACGCTCGGTGGATTTACCATTGATCCGGACAGTACTAAATACTTAATTTCTTGCCAATAAATCTACTGCATCAATCTTTTCACCAGTTACTGACACACCATCTACATAGAAAGCAGACTGTTGCAGGTCTATTTGATTAACTTGCTTTTTGAAGTGACCCTTCTTTGCAACTGTGTGCTTACTCGATTTACAAAATCTTTGAAAATGATTCCATTTCTTACACTTGTGACATTGCTGGCCAAATGCTATGCATTTTTCTCTTCTGGATTTATGGCTGGCAACACAATTGCAACAGTTGACAATGAAGCTTGAGTTGGGTTTTGCTGATTCACTCATATTGTACTGAACATTTGTTTTGCACTAGGTACCCTTGGTTCAGCATTGAACATGCTCCTATAACTGAATTGGTCTTGGAATGTGCTAGAAGACTACGGGTTTTACCTAGACGTCCTGCAGGGGCTGTGGTTGCCACATGCTTAGGCCTACTTTTGCCTGTCACATGTTGCATGCTGTCTACATTAGCTCTTATCACTAGCAAGCATATTTGTGTGCCTTTCTGTAACTTTATGAATCTGTCAAATCTCAGTGGCTTTACTCAGTTAAATCACTGTCATGAAGCAAAATCTTTCTCACAGCAGCATTAATACCACACATGAGTCTATCCTTTATTAACTCATCCTGTAAATCACCAAACCTACACGTCTTAGCTTTGTTTCTCAGGTTGGTAATATAAGCTGCAAAAGTCTCTCCTTGCTTTTGATCTCTCGTGTAAAACAAATGCCTCTCTAGTGTAACATTAGTCTGGGGGTAACACATTTCTCTGAATATGTGCTTCAAACACTCAGGGTCTTCCCTTGATTCAGCCTGCACAACAACATGAGTTTCTCCTTTACCTTCATACACTGCTGGTGTATGGACAAATGAATGCTCCCTTTCAATGGCTTCTGACCCTGTTAGGTTCAACAAAATAAATGCCCTGGTACGTGCATCTTTATCAGAATAAGCTGTTTGTATAAATATATCGTATTCCTGCTCAAATATTCTCCAGTTCTC
The DNA here is from genome assembly GCF_019279795.1 of Protopterus annectens. Taxonomy (NCBI): domain Eukaryota; kingdom Metazoa; phylum Chordata; order Ceratodontiformes; family Protopteridae; genus Protopterus; species Protopterus annectens. Next base: position 637,074,181 of record NC_056736.1, on the reverse strand, counting down.
TGCAATATTCTGATAAAACACAAGTGGTTGTGGCTTGCGAAATCCATCTGCCATATTAACATGTCAGTGAAGACTCTTGCAAATATGCACGAACATACACACTTGTACATACACGTATACATGTGCTTGAAATTTATGCCAGTACTTGTAACAACGCAACAAGCCTTTGTACAACTGAATTTCACAAAATAAGTTTCCTGGGCACTATAACACTTTGAAATCTCTTTACTGTAAAAAACGCTTGCCTTGAAATTACTTTGCTATAAGTGCCATTTATCTTGTAATGGCTTTAATGCTAAAGTCATTTATTTATTTAACATTTGTTTACCAGGAAAGTCAGACTTGGAACAAAGCCAGTTTTCAGTTGAGGCTCGGGGAGAAACGCTCCAGACGCATGTCTTGTAATGTGGGAGGAAACTGGAGTACCCAGAGAAAACCCACACGAATGCAGGGAATACATGCAGACTCCACACAGAAGGCACTCCAGCCAAGAATCAAACCAGAGAACCTCTTGCTGTGAGGTGACAATGCTACCACTGCACCAGTCATTTATCATCATTCTTTTACTGTATGAGCCTTTATCTTATAATTCCTTTAATGCCAAAGCCATTTATCATCATTTTACTGCCAAAGTCATTTATCATTTTAAGAAACCTTTCAAACAACTGCACAATGCAAATAAACTGGGCAATAGAAACTGAGGGCAAGAAACATTTAGAAGTAACCATAGTTTATGAATACACTATCTCGAAGTAACAGCACTTTATAAATGAACTGTCTTGAAGTAATTGCACCTTGTGAATAAGCTATCTTGAAGTAATGGTACTCTGTGAATAAACTGTTTCAAAGTAATTGAGCTTTGTGAATGTATTGGTAGAAGAAGCTCAGAGTGAGAAACACCTGAAAATAACTGCACTTTGTGAATAAACGGTACACAGCACACTGGAATTTCCCTAAAATGGCTGCACTTTGCCAGAGAACTCTGTACAGTGCAAGAGACAGTCTGTAGTGGTGGCATTCTTCAAACAGACACACCAATGCTCAAGAAACTTTTCAAAATGGCTGCACTTGACTGCACTTCACAAAATAGTTGCTCTTTGCACACAACAAACTCTTTGGGATAAATGCACAGTAATAAGCACGCACTGTAAACACTTTTACACACTTTGAAATACTTCAAACAACTCTAGTTATGCTATTCAAGGCTTCAATCAATGTGAATTAGCAATTTGTGCCAAAACACACTAATTTACCAAAAATTATACAGTCGCCTTTGCATTACTTATACTCATGTGCCCTTTTCTGTTCTCGTTATTATAGTCGTTTTGTTCATTGAATCTCTTAATGTACCCTTTATGCCCTTTTGTTATATTTATTTTGCTTATTTAATCTCTTTTCATGCCCATTATACTTTCTTGTGCTCATTTTAACTCTAAACATGCCTATTTCACTTTAAACATGCTCATTTTACAATTCAGAGGTAATTCTGAACCCTGTATGTACTTTTCTGATGCTCATTTTATGCTTCTCGTTTGCTTAATAAATGTTTCTGTGCTATTCGTTTTCTTAACAATACGTTTTGTGCCCTTGTAATGCTGTTTTATCTCTTTTAATAAATAAAACATTTGTGTGTATTCTCTTTACCTTTGACTTGTTTAAGGCCCTTTTTGCTCTTGGTTCTTTTAGTATGCTTTCGCCATTACCTCTGCACCTCATAGCTCTGAAGAATAGTCTTTGCCATCCCACTTCTGACACCATCCCTCTCGCCAGGTCAGGATAAAACAGGCGAGCCTCGTGGGTTCTTCAAGCAGCTTTATTGTATACAAACACATCATAAATGAGATTAAGTAACTTTAACATAAACAAACTAGCTATCATGTACATAAATGTTAACACTCTGGCTGCACCTTCAAAATGGCACTGAAGCTAGCATGTGTTTGGTATTTATATGCACACACAGATTTTGGAAATCCTTCTTAAAGGTACAGCACGCCTATTATTCTACAGCTTATATCACCTCTCTAATGCCAAAGAGAAGGCATGGTATTAACCGATCCCAGTTGTTGACATCTTCCTTCAGTATAACAATGTTGTGTTAAAATGTTCCACTAATCCATTCATTTGAAGATGGAACACTGACATTTTTAATTTCGTGATCTTAGGTCACTGGCACAGTTGATGCATTGTTCTGGACATGAATGCAGTTACCGTGTGTCAGAGTATTTCCTAAGGTATCCATATTCTGGAAAATAAAAACTAGCTCTCTAGCTATAGTTTTGGCATTCGCCTTTTATGGTACTTAATTGCACAGTTCAAAATAACTAAAACATATTCAAATCCAATGCAGGATTTTACCAGTGGCCCAACAATGCATTCAAATAGCATCTCTAGAACAGGCATTGTAATTACAGGATTTTTAAAGCCTGGGTGAGGGGCTTCTGCCATTCAGCACAGAAGTTCTCAACTTCTTGAATGAATATTGGTCAATGAAATCATGCTGGAATCTTTGCTTTAGTCAGCTATTCCTGTGTATCCCCCAAGTACATGGCTGTGTTAATCCCATAACAGGATTTCTGAAAGGCTTGGGCACCGACAGCTGGTGTAGTTCTTCCTCCCTGTTATTATCTACTCCATAACCGTCATTTTGTAACTCAAAAATATGAATAAGATGATAAGTAGAAACAGTTTATCCAGCTTCTTCCCCTACACTTCATCTATATTTTCCCTTGCTCTGCTCAGACTGTTATCTTCCTACTTGGCCTTTCTAAAACTTCTATGGTTTGCTTAAAGATCAGCCATCTTTGGAGTTTCCTCAAAGTAAACCTGTTGAGAGGTAGAAGATACCATCTCTGTTCTTATCAACAAAGGCACTGGGATCTCAGTGCCTAACTCGTCTAGTGCCAGTTGCTATCTCTGCCTTATTCTTTTTTTCCCATTCCTTTCCTTCATGTATCTGATGCACAGAATCCTCTTCTTTTTGTTTAGTATTCTTGTATTCTGACTCAACAGGATTATCGTTATGGCTCTATTCCATATTTTCTTGTCTCTCGGTATATACTAACATTCCTTCTTCAAGTGGCTCACCCACTGTGTCTGAGTGAGTAAAGGCCATTCTGTCATTGAGTTATCCCTTCTTTTCTGTTCCACTAACCTCCATACTCTGCAGCACATGCAGGCTGCAGTGACACTCCTACCACTTTCAGGATGCAACATTTTATTCTGCAATTTACATTTGTCTACGGGTTCTGCTGTTGAAGGTTGCTCTAGCACAGATGTATTCTGGCATATCTCCTTAAAAAGTGTCTGTCCTTTTTCCCTCTTTATTCTTTACCAAATTGTTACCCCTTTAAGGCTTTCTTACAGTACACACTGATCTTTGCTGGATTTGTACACTGTAATGAACATGTCAGGTGACTGCACCCCCCCTCCCATTTTTGCAAGTTAGGCAGAGGTATATGCCTGTAGGCTTAACCACTTGGCATTTTCTTTCCCCATTCTGATATGGTGGTCTATCAATATGCTTACCTTCTTCCTACTGCTTCCACAAATGTTTAAAGAGCGGAAAATCTTTCCCTGTTATGTATTAAATTGGGTATTATAACAACTGGATGAATTAATTTCCCAAACTCCACTTTGTATTTCTAGCAGATCTTCATAAATGTGGTCTACTTTAACAGCATTGTTAGTAGGGGCTTTCATTCTACATACAAATCACCCCCTTTATTATCATCACCATACTGCCTCATTCTATCAGCACTTGCAGCCCTCTGTTACCAATTACGGCACTTCAATTAATTAACTTTGCAGCAGAGTAACAGAGTGCCGACTCAGCCAGTCAAGCAGGTCACCAAATTTCAAATGCATATCATTAGCAGTGGCATTTCCTTCAGAGGTCATAGATTTCTTACTACAGGTTTATTCACAAATTGATAAAACAGTGGCAATTTATAGTAATAAGAAATGGAAGCAATAGGTAAACAATATCAGCATTGTGAGTAATTACCATCAAAGTGCACCAATGCTTACCGTACACACTATAACACTGAAAAAATAACTACCAGTGCTCAACCCCAAATAACCACTGTGCTATAAACAGATTTTAATATAATCTTAGAGGCATTGGCATTCCTTCCTATTAAGGAATTATTCATTTTTTCCAGTTCTGCTGATTAAATACACAAACTAAGTTCCCTACAGTCATGCTATCATAGGTCATCCCAAGGAAATTTAAAATAAATACAAAACATTAACATATTTATGCATCAAACCGTACTGTCCCTGATGTATAATTGATCCAGAGTGCCCATTTTCAAAGAAACTCCCCCCCCTCTGTTTTTCTTAACCAGTTGCCTCACCAACTCTTTCATGCACCCCTTCAGTAAAACGTCCAATTTCCTGATCACTTCACATCATACATTTTTTTTGCCAACAGCATTAGGAGAGCCAACAATTCTCCATGTCTCGGCAATTTCATTCTATCTTGCCATCCCAAAAAGTACAACATTGGAGACGGCCTTAAATCTTTATGTACCCCCTTAATGACCAAAGCCCAAGGTCCCTCTTAAATGGCTCTGTTCCTGGGCAGTCATAGAACATATGATACCATTTCCCAAGTGCTAGAGAATCATAAATTCAGCAACTCATATTTGACACTAGAAATATTTTAGGCAGTCTCATAGACATGTAAAAATATTTGTAAAGGTATTTCCAACCAAATATACAGAATCTCCTAGCCTGGATAACTTTACCAACAAATTCCAACCCAAGCATCCACATTTACCTATCCAACTAAATATTCAGGGTATTTTTCCAGCTCTTTCTACAATTATCTTGTTCATAGAACTCCAAAACACCTAATGGCTTACACAGCTGCAACATCAAATGACTCCTCTAAAATTTCATCCCACTTTCACTTGTTTTATCATAGCTATGAGCTGTGCTTTCTTTAAATCATCCTGTTGAAACCATTTAAGTGTCTTTACCTTCTGCAGAGCCCTATATAATATATCTGATGCCTGTGACATCATTACATTTATCCCTGACTTGATGCCAAGTCAAAAGCCTGTTCCCAGCCTTTATCTTTGTACCCATTAACATCCAAATTTCCACTGGAAGCCCATCAAGCCCAAGGGTTTTACCTCCTACCTGTTCCTTGAGCATCTCCTTAATAGTGACCACTCTCATAATACTCTTGAGCCTGAGTCAGATTTAGCCTAGGAAAAGGCCAACTTATCTAGGAAACTGTCTATTAATGTCCAATGCTTGTCTGTGTTCTGGGGAGCATATACTTGTAATAGCAACACTATGGATTCCCTGAGATGCAAACCATTCTCTCAGTCTTTCTCTGCTAAATTTAAGAACTAAAGATCTTAATTCTTTAGAGGAGTATGTAAAATATGCATGCTTGAAAAACGTCATCTGGAGTATTCATTTCTGGTCCATGAATGCCTGCATCCTGGCCTTTTAACGATCTAATTCTAATCTTTTCAGACCATGTGAATTTGTTGCTTTACTTGTGAACCTCTCGGCTCTTTAACTTCTTGTTCATATTGTGCTTTTTAATTCCCACCTCAACAAATCTCAAATATTGTATAGTACAAGATTTAAATTCCTGCTTACAAATATTTCAAGATTCAGAAGAGACTTAGGTCACTTCTGAACTCAACTCCTGTAATATCCCTATTACCAACATTTTGAACTTGGTCATTTTCTAATACACATGTCAAGAACAACTAATGCATCTCTAGAGGTAAACCCAGTTCCTACCTCAAGTAAACCAACAGAGGAGCACATTCAGAGAAGCACATGGGACCCATGTATATGTTGTAACTTGTTCACTAAATTAATTCCTTCATTATATAAATCTAATCGATTCTCTTATCACTGCTTGTGCCTGGGGGAGTTAAGTATTGCCTAGGTCTTGCACTTTTGTATGAACTAGTTTTCAAGGATTCACCCAAGCTATTGTTTTCATGTATTTCCCAAGAAATCTTCCTTGTGATGCCAGCCTACTTCTCCCCAGGCTCCCAGAAACCTTTTCTGTGTTCACTGCCAGATTCTACTCACCTACAACAATCACTTCTTGCTCTGCAAAAGCAAAACTAGTAGCTAATATAGAGGAAAATTCTCTTGTCTTTACTCCAGGTGGGAAACAGTACAGTTGGATAAGCAAACTTACCATAGCAGTAGATGGTCATATGATCACTGCAGCAGAAGCTATATAGGTTATATTCTCCATAGAGTATACCAGCTAATCAGCTGCCAAAGCTTCATGGCACCTTCCATGTACCTAAACTGTTAGCTCGAGCTGAGCTAACTAAAAGTCAGGTTTGGGCACCATGCCTTTCAAAGCTTTCATGCTAAGTGAGATAGGGAGGCTGAGCCCTGATAAGATAATGCTAGGAACAAGAAAAAATAACCAAACCCTGACATAAACATACAAAAAACGAGGGGGGTGGAGGAAGGAAGCAGCTACTGCAGCAGTGATCATTCAAACATCTACTGTTATGGTATGTTTACTTACACAACTGTACTATGTTCTTAGTATTGATTATTGCTGAAGTAGCTTGAGCTATATGGTTAGATCACCATAGCTTAAAACAACTGGGAAGTGGAAGGGGAAGGATGCAGGAACCCATGGAGAAAGGTCCTGGCAAAGCCTGTCCTATACCTGGAAAACAAATCTAGCTTGTAATGCTTTGTAAAAGTATGTACAGAGGACCACATTGCTACTTCTAGAGTAATTATAGAGTCCAACCCTTTTCCAAAAAAGCCATAGATGAAGCCAAACACCCTTGTATTGTGTGTGCTTTGACTCTGTCTGGAATTGTCTGTGTCGTCTGTGTGTGCGTGTGTGTGTGTGTGTGTGTGTGTGTGTGTGGGGAGACTGCATTCCATTTAAGTACCTGATTGGTTCCCCCCTCATCTCAGTTGCTCTCCAACTACTATAGCTTTATTTCAAGCCAAAGTCATTGCAATACTGCCTTTTGCAGTTAACTTAGGTGTATGCTAACAGCAATTTACTAGCTTGTCTTACTGTCTTTAGATTTGTCCTACCTCCTGTTTTGCTGCAGTTTTACAGATAGTTTTCCTGATAGTACAAAAAGTAGGCGCAAACCAAGAAAAAATGACACCGGCTCACAGGATACGGATCCATAAACGATCTCCAGCCAAGCAATTTTGGTACTAAAAACTGGTTTAATACAGGCTTCGCCTCAAAAATTTGTAAAACACAATGTGAACACAATAAAGTTAAGCGATTTCACCCAGTCCAAATACCAGGCTTCATCAGAACCCATAGCATTGTGTTCAATCAGTTTAAATAATATAATTGCAACATGTGACAGCTCTTCCCCACCAATGAATTGAGTACGTACGTCCCCTGTTTTTTAAAATGATACAATTAAAACATTTGTTACATTTGTTTGTATAAAAACCAAATGAAATACAATAATACACTTCTGATCGTACTCATATCAACCACTGTGCAGATTAAATACATATGAATGTATAAACAGAGTGTATAATATGTACATAAAGACAATGAAAATGTTTACAATTTATAATCTAGCAGCCCTTAATTTTAAAACACTGCCAATACTAATGTTGTCATTGAGTCCCAGGGCTCTCCCAGCATCTAATCTCAGTTGCCAAAGCAACTCTTTATACTCCAATCTGGATTGCCAACTAACACCCCGGGGGTTCATACACACCTGTTCCAATACAAAAAACTTTATATCCATATTTTTACAGATTTGAGAATGTTTGTAAAAGGCATTTGTATCTTTCCCTCTACTAACCTCGTACATGTGTTCGTAAATTCTCCTATTCAAATGCCTTTCCGTTTTCCCTACATAAAAACTTGAGCATTTCATACACATGCCCAAATATACTACCCCCTTGGTCCTACAATTAAAGTATTGAGAAGCTTGAATGTTAAATCTCCTCGACGGGATATATAGAGAACCCTGGTTCAGCATATAGCAGCATTGATGACAGGCACCACACCTGTAAGTACCTTTCTTGATTCTACCTTGTCCACCCTGCACTTCTGCAACTCTTTCCATTCATTCCATAAGGTTCATATCTCTCTTCCTTATAAAATGGGGATGGACAGGTAAAAAAAACAAATATCGTCATTCACTGTTAACACTGGCCAATATTTTATAATAATTCTTTCCACTTCAGGTGAAGTCAACGAAAAGGTGTGTAAAAAAGCACCCTCCTTTTTAGAAACCTTGGAGGAACATTTACCCACTTCCAATCCTCCATTACCCAATAATGGGAACATTTTTTTATCCCTATTCTCTATGACTTCCCTAACTATATTCTCGATAAGTCTTTTAGGATAGCCCCTCTCCACAAAAAGTGTAGTAATAAAATCCACTTCTTTCAAAAACTGTTCCGTTAGGCTTGTCATTCTTGAGGCCCTAATCATTTGACCTTTCACTATTCCCCTTTTTTGGTAAAAAGGATGTCCACTTTCAAAATGTAAGTATGCATTCGAAAATGTCTTTTTCCTAAATATTTTAGACTGAAAACAATCTTTCTCATAGTCTTTATATATTGTGACATCCAAGTAATCTAAATTATCTTCATTCATATTCGAAGTGAAAGTCAAAAACTCAGTGGACTCATTAATATAACAGAAAAATTCTTCTAATTTTTCTTTAGAACCTTTCCATAACAGACAAACATTGTCTAAAAATCTTGTGTATTTAGTAATATAATTTATCCAATCAGTCTGTAGTATAAATTTTCGTTCCCAAAAATATAATACACAATTAGCGTATAGGGGGGCACAAGGTGCCCCCATAGCTACTCCCTTCTTTTGATGGTAATATTCACCATTAAAGTAAATAAAATTATTCCTAAGAACAGTTTCAGTGAATTCAATAATTAAATTAATAGTATTATTGTCCAAGCCTGATTCGGTAATAAGAACGTCAGAAAATCATTCTAAACCTGTCTCGTGGGGGATGCTAGAAAATAATTCAACCACATCTATGGTAACCATCAGTATATCCTTGTCATATATTTCTTTACTCATTCCCTTCAAAAACTCCCATGAGTCCTTACAAATGTGTGGTATTGAAGCAACAAAATCTTTGACTTTCAAATCAACAAAAGTAGCCAAAGGTTCAGTGATTCCCCCAGCACCTGCTACTATAGGTCTAAACTTAATGTTGTTGATCCCTTTGTGTGTCTTGGGAATGCCAAAAATTGTCGGCATTCTTGGTTTATCCACATATAGAAAATTATATAATTTCTCGTTCATACTCCCTTGCAATAAATGATATTTGCTGAACCAGGGTTCTCTATATATCCCGTCGAGGAGATTTAACATTCAAGCTTCTCAATACTTTAATTGTAGGACCAAGGGGGTAGTATATTTGGGCATGTGTATGAAATGCTCAAGTTTTTATGTAGGGAAAACGGAAAGGCATTTGAATAGGTGAATTTACGAACACATGTACGAGGTTAGTAGAGGGAAAGATACAAATGCCTTTTACAAACATTCTCAAACCTGTAAAAATATGGATATAAAGTTTTTTGCATTGGAACAGGTGTGTATGAACCCCCGGGGTGTTAGTTGGGAATCCAGATTAGAGTATAAAGAGTTGCTTTGGCAACTGAGATTAGACGCTGGGAGAGCCCTGGGACTCAATGACAACATTAGTACTGGCAGTGTTTTAAAATTAAGGGCTGCTAGATTATAAATTGTAAACATTTTCATTGTCTTTATGTACATATTATACACACTGTTTATACATTCATATGTATTTAATCTGCACAGTGGTTGATATGAGTATGATCAGAAGTGTATTATTGTATTTCATTTGGTTTTTAAACAAACAAATGTAACAAATGTTTTAATTGTATCATTTTAAAAAAACGGGATGTATGTACTTAATTCATTGGTGGAGAAGAGCTGTCACATGTTGCAATTATATTATTTAAACTGATTGAACACAATGCTATGGGTTCTGATGAAGCCTGGTATTTGGACTGGGTGAAAGCGCTTAACTTTATTGTGTTCACATTGTGTTTTACGAATTTTTGAGGAGAAGCCTGTATTAAACCAGTTTTTAGTACCAAAATTGCTTTCCTGGTAGTACTCCACCATGGACCAACCTGTTCTGTTCAGCCTTTGCTGTGCTCGGGCTTCACTCCGCACCCCTGCCCTATCCTCAATTCCTACCTACTCCCACTACATTTACACTTATACCTCACCTACTCCACCTCCTCTACTCACCCTCCAATCCTGTAGCTAATTTTCTATCCAATCATAAACTGTTTTCTTTATACCTTCTCCACCTGTTTCTGTTCTAAATTCCTTCACAAATCTCACTCTGCTCCCTCACCATCAAAACCTACCTATTCTCCACACTATCACTGCTTATTACCTCACCTAACCATACTGCAAGATTTTGCAGCACTAACCATGCTATTTCCTTGGGTCTACACTGAATGTTCTAAACATTGAACGCTCTAAAGAGCGAAAATGCAGGACCTTGAAGTGCTTTTTTCGATATTGCAGTACAGTGAAGATCAGAATATTTGCCCTTTCCTCACTGTAGTGCGATCTTGGAGTTGGAATATCTAACGATGTCAAGGTCCTGCATTTTTGCTCTTTAGAGTGTTCAATATTTAGAACATTCGATGTTCTAATATAGACCCTATTTGCTTCCTGTATTACCTAATTCATCCTGCTCCTCCTCTTATTCCTCACATCACCACCAGTACTAGTAATAAATAAGCACAACTCAACCATTACTTCATCCTCATCTATCAACCATCTTCCCACTAGCTACTCAAAAATCTCTTCAACCTTATTTTTCCATCCTCCATTTCACTGTTGTAACCCCAAAATACTAAAAAATGTCAGTCCCCAATGTGAAGGTAATATTTCTACATGTCTCTGCTGAAAATGCCATAATAAACAAACCTCCTTTCTCCACCATACATCAGTGTGGGGACGTCCACCCTAACCCAGTTCTGAATCAATCCCCAAACCATAAATTACACCCTAAAAGTTTAAAAATGATCACTCTAAACATTACATACATATGCAACAAAATCACAGATTTTCAAGCATGGATGGCCCAACACAACCAAGACATCCTAGCCACAACTGTGACCTGGCTAAAGCCTGAAATAAAAGATGCTGAAATACTACCCCATGGTTATAATATCATTAGGCTCGATAGAAAATATAAAAAGCAGCTGGAATAGCTATAATTTTTCCAAATATGCTCACAGTAACTCCGCTATACAGGCCCAATCCCAACTTTTGGAAAAGCAGAAATTCTAATTTCATTCCTAAACCTTAACAGAGCCAAGAGCATATGCATTGCCATGCTATATATCCCCCCAGGACAGAACATTCCAATACTTGAAAACCTGCTATTCTAGATATCATATACAATCACAAATGAAATTATCCTCCTGGGTGATGTAAACATTGACTGTCAGTCTTCATCTGCAAATTCAGTGATCAGAAGCATAAATCTGTTTGGATTCACTCAGTTTATTAATACACCAGCAAGACATGGCAAAAATAACTCTCAACAATCTATCCTGGATTGGATTCTGTTTACCAATCCAATTTTACCTTCTCAGGTATCCCCCCCCCCCCCACGATACACTAAGTGATCACCTGCCAGCTTATACCCACAGCAGTATTACACAACTAACAAAGGAACATAAGCTCCAAGCTACCTTCTCCAAATTTTCCAAGGAGTCTTTCATTGAATCCCTGAAAGCAGTTAACTGGTCTATCCTAAAAAGACTCAGCTTAAATGATGCAGTTGAATGCTTAAATGCAGCATTTCTAAATACTCTTAACATCTTAGCCTCACAGCATACAAAATTAATTAAAAATAGCCATACCACAAGGCTCACCAACCAATGTAAATTCCTTATGAAAGACAGAGACAAAGCATGGATTAACTGGAAAAAAATAAAAAGGACAAAACTGGCAACTATGCAGACAGCTATGAAATCAAGTCAAGAGACAAGTTACTAGATTAAAAAGTCTTATTATACTCAACAGAAAGATAGCCATAAAAACAACCCTAAAAATTCTGGTCATCCATATCCTCTCTCATCAGCACAGGTACAAAAAAGAATCCCATTCCATATACCCTGACATTCTCCCCCTTCAAAAGCTACCTGTTTCAATACATACACTTCATTGAATGCATAGCAAACTTAATCTCAAACTCACTTGACACACCCCCCTTCCACATTTCCTTTACAAATCTCACCTATCTGCAACCTCTCCAATACACATGGAGACAACTCCACGCACTTTACCTTTCAATCAGTTTCTATAACTCTCATACAAAAGCTTTTATGTAAACTAAGACATTGTTCCTCATCAGCAGACAACCTTCCCCTGGAATACTTAAATCTAGCTGCAGATGCAATAGCATATCCAATCAGCATTCTTGATGACAGATCAATTATGGAATCCTGTGTTCCTAACTTGTGGAAAATGGCACACATTACCCCTATACATAAAGGAGGCATTTCTACTGAAATTATAAATTTCCATCCCATAGCCATCCCGTTTCTCCTCTCTAAAACCCTTGAAAGATGTATCCATCAACAATTTCTCCACTATCTCTTACAAAATAAGCTAATCACCAATACACAACATGGATTTTGGCCAGACTACAGCACTTCCACTGCATTACTATCATTTACAGACACTTAATAAAGCTTGCAACTCTAATAAACTTGTATCTGCAGTATTTTTAGATCTATCAGAAGCCTTTGACATAATCTCTCACAGTAAACTCCTCAATTAATTTTCCACCCTGGGTCTAGCATCTCCGTCTCTTCACTGGCTCTCTAGCTACCTTGCCAACAGACAACAAGCTGTAAAATGGCAAGGATCCATCTCCACATACCTTCCAACTTCCAAAGGAGTCTCACAAGGATCCATCATTAGGTGTCTACTTTTCAATATTGTTATCAATATAGCTGTATTCTCAACAATACAATTAGTACACTCTAATGTTAACAGTGCAATACTCAAATGTCTCTTTCTGTGCAAGGATCAATGCAATGTCTTAACTCATGTAAGGAAGTGTTCACTTCGAAAAGTGTTAAAATGTTTTCTAATTGTGTGCAATTTTAGTCTGTCTACCTGCATGTCCGTGATGTAATAGCTAGGTGTTATATGTGTAAATGTCTGAGAAAACAGTCTATATGTTGTCTGCACATTGAGTCCGGAGACACTGAATTTTGCTCAGTTTTTGTAGTTGTGTGATTTCTGAATGACAATGTTTACTCTGACATTGATCTTCTTGTGAAGGCACCTTGATTCAGTATTCAGATGACTCTAGCATCATCTGCTCTTCAAACACCTTAACTCGCCTCCAAGAAATCACTGAACAAGTTGGCATCTATATTGAAACCTGGCTTACAATGGGATAACTTTTTCCTACTCAACCCCCCAAAAAACAAACTTATCCTCTTTACCCCAAAATCTTACACCCCTAACAAAAGCATCTTTCAAAATCTTTTCAGCAAATGGCACTGAAATCAGGTTAGTCCACTAAACCAAACTATTAGGAGTCATAATGGATTATCTGAAATTTGACCTCAACATCCAAAACAACATCTAGAAAATCCATCAAAAACTAGGCATGCTACACAGAAAAAAAGTTATGTCTTACCATAATGTTCCATCTGTGTTGTTCATCTTCTTTCATCCATCACTGATGGGTTCGGTTCCAAGCCCTTAGAACCGAGGCGGCCTTTTTACCAAGCTCGCACCAGCCAAAAAAACTCTCGAGCTAAGTTTCTACCTAGAATGTCCTTCTTTTGAGCTAAGTTTCTACCTAGAATGTCCTTCTCCCTGTTACCTCAGATCGAGTTTGCTAGAGAAAGAGAAGTAAAGCCAAGGCCACTTCTGTGCAAATACCCTAGGACGCCACTTGGACTCAAAGCATACCCCAGGAGCCTTTGGAGGGGGAAGGAGGGTGGGAAGTGATGAATGAAAGAAGATGTACAACACAGATGGAACATTATGGTAAGGCGTCACTTCTTTATCTGATGTTGTTAATCTTCTTTCCATTCATCACTGATGGGACAGAATCCCAAGCTACTTTGAGGTCCATGGGCGGCCCTTATGGAAGAACATTCCTGAGTACTGAGCCGAAGGCAGCTCTCCCTCTGGAGACCAAGTCCAATTTCTAATGATTAGTAAAGGTATGAGGCTTAACCCAAGTGGTTGCTGTGCAGATGTCATCCATGGAAGCCCTGGAATGGAAAGCTACAGATGTTGCCATAGATCTACTGGAGTGAGCTTTACCTTTTGGCATATGTTCGTTACTGAGGGAATAGATGAAACATATGCAGTCCCTTAGCCATTTTGATAATGTAACCTTGGAAACAGCATCTCCCATTTTGGGCCCAGAAAAGGAGATGAAAAGCTGTTCAGATTTATGGATATGTTTGGTCCTGTCTAGGTAAAATCTCAGTTGCCTATATACATCCAAGGAATGAAGGCAGTACTCTCTTCTATTGGCAAAATTCGGAAAGAATACTGGTAGGTCAATGGTTTATGGAGAATTCAGAAACAACTTTGGGAAGGAAGGATGGATTTGTCCGAAGTGATACTCTGTCTTTATTGCAAGACCAGATGGGGCCTCTTGATGCACAATGCCTGCAGCTCCAAGATGTGATGGCTACCAAGACAAAAACTTTGAGTCACACTTAGCAGCAGATTCAAAAGGTTTTTGGGTCAAAGACTTAAGGACTAAAGTGAGGTTCCATGGTTCCACGGGCTGTCTGACAGGAGGCCTGATATGAGAGGTCCCCTTGAGGAAGGCCTTGCATAGACATAAAGAAATGAGGGATGCCATCTATACCATTGTGGAAATTAGAAATTGTCATTAGGTGTACGCGTATGGTAGAGGCAGAGGCACCATTATTAAAAAAACTTAGCCAAGTATTGAAGCACCACAGTTACTGGACCTGAATACGGGTCTAGCATGTTATCTAGCATGGTTGGGAGGATGGCCTAATGGTTAAGGTATTTGCCTTACAAACACAAAATACGGTTTGTTTGAGTCTCAAAGGGATGATGGTTGGAAGCAAAATGGCTGCAAAGGGGGCAGTTAGCCTAGTACTAACCTATGAAACTATGAACTATCCTTAGACCAGATAGAGAAACTTTTCCATTTATCCTGATACAGTCTTCTGGTGGATGGTTTGAGAGGCTAGAATGATGTCTCAAACAGGTGAGGAGAGATTAGCTTGCCTGGCAACTAATGGAAGAGGAGAAACCAAGAAGTCAGCTTGAGACTGGACAGATTTGGGTGGCTCAACCCTTGGGGGTGAGTAATCAGATCTGGAAGAGGGTCCAGAATCCACGGCGGGTATACTAGGTGAGGCCGAAGGAAGGGGACCCAAACTGATTGAGGGCAGAATGGAGCTGTGAGGATCACCTTGCATCTCAACTGAAGAGCTTTCTTTAGAAATTGTGGAATGAGGGGAATAGGAGGATAAGTGTAAAGAAATCCCATGGGGCAATCATGGATTGGGAGCGTCCCTCAGGGACTCCCCTTCTGGGGGAAGTAGGGTAAAATAGCTGCTGCACTTGTTGTTCGATAAGGAGGTGAAAAGATTGAAGCAAGGCTGGCCCTAGTGGCTGAAGATTTATGTTTCCACCTCGGGATTGAGGGACTACTGATGAGGCAGGAGGATACATTTGCTCAGTCTGTCCACAATTGCATTGGAGCTCCCCGGTATGTGTTGCTATCAGAAAACGGTTGGAAGCTATTGCCCACTGCCAAATTTTTATGGCTTCTCGACACAGGGGGTAGGACTTGATTCCTCCTTGTTTGTTGATATACCAGACCACTGACATATTGTCTGACTGAATTGCAATTGTCCCAGAAGGGAGAGCTGAATGAAAGGCCTGCAACGCTAACAGCACTGCTTTCAGTTCCAGAACACTGATGCAGGTGGGCCTCTGAGGTGGACCATGTACCTTGGACTGTCTTTCCCTGGAAATGGCTCCCCCCGATCAGGGAAACATCCACCAAAGGAGGTCCTGTTTGCAGGAGTTGGTTATTCAAATCTGGTAACAGAGGGGATGATAATTTGGGAACCATTGACAAAGAAGGAGCCATTGCAGGATCCGCATATGTAGCTTTGCTCTTGGCACTATTGTAATTGAAGCTGCCATGGATCCTAGGACCTGAAGAACTTCCCTTGCTGAAACTTTTGTTTGGCAGAGTATCACCCGGAGCTGGAGCTTCAATCAGTGGAGTCTGTGATTTGGGAGTGATACTAGACAGGACTGGGTATTAAACACTACTCCAATGAATTTTATTTGTTGTGCAAGAGTAAGGTTTGATTTCTCCCAATGTATTGTTATTCCCAACAATTTTGCCAGAGAGAGAGAGAGTATAATGCAATGCTGTTACCAGAAGATGCTCAGTGGGGGTGGTGAGGAGCCAGTCATCCAAATATGGAAACACCTGGAATCCTTGTAGTCTCAAGTGAGCTGTGACCAGTGCCATACATTTTGTGAACACTCTGGGGGCTGTAGAGAAACCAAATGGCAGGGCACAAAATTGATAATGACTGGCCCCTAGCCAGAAGCAAAGCAGACTCCTGGAGTGTTTGTCCATCTTGATGTGGTAATACGCATCCCAGAGATGTATTGAGCACATCCAATCGACTTCTCTTAAAAAGGGGAGAATGGACTGAACGGTGACCATCCAGAATTTGGTTTGGGTGACAGACTTGTTTAAGCTGCTGAGATCCTAAATGGGCCTCCAGTCCCCTGTCTTTTTTGGCACCAAAAAGAATCTTGAGTAAAATCCGGATCCACATTGGTCTGGTGGGATTGGTTGGATGAGACAGCTTTACTATCTCTGAAGCTACTTCTTCCCTTTGACTGGGTGGAACATCGGGAAGCTTTCTTGGAAGATTTGGTTGACAAGAAAGGGGAATGGTGTAACCTCTAGGGATGATACTCTACACCCAATGATCAGTGGTAATAGATTGCCAGGCAGCTTGGTGCAGATAGAAATGACCCCCAACTACTTCCAGAGGTAAGCAATCAGGCTGCTCCTCAGGAGTGCTGGTAAGGCTGTCCAGAGAAGGAATCCCTGGAGCCTTGCTTATGAAGACCCCCTCTGCCTCTATAGGGACGTCTTCCAGAATTGTTACCCCCTCTGCCCCTGGGAGTATCTTCATGTGCGGCATGGAAAGGACCATGAGATTTTTTGTCCACATTGTCCCACTCCTCTGATTCCTGGAGAAGGTACATTGAGGATTGGAAAACCATAGACCTACAGCAGACAGGGTCTTTCCATCTTGCTCGCACCTGGCTAGCATGTCCTTTACTTTGGAGCCAAAAAGGGATTAAGCTTCAATGGGAGCATTCAAACAGGAAGACTTGAAGGGTTCTGTGAGGTCACAAATGTGCATCCAGGCATGACTCCTCATGACAATGCCCGAACCTGCTGCTCTAGCAGCCCCTTTGGTCGCATATGAAAGCAACCTCATTAATGAGTTGGATATATATTCCAGGGTTGTGAGTTGTGAGACCACTTCATCCCTGACCTCATCAGACAACTGTCCTGCGAGCATCCCAGAGAGTTCAGAGCTCATGTCTCTCCGAAGCCTCGTAAAATGTGCCAAATAGTTCAGGGACCATTTAGCAAAGGTCCCTGATGCAAAATTTGCTTCCAAAGTCTGTCCACCACACGGGACTCCCTGTTGGGTGGACGGACAGTGGGACTTTCCTCAGCCAAGTCCTTTTTCATGGCTGGTGACGCCACCATCACAGCATCAACTGGTAACCCTTTGGACCAATGCGGGTTCTCCTCAGGAGGGGAAAGAATTTTCTCATCTCTAAGGGATCACCTCATTGGAATCAGAGTTCTTCCAAGCGTGCTGCATGATGAGCTGGATGAGCTCGTCGGCAGGCAGGGTCAGCCACGAGGTAGAAGGCCAGGCACAGAAAGCCTGCAGGAACACTGACTCCTCAGGTGAAGGGTTGGAGGGCTTCCAGCCACCTCTCTGCTTTAGCATTTCCGGGATGTCTCCGAAGTAGACATCATCAGGAGGTGACGGAAGGGACCCTTCACCATCACCGTAATCTGTGTCTTCCATTAAGGACTCCTTGGGTGAGTCCATGTGCTTCCTCTTGCACGTCCTCTTTCGAGGGGGATTCTCAGTGGGGGTCTCTGAGGAGGACTGGGAAGAGCAGGTACCCTGAAGAGGGATGTCCTGCGGCTTCTCTGCCTGGTATCCTGGGGGGTGGTCTGTGGCAGCTGTAGCCCAGGGGGTGAAAACTGGGGTTCCGACATCAAAGGAGTGCTTCTAGAAGAGAGCCCTCTCCATTGCATGGAAGGCAGGTCCGCCCAAAGAGGGATGGGAGCCCCGTAACCATGAAAAACAACCTCGGGACTGGGGTCACACCCCACTCTGACGAACCCACCCCCACAGATGGAGCCTCAAGCAGGATCGGTGTGGACGTGGCTATCAGCGCCGAGGATAGAACCAAGGAGAAAGAAGGCTCCATGTCCCAGGCTGAAGCACACGTCCCCCAATCCCCAGACTGAGAAAGGACCGGTTCCACTGGAACCAAAGATCAAAGGGACAAACTCGAAACTGGAGTGAGGTGCACTGTAGGAGGCGAGGTGATGGGTTCTGAGAAGGATGTCTGAGCAGAAGGCTTCAGAACCAAAATGGTCAGAGGAGTGTAAGATGGAGTCCGTGGAGAAACCAACCCAAATCCTGCAGGTGGATGGGTCTTAGAAAGTATGGGTATCCCCTGGCTAACAGCTGGTCCACAAGATGCATCACACCTTGTTCTGACAGGCTCCTGGTGGATCTAGTGGATACACCTGATGGAGAGTCAGAATGTTCAATGAACAGATTTACAGAAGGGGAGTATCGGGTCTGTGGTGCAATGTCTGCTGGCACCAAAGTCTCTAGTTTCGAGACTGGGAGTAAAGGGGTCAAATCCAGTGTAGTCGGTACAATGCTTGGTGCTGAAGTGGTACTCGGAGCCGAAATGGTTGGTTACAAAATCATAACTGATGAAGGAGTCGAAGGTGTGCCCTGAGCCGAAGTGGCCACAGGTGCCAAAGTTGAAATAGGCGTAGTGAGGTGTCTAATCGGTGCCAGAGGCAGGACCGGTGCTGAAACTGGCACTGGTATTGAAGGTTTTGAGATGCTTGGAGCCGAGCAAGACAGAGCTGTAGAGGCAGATTTATGCTCCGAAGACAACTTTGGGACCTTTGATTTCACAGGCTTGACCTGATCACCCGATGGTGAGGAGGGAACAAAGTGGGACCTGTTTTTGTCTTTAGTAGGAGGGGTTGAGACCTCCATCCCAGGAACGGCCTCTGAAAAGGGAGACTTAAGTAACTCTTTCAGTATCAGTTTATTTTTGCGCTCATTAAGAGTGCACTGACTGAAACTCTGACAGATGTCACATGGAGGCTGCACCGAAAGGTGGGGCACTCCCAAACAGTATACACAATCATCATGAGAATCACTATTAGGTAACTTGCCATTACATGAAGCACAATGCTTTAAACCTGAAGTACCTTTCTTATCCAACATCTTGATAGACACCATAGGCCAACAGTATAACCAGTTAGAACAAATAAGTCAAACACTGTTCAAAGAAGTCACAATTGTACCAGCAAAGTGATACGTAGGAGAGAAAACAGAAACACCTTACTAAAAACCAAAGCTAACAGGCTAGACAGGAAATAAAAATACCAGCTATGGCATTGAAGAAATACCACAAGGGTAAGGGAGGAAAGCCCGTACCAACAATGGTACTTGAAAATTTACCAGCGGTAACAATGGGTAGAGTAGAGAGAAAAAACAAGGTATGACAGAAGAAAACACACTAGAAATACTATTCGCTCAATAAAAAATGAAGATATCAAAAGTTTTTCACACAAATAACAAATAAAGTACCACTTAGCTGAGAGCTCGGCTGAAATGCGGCAAACGAGATCTAAGGTAACAGGGAGAAGGGCATTCTGGGCAAAAACTTAGCTCGAGAGTTTTTTTGGCTGGTGCAGCTTGGTAAAAAGACCGACTTGTTTCCGAGGGCTCAGAACCAAACCCATCAGTGATGAATGGAAACAACATCAGATCAATCATTTTCTGTGCACACACAAAAATGACCCTAGTCAAAACCTACCTTGTGTCCTCACTGCTCTATGGAGCACCAATTCTAACCAATTTACAATCATCCATAAAAAACAAACTTGAAAGCTGCTACAACAAAATTTCCAAGTTTGCTGCTAATTCATCCTCCTCTACCACTGCAAAGCTCTGCATACTCTTAGCTGGCTGGAACTCCCCCTCCACTTCTCCTATATTTAACTTATAACATTACATGAAATCATACGCAAATCATTAGACTGACCAGGTCTTACCTCTTTAAGCAATATGAATATGTATTTTCCAAAAAGAACTCTTAAATCAGAAGACAAACAATGAATCACCATAAATAAACAAAGCCCCTGGACAAAGACTATACTCATACTCAGTAGGAAAAAAAAAGGAACTCCTTACCTCTACTCAGCGCAACTAGTTCTAACCTACCCGCCTTTAAATGTTACTTAAAATAATACACCTGCTGCTGTGCCAATCCTGGCTGAATTTACTCGCTATACTTCAATCACCCCTGTCAACCTAGATCACACTCACAACCCTCTCCAGCCTCCTACTCCACTCCTTTTTGTTTTCCCCACTACCTCACCTTATTTAATTCATCTCTGCAGACCTTTCCTCTACCTCTTTCCTCAACTAAGCTACCTGAAGACCCCCTGCCCTGCACTCTTCTTATAACCTGTTTTCTCCATCCTTCTTCTGTATATAACCATAATATGAATACCTCTTATACTAAGACATCTCTCAGCTTCACCTCACTGCCTCTAATCATACAATCGCTGACATCACTTTAAATATCTTATTAGAATTGCCTCAGGTCTCATTTACCACATACTAACCTATGTAAAAAAATATAACTACTGAAATTTTCCTCACATATTCTCAAACTCATGTTACTGTTTTTCATTGCACTCTACTGTAAAACATGTTCTATGTTTCTCTCGTTTTTTTTTTTCATTTATGTTTTGCAGTGAAACATGACAATTAATGATTTAAAATATGTGTATTTGCTGTTTTATAAAGTACCATGATACTTTCTGACTGAAAATATGTGTACTTGATTTTTGAAATATTGTGATTGTGGGACCTCCGCTACAAATGGGCACATTCAGGTTCAGTTGGACTTTCCCAGTAAACAAATGTCAAATAAATAAATAAATACTATCTTCATGCTGGAAGTGTACTTGCACTAAACCCCCTAAAATATGTAAAACTCCCCATCTCTTATCTTTTTGTGTAAGACAGTACTTCTATAGAGAGAGTTACACATAATAAGCTGTAGATACTTACATGCTGATTGTTTTAGATTGTACTAATGCTCATGTTATACTTCTGTCTTGTTTTTTCTCAACAACTTGGATATATTTATTCCTTCCAATTTCTCTTCTTTGTAATGTCAACCTTGTAAGTTTAACTGTTATTTGTACTGCGGAGTTTTCTCCCTGGACCTCCACTGAAAATGGGTTATTTTGGCCCAGTGGACTTTCCCGGTAAACAAAAAGCAAATAAATACGTTTTGACTTAAAGTAACCTCAGATACCACTTTAGGCATAAAAGGAGTATTAGTTCTCAAAGAAACCCCATCTCTGTGGAAAATGAGATAAGGCTAACCCACCATAAGAGTGTGCAACTTAGATATTCTTCTTGCAGAGGTCAATGCTATCAGTAAATCTGCATTCCATGTTAAGAACCTCAAATCACCCAGATAAGCTGATTCAAATGGAGCAAGTGTTAGCTTCTCTAATATCAAATGATTATCCCAAGGAGGAGCCACCAGTTTTGTGGGAATTTTCTTATGTAGCACCCCTTTCAAAAACATTTTGACATGAGATTGCATTGAAAGAGAGGGATTTGTGGGTAGACATGCTGAATGGCGAATAAATAACCCAGAAAGAGGAATAAGACATGCCATAGGATAGTAACACACAAATATTGTAAATGAAAGAAACACTAGCCCTGAATGAGTGCTGGCTGCTTGGCTGGCAACAAGTATAAAACCTTTTCCATTTGCTTATATATGATTGTCTAGTAGCAGACTTTCTTGCCTCTATTAGTACCTGCTGCACATCCTCCGTAAACAGGTGTCTAAAATTAAGACTCATTCATCCAAGCATCCAGTTAGCATAGTTTGGAGGGCAGGATATATCAAACAGCTCTGTTATTGTATGAGTAAATCTGGTATGTGAGGAGCTTGCAGTAAATGCTCCTGGCCAATTCCAAAAGAAGGGAGAAGTACCGTTGTCTTTACCAGAAAAGAGTCAGCACAATGCTCTTTGGGGATTCCTTCTGAATCTTCAGAAGTACCTTAGGTATCAGAGTAAAGGGTGGAAAAACATACAGGAATGTTCCTGTTCAAAGAAAAGAAAAGGCATCTGTGTTCCTGGCCTTCTTGCACACAGTCCTGGAGCAGAATGTAGCCAGTCAATTGGTGAAAGAGGAGGCAAAAAGATGTACATGAGGAGCTCCCCCTCAGATGATCTTCCAAATCTTGGAAGACCCCTGATTTAGTTGCCATTTGGAGGGTCTGCCTTTGTCCTACTCAGCTTGTCTGCCACATAACTTTGACAGAATGCAAGATGCCCGTAAAGTTAGATTGTGCTGTAAATCTACATCCCTCGCTAACATGGCTAGTCTGCACAGGGGATAAGATCTGGATCCCCCTTGCTCGTTTTTGGATCACATCACTGTAATATCTGCAATTACTTGAAGAGGTCTTGGGGACCACAAATCATTCAGAGAGTTGACAGTCTTTATAAGAGCTAACACCTCATTCATGTTTATGTGCTTTGGTCTGTCTTTGTTGTCTCAGAGACCTTGCACTTTTTTTTTCAAAAAATCTTTATTAAATTTTTGTACACAACATGAACAGCACAGTAAAGACAATTGTCAACTATAATAGTGTCAACAATAAGCAGTATTGCCAATAATACACAAGCAAATATTTATACACTAAAAAAATATATATACAAAAGTGCTAAATGCCAAATTAAGTAGTCAAACCAGATAGTTTATATGAAATGAATAGTCAAGTACGTAAGTTAGATAGTTTAACGGCCCGATATGAAAGGATTGGTTGGAGAAGAAGAGGGTAGTATAAACATTGGAAGTGTACTGGATATCTATCCCTTAGACAAACCGGGAAGATAGATTTTTTAAAGGGGATAAATTTTGAATTGAATTTGATTAAATATTGCCAAGTCAAGATGTGCCATGCTGATAGACTCCTACCCAAGAAGACTGAATGCTGTAATTAAATTGAAAGATGCTTCAACAAAGTATTAGTTTAAGGGTGTGCACACTTATGCAACCAGCATATCGTACGTTTTGTATTTTTTATATTTTTTCCCCTAACAGATTTGTTTGTTTTTCAATTGAATTGTACGGGTTATAGGTCACATTATACGTGGGAAAAGTTCTGAAATTATGTGGTCTCATTTTTTATATCACAAAAATCTGGCATTTTAACAGGGGTGTGTAAACTTTTTATATCCACTGTACATGCAGATCGGTACACCCACAGAACACGTATGCATGCACCACATATTTTTAAAAACACTACTAGCAGTCAGCTACTTGGGGCAAGTTGCTTGAATACAGATAATATAAAATGTATTACTCAGATGGACCAAATGGTAAATGAATTTAAAGACATAGGCTAAGATGTAGCTACACTTGAGAGTCTAAAAACGTATGTGGTTAATGACAGGCAGGGGAGTGCAAGACCATATTTTAGAAAAAAGAGAACCCCATAGGGATTATGTAAGGGAACAAGGTCCCTTACGCTATATAACTAGGTTTAATAGGACTAATGATATTAAATATTATATCTAAGCACTGGACATTACTAGGCTCTATGCCAGAGCTTACAACTGGTGGGGCAGAAATTCCACTTTGCCTACAGAAACTGTGCAAACCTAAAAAAACACCTTTGTTATAAGGATATGAAACAACAAAATGTTAAACTAACACAAAACGTAGATACTTTTCCTTGCTATAACTGCTCCTGTTGTAAAGACATCATAAATAGTGTTGAGTTTATACATCCATTAACAAAAGTAAAAAGATACATTTAAATGTTATGCTACCTGCTCTGCTTCTAATGTGGTGTACCTTGCTACCTGTACAAAGTGTCCTTCCTTCTATGTAGGTAAGTGCATACGGAAACTTAAGGATCGTTTAACAGAACATAAATCTGAAACACGTACAAATGTTAAAACCAATGCATTTGCAAAACACATGCATGAAAAAGGAAGAGACCATGAATTTAAGCACTGTGCATAAGAGGAGGTGACATGAATAACACACTAGAGACTTTATAGAGTATGAATGGATAGTGAGACTGCAAGCAGACTCTCTACCTAGTATTAATGCCAGTGTGTGTGAAACCTATGCTAAAGAAAAGACAAATGCTGTTGAACTATTGTAAATGATTGACATATGCACTTTAATATACAAATATGTATATTTTTATACTTTTTACAATTTTAGAGTGCAAGACTTGGTTTAGACAGGAAATATTTCATGTTTTAAAATGTATTTTGTCTTTAAATATGAATATGCAGTTAATTGTTTTCTTCTTCTGGTTCGGCTGTGTCATGAAGGTTTTAGTTTAAATGTATGTGAATAGTAATTTGTTATGTAACACACCGAGGAAGGGCACTGGCCTGAAAGCTTTGTGTATTCTAAATAAACAAGTTTGCTACTTAGTATTGCTTGCCTAGATTGTCTGACAACTAGACTTTACTTTGGTCTTTGTGGATGATTTATTGATGGACATGATGAATGAGAGTGAACCAGAAAATGGGAAGGATGTGTCATGGGGAAAGCTGATGGAAGGGATTCAGTAGGAAGAATCACAGTTGACTGAAGGCACACGGGTAGAAAAAAAATCATATGCAGATACGGTTAAAGCAGGGATGGGAAGTACGAAAGAAGAAAGAGACTTTTTAAAGTATATATTGAGAAGAAAGAGGATTTAGAGTTGGACAGATATACTGTACGGGATGAAGTAATTGAGACATTGGGAATTAAACCAAATAAGGTAAGAGCATTTATTCATATTAATAGTGAGACTTTTTGTGTCATTATTTTTGAGACTGGTCAGATAATGGAAAAAATCCTAGAAGAATATAAGAAAAAGAAAAACTGTTCACTGTGGAACTTTTAGGACTGATGTTGAAAGAGTCTCTAAAAATAATTTATTGACGTTATGTAAAGATGTATTAAATGCATCAAAAGTGTATGATAATAGGGATTTATGGACTGGGGCTTGGGATTACAATGTGATTCTGAAACTTGAAAGTGACAGTATTGTGCATATTCCAAGTATTATTAATGATGAAACCCAGCCACTGGGGATGCACAAGCCAGTGCATTTCTTTGTGCCGGTCCCAAGCCCGGATAAATGGGGAGGGTTGCATCAGGAAAGGCATCCGGCATAAAACCTCTGCCAAATTACTTATGTGGAGAACATTTCATATTTCCATACCGGATCGGTCGAGGCCCGGGTTAACAACAACTGCCACCAATACTGTTAGCCAACAGGGTGCTGGTGGAAATTGGGCTACTGTTGGCCGAAGGAGAAGAGGAGGGGGAAGGCATGCCCAAAGGCAGGAAGAGAGGAGGAATGTTAGGAGTGTAGTAGTGAGGGTAGGAACTTTGAATGTTGGCAGTATGACTGGTATAGGGAGAGAGCTAGCTGATATGATGGAAAGATGGAAGGTTGATATATTGTGCGTGCAAGAGACCAGATGGAAGGGAAGTAAGGCCAGGTGTATAGGAGGTGGGTTCAAATTGTTCTATCATGGTTTGGATGGCAGGAGAAATGGGGTAGGGGTTATCCTAAAGGAACAGTATGCCAAGAGTGTTTTGGAGATGAAGAGAGTGTCTGATAGAGTGATGTTTATGAAGCTTGAAATTGATGGTGTAATGATGAATGTTGTTAGTGCATATGCGCCACAAGTTGGGTGCGCGATGGATGAGAGAGAAAGATTTTGGAGTGAGTTGGATGAAGTGGTGGTGAGTGTACCCAAGGGTGAGAGACTAGTGATTGGAGTGGACCTCAATGGGCATGTTGGTGAAGTCAACAGAGGGGATGAGGAAGTGATGGGTAGGTATGGTGTTAAGGAGAGGAATGCAGAAGGTCAGATGATTGTGGATTTTGCGAAAAGGATGGACATGACTGTGGTGAAAACATATTTTAAGAAGAGGGAGGAGCATGGGGTGACGTACAAGAGTGGAGGAAGGTGCACACAGGTGGATTATATCCTATGTAGGAGGGCCAGTCTGAAGGAGATTGGAGACTGTAAAGTGGTGACGGGAAAGTGTAGTTAAGCAGCATAGATTTGTGGTCTGTAGGATGACAATGGTAATCAAGAAGAGGAGGAGGAGTGTGAAAGTAGTGCCAAGGATTAAATGGTGGAAGTTAAAAAAGGGTGATTGTGAGGTGGAGTTCAGGGAAGAGTTAAGACAGGCACTGGGAGGCAGTGAATAGTTACCAAATAGCTGGGAAACTACAGCAGAGCTAGTAAGGGTGACTGCTAGAAAGGTGCTTGCTGTGACATCTGGACAGAGGAAGGAGGACAAGGAGACCTGGTGGTGGAATGAGGAAGTACAAGGGAGTATACAGAGGAAAAGGCTGGCGAAGAAGAAGTGGGATTGTCAAAGAGATGAAGAAAGTAGACATGAGTATAAGGAGATGAGATGCATGGCAAAGAGAGAGGTGGCGAAGGCTAAGGATAAGGCATATGGAGAGTTGTATGAGAGATTGGACACTAAAGAGGGAGAAAAGGACCTGTACCGATTGGCTAGACAGAGGGACAGAGCTGGGAAAGATGTGCAGCAGGTAAGGGTGATAAAAGATAGTGAGGGAAACGTACTCACAAGTCAGGAGAGTGTGTTGAGTAGATGGAAAGAGTACTTTGAGGGGTTGATGAATGAAGAAAACGAGAGAGAAAGAAGGTTGGATGATGTGGGGATGGTGAATCAGGAAGTGAAACAGATTAGCAAGGAGGAGGTAAGGTCAGCTATGAAGAGGATGAAGAATGGAAAGGCTGTTGGCCCAGATGACATACCAGTGGAAGCATGGAGGTGCTTAGGTGAAATGGCAGTGGAATTTTTAACCAGATTGTTTAATGAAATTTTGGAAAGTCAGAGGATGCCTGAGGAGTGGAGAAAGTGTTTTGGTACCTATCTTTAAGAATAAGGGTGATGTGCAGAGCTGCAGTAACTACAGAGGGATAAAATTTATCAGTCACAGCTTGAAGTTATGGGAAAGAGTAGTGGAAGCTAGGTTAAGAAGGGAGGTGATGATTAGTGATCAGCAGTATGGTTTCATGGCGGGAAAGAGCACTACAGATGCAATATTTGCTCTGAGAGTGTTGTTGGAGAAATACAGAGAAGGTCAGAAGGAGATGCATTGTGTCTTTGTGGACTTGGAGAATGCATATGACACGGTGCCTAGAGAGGAGTTGTGGTATTGTATGAGGAAGTCGGGAGTGGCAGAGAAGTATGTAAGAGTGGTACAGGATATGTACGAGGGTAGGTGTGACATTGGTGAGGACTGCGGTGGGAGTGACAGATACGTTTAAGATGGAGGTGGGATTACATCAAGGATCAGCTCTAAGCCCTTTCTTATTTGCAGTAGTGATGGACAGGTTGACAGATGAGATCAGACAGGAGGCCCCATGGACTATGATGTTTGCAGATTACATTGTGATATGTAGTGAGAGTAGGGACCAGGTTGAGGAGGAGATATGCTTTAGAGAGGAGAGGAATGAAGGTCAGCAGGGCTAAAACAGAATATATGTGTGTAAATGTGAGGGAGGGTAGAGGAATGGTGAGGATGCAGGGAGTAGAGTTGGTAAAGGTGGATGAGTTTAAGTACTTGGGATCAACAGCTCAGAGTAATGGTGAGTGTGGAAGAGAGGTGAAGAAGAGAGTACAGGCAGGGTGGAATGGGTGGAGAAGAGTGTCAGGAGTGATTTGTGACAGACGGATACCAGTAAGAGTGAAAGGGAAGGTCTACAAGAGGGTAGTGAGACTAGCTATGTTATATGGGTTGGAGACGGTGGCATTGACAAAAAGGCAGGAGTCAGAGCTAGATGTGGCAGAGTTAAATATGTTAAGATTTGCACTGGGTATGACTAGGATGGACAGGATTAGGAATCAGTATATCAGAGGGTCAGCTCAGGTTGGACAGTTTGGAGACAAAGCAAGAGAGGCGAGATTGCGTTGGTTTGGACATGTGCTGAGGAGGGATGCTGGGTATATTGGGAAAAGGATGCTAAGTATGGAGCTGCCAGGTAAGAGGAAAAGAGGAAGGCCTAAGATAAGGTTTATGGATGTGGTGAAAGAGGACATGCAGGCGGTTGGTGTGAAAGAGCATGATGCAGAGGACAGGAAAAATAGAAACACAAGATCCTCTGTGGCAACCCCTAACGGGAACAGCCGAAAGACTATGATGATTAACGATGAAAGCGATGGCGGCATTGTTAATCATAGGAACAACCAATAATGTGTTTGTGTGGAAAATCTGATTTAATTGATAATTGTGAGAAAAGATGCTTAGCATGTGGGGAAATAGAACATGACACAAGGAATTATGAACCACAATGTTATAAATGTAAAAAAGTGGGACACTTGGGGAGTGGGAAGGTGAAGAAAAAGGAAATGAGGTAGAATTACAGATGATGGAGGAAGTAACAGACGAAGGGAAAAGGAGTAAGGTTATAGAAAATGAGTTAGAAACAGCAGAAATGCAAAAAGAAGATATTAGTCAAAGTCTGCATATCATTGCTGGAGCCTTCATGTGTCCTGAAAGAGTGCTCTTCAAACTATCTGGAGATATACAGAGCTGAGTATATTTTTCTGGCACTTCAGAGTTGTGTACTGGTAATTGTTGTTTGACTAATTTTATATAATTGCTGGCTGACTTCAGAGTTGTGCACTGTTATTTTTGCTTCACTGTATAGTTTTTCAGATCTCTGCTGAAGGTGTTTGTTTTCCTATATCCACCCTCCCTATTCCTGTGTTTAAATTTGGAGGCTTTTGCAGTTGCCCACCCCCACTGTAGATTTGATCTGGGACACTCCCCCAGTCCCATTTCTTTACCTCATTCTACCTAATAGACTCCTTCTGCACTTGTTTTTAGTCATTTTTAATTTAATTGCATTTTTTAAACTGTTTGGTCTAACATTGCTACATACTCAAGTGTGCTAGCTTGTACTGCATTTGAATTGTTTTGACTGCTGTTTTAGCTACTTTTCTGTATGTGTTTGTATATATATATATATATATATATATATATATATATATGTGTGTGTGTGTGTGTGTGTGTGTGTGTGTGTGTGTGTGTGTGTGTGTGTATATATATATATATATATATATATATATATATATATATATATATATATAAACCTTTCCTGTAACTAGTGTAGTCCAGATTCAGATTTGCTGTATCCAGGGCTGTATGTAAGCTTCTGAGCCCCCCCTCCCAAGCTTTTTGTGGTGGAGGGAAGCCTTCTAGCTTATCAGTGGGAGTGGTAAGCACTAGGTAACCTATCTACCACATAAGGAGTGGTTCTGGCCCAGAAATTGTAGTTATTGGCCGTTTGGGCAGTTTTTCCATCTCTCTCAACTTTCTGATTTAAAAGCCCACATTTGCATTTGTTTCCCCCCTTTCCTGTAACTAGTTTAGTACACATACAGATTCTTAGTTTTAGCACTTGAATTTGCTTATTCGTGACCAGCACTTGTTCAGAACTTGTAAGCACTAAATAACCTACTAATTAGTACAGCACTCAACCTTCCTCATTACCTAGAGGAAAACAGTTTTGGTACTTACTTTCCTCACTTGCTTAGAGAAAAACAGCTCTTGTACTCACTTTCCTCACTTATCTAGAGGAAAATAGTTCTTTATTCAGGCATGTCCAAGGGTCAGCTCCCAGTGTTCTCTCCTGTCTATCTGATGAACCTGTGCATCTTGGAGCAATGTAGCAATTGCCTCATGTACACAGACAACCCTCTCCTCCTATCACCCAACACTACAACCTGTGAGAACTTCACTTATCTAGCCAAACTGGAGGTAAAGCTCTCTCCAATCAAGACTGAACTTGACAGTCAAGAGGAGAAGGTAAACACTTGCACCACACCACACTCATCACATAGTCTCACTAAATCTACACCACCAAAATCCACACAAAGTAACACAAAAACATTCGCGGAGGCTCTCAATAATAATCTGCTCAAGCAACAGAGACCTCCAAAGCAGAAATGCAAGCAACCTCCACCTCCCAACACAACCCAAATGACACATAGCCCTTAGACTCAGTGTGACACTCAACCACAGCCAATAAGGCAAAACAATGTACCCAACACACTAGTCATAGGTGACTCTATAGTCAGGCACACTGATGTCCCACTCACCAGGCTAAACAAGGAGAAGGTTACTGTCAGCTGCTTGCCGGGTGCCAGGATCCACCATATAACCCACGCACTCAGGTCACTCCACAACAAGTACAAATATGACTCTGTCATTGTCCATGTTGGTGTGAATGACCTGAGACATACCTCCCTAGACTACATGAAAAGAGACATGGAAGAGCTCTCCGATCTTGTAGCCCAGGCAGGTATGACCCTAGCCCTGAGTAGCATTCTGCTGTCACCCAGAATGATGCCGCAGTACAAGGACAAAATGACTTCAACAATTGGCTAAGCTTCTGGTGCCATTCTAAAGGGATCTAGTATCTGTCTGCCTGGGATGACATGGTCGATAGACCACGATGTTTTGCCAGAGATGGCCTGTACCTGTCACCCCTGGGATTCTGGATACTGGCTAAGGTTCTTGCCGTCCCTATAGTGCCTTTTTTAGGCAAGGTTCAAATGACAAATTCACCACCATAACAGGAACAGGCAAGCAAAAATTGAGGGTGATGCTACTCATTGCTAGAAGTCTAAATCTCAAAATGCACTCACTCGAAGCACTCCTTAAAAGGGAGAACATCGATATCTGTGCAGTGGCTGAGACCTGGTTCAAGGCACCGGAGTGCACCCATGCACTACCAGGCTATATCTCATACCACACTTTTCGGCCATGTAACCTGGACTGGAACACCAAAGGCAGAGGTGTGTCCATATTCATTAAGGATATCCACACCTCCAGGCTAGTTGCTCAGCATAATGCAGCTGAGGTTATCCAAGTGCAACTAACTCTGGGCAAAACTGCAATCCAAATTGTAGCTTGCTACAGATCACCCACCATGCCCCAGGATTCCCACTTCTCTTTTCTTGATGTACTGGAAAATATTAGGGTTCAACCAAACACCCTAATAATGGGTGATTTCAACTACCCCACCATTAACTGGGAAAACTACTCGTGTACCAACTCCTTCACTCAATGCTTTCTGGAATTCATAAACTCCAATGCCCTGGATCAACTTATCCACACCCCCAACAGGGGCAACAATATCCTAGATCTAGTCATTACCAACATGAGTGACCGGTGTTCCACACCTGAAGTCAACGCCTCATTGGTCCGATCCAACCATAAGCTAATTACCCTAGATATCCACATCCTGCCCCCACCCCCCATTAAGGAAACCATGGTAAAAAATTTCTCCAAAGCCAACTTCATGCTTCTTAAGACAGAAGTGGTAAACTTCATGACATCCATGCAGATGGACAATACAGTTACGACTACTGAATCCTACACAACTGCACTTTATAAGCACTTACATGAGTGCAAGGATCGTGCTATCCCAAACAGAACCAATATGCTATCCTCCAAAAAAAGAAAGCCGATCTGGTGTTCCCCTGCCTTAAACAAACTGAACAACAGAAGGAAGAAACTGTTGCAAAAGAGAGTAAAATCCCATGAGTGGAGGAGCTCCCTGGTCAGCCTCAGTAAGAAGCTGTGATCCCTGATAAAATCCTCCAAAGCTAGTTATGAAAACAAAATCACTGATTATAAAGACAACTACAAAGCATTCTATAGCTATGTCAAGAATCTCAATGGCAACACTCAGATCTGCTCTGACTTACAGCACAATGGCACTAAATATACAGACCCAACTGATATTGCTAACATCCTGGCAGATAGGTTCAGTGCTAACTTTACCCCCCTCTCACCCCCTAAAGAGCCCATCTCTATACCGGAAGAATGCAAAGTTCCTGTACTCATGGCTGCACAGGTAAAAACTACACTCTCCAAAAAAAGAACACAGCATCCATGGGACCAGACAACATCCCAGGCTGTGTTCTACATGAACGAACTGGCACCCCACCTAAGTACCATGTTCAATCATAGCCTCACCTCAGGCTTTGTGCCCACTGAATGCCGCACAGCAATGGTTATCCCACTCCGCATGGGGGGAGCCACCACGGACCCCGGGAACTACCCCCCATTAGCCTGATGAGCCTGGTCTGCAAGGCCATGGAACGTATCATCATGGAACTTATAAACAAAGACATTGGTAATCTCCAAACTCTGGACCCCACCCAGTTCAGGTTTGTAAAAGGCAGATCATGTCTCCTAAACCTGATAGACTTCTTTGAAGCAGTCACCAAAGCCGTAGACAAGATTAAGGTGGTTCACACAGCCTATGTAGATCTTGCCAAGGCTTTCGACACCATCCCCCACTCTGGAATTATAGATAAACTCACTAAACTAGGTATAAATCCCTATGTCACAAGATGGGTTGCCAAATGGCTCACTGACAGAACCCACACTGTGAAAGTAGCAGACTCCAAATCCGACTTCAGACCAGTGACAAGTGGAGTACCACAGGGTTCAGTCCTGGGTCCTCTCCTGTTTGGTATCTACTTCTCTGAAGTACAGGCTAACACAGAAGGTGTTTGGCTAATGAAGTTCGCAGATGACTGCAAACTAGGAGCCATAATCGAAACTTCTAACGATGTGGACATCCTACAAAAGGACCTCACTGAGACAGATGCCTCGTGTCAAAGCTATGGCCTCAAGCTTAATGTCAAGTGCATTGTCATCCCCTTTGGTAAAAACTCTGTACCCATGAACTACAACATAGGCGGTACTATACTTAACACAGAAAGTGTGATGAGACCTTGGGACACAGGTGGACAGTGGTCTCTCCTTTGATAATCACATTGCCACAGTAGTCAGGAAATCCTTCTACGTGGCACACCTCATCACAAAAGGTTTCTCATCCAGAAAAAAAGAGGTCACTGTTCCCCTCTACTCATCACTCATTAGACCCATTATAGAGTACAACGCCCCTTTTAGTATGTACCTCACAAGGCATCTACAACAACCGGAAAGGCTGCAGAAATACCTCACAAAGAGGATTACTGGCCTCAAACAGATGTCCTACACAGACTGTCTCAAAACTCCAGCTTTACTCCGTCACATATCGCCTACTCAGAGGTGATCTCTGCCTAACATACAAAGCTATGTCAAACCCAGAGCTGCTGGACATGCTCCACTTAAAGAAATCCCAATCCCTCCTTGCTACACGCCCTAGGAACCTAAACCTTGTCACCACAATAAACAGGACATGCCAAAGGGATAGATTCCTGTCCTAGAGACTTCCCATACTCTGGAATAAACTACCTATCTATATCAAACAAAGCTCTTCATTAGCAGTCTTCAAGAAAAATCTTGATGATTGGATGGGAAATAGGAAATTCACCCCGGGGATCACCTCTGTGGCTCTGCTCAACAGTGGCACAGGAAAATAATTTTCTTGGGTGGCAAAAGCCAGGTGGGCTTGTTGGAGCCTATTGCCGTATACTAGTACTTACCTATATTGACCATTGTGAATGAGAACAGACAAAACACAAACAAAAAAAGAAACAAAGAAGATTTAAAATAAAGAATTGAAAAACTAATGGTTAAGTTGAATTAATTGAGTTATGATTTAGAATGAATATGGTTAAACAAAAAAAGAAAATCTAAGTGGAAAAGGTAAGGGACAGGAAGAGGGTAAGGACATAGGAGGACTTAAAAGAAAAAAAAAGAATGGATGAAAGAAATATATATATATATATATATATATATATATATATATATATATAATTATAACAATTACTTGAGTTTTTAATGTAAAGTTTTTATTTTTGTTAATTATAAATTAGAAGAGAGATTGGAAAGAAGGAAAGGAATTTTAAAAAAAATAAAAAACAAAAATAATGAATTTTAATTTATTATGTTAGAGAGAAATATCAAAAGATAAAAAACAGAAATAAAAAAATGGGGAAAAAAATTTTGAAATTTATTTGGGAGACTTGTTCTGTAATTTATATCTTGTATATAGAATTATATAAAGAGATAGTACAATTATTATAGAACTACAGTCATTGATGTAAGATGGAGAGATCAAGTAATTAGAATTATGGATATTTATGCTTATGTAACTAAAAAGGAGAGAGAACAGATGTATAGAAATAACATTCAATCTGTTACAATTAATATGGAAATTATTACAATTAGATTAACTACAACTTAACTGTAACTTTAAAGAAACAAATGATTATAAGTCAGGCATACATATTTAAATATTATAAATTAAGGATTTTGGAATCAAGTACATGTATTTATAAAGAGAAAGAAAAAAAAAATGAAAAAAACTAGGACAGGACTTTTTTATCAGAAAGTTTATCAATTATCAATTGAAGAAAACATTTTGATTGATTGGATTTTCAAATCAATCAAAAGGCAATGAAATAAAAAAGAAAATACATAAAAGAAATAGGGAAATAAATTAAAAGAATAAAAATACTGAAATGGCATAAATACATAGGTATAATAATAAAGTTTGAGATTGCAAGAGATCATGTGGGGATGAGAGAATTCTGTAAGGATTGGTCAGATTGGTGGTTAGGTTTTTAACAGAAGTATAAAAATGTTATATGACATGAGAAAAAAAAAGAAATATGGAAAGGATAAAATATAAGAAAGTAAATAATGATGCTATTGATTGGAAAGATTGATCAAAAATGTATCATGAAGGAACAAGAATTATGTGAATTAAATAAGAAAAATACAATATCTATTATATAAGCAAGGATTTTTTTGCAACGGAAAAAAAGAAATTGCACTATATTTAAGGAAAATAGTTAGAGGATAACAGTGTTCACAGACTTGAAGGATCCATTGGGTAAAGTATATAATCCACAAGAGGAAATCCTGTAAATAGTAAAATAATATATGAAGACATTATTCAAAGAAGAGAGGATGCAGATTAATAAGAAATGGGATGTTTATCCATTGTCTGCCTTAGATAATATTTAGAAAAAATATCAATAGAAGAATTAGAGCAGGTTTTGAAGAGTGAATCTAGATTCAGCAGCAGGACCGGATGGTGTTGAATTTAGGACGTATATCAATACGACAGTGGTTCAAAAATAATTGTTTATAAGTATATTAAATGAGTGGTTGGATAAAGGATTTATGTATACAGAATTGTGTAGGGGTGTAGTTAGATGTACATGGAGAAAAAGGTGATAAATGAGAATTACAGAAAAGTAGACTAATCGTATTAAATACTATGGATTAGAAAACTTTCATGAACATTTTACAAAAAAGAATGGAGAAGAGAGTATGTAAAACTGTAAAGGGATAAGCATGCATTATAAAAGGAAAAAGGGCTCAGGATTTATTATCGATAACGAGGGAACTAGATTATACACTGCACACAAATGTACATGCAAAATTAATGGGAGATTTAAGTAGGGGCTTTTGATCTGATTCATCATTCAGTATTACAGGAAATATTTGAAGTTTATAATATAAGTGAAAAGATAAAAAAGTTTGTATTTCATAGTATGAGTATAATCATACCGCTCAACCTGGAAACATCAAAAATCTGGACAAGGCCCATGAAAAATAGGTACAAATCTGTACGCTGATTAACATAATTTGCATACCTAATGACAACTCCACCCACTCCAGTGGAATTCTGGGATACCAACTTTCAAACACAAACTGAAGAACAGACAACCAAAATATGGCACCAAAGTCCCCCTGCAGCCATTCCAATGTCCCATTACCTGGCTAGTTCACCCCATTTACCATAAACCCTAAAGTGTGCATACTGCTTTACGTCTACAATGATTATTTGGATTTTATTTTTACATTTTATAGCACAATGCACAAACGCTAACAGATATATGCTAAACAAAGCAACATTGTCTCACAATGAAAATAGACTTGGCATTAAAACTTCTCTGCCCTTGAAATTCACATTCATTGAAACAGCATTAAAATCCACACCACATCCAAAGAAAATGCATCTGACTAGTGGTGCATAAAGATTACCTTACATACATGTGTTCTTTGATACACCTACCTGACTTTATTAAATTATATTCCTTGTATAATACAGCACACTTGTTAGACTTAAGTCAGAGCACATTTTAAATTTATTGTTTGAACATTTTTCCAGTAGGCAATGAAACAGAATGCATGAACCGATAATGACAAAACTGCCCAATTTAGAACATTTCCATCATAAAAGTCTACTTACACACACACACATATATATATATATATATATATATATATATATATAGAATGACAGTAGTCTAAGGCTTAGGCATCTTGCACTTATTTTCAATTTCATATTTTTTTTGGGGGGGGGGGGACAAAAGACCAAAAACCTGGGACTCGTTTTAAACATTACTTGTATAATTTTGGAAAGTTGCTAGAATAAAACATGCTACCACCATGCATTTCACTGCCAAGTCTCGAACCCAGGACCCTGTGCACTACCATCAGAGCAGCATACCACTATGCCAAATCAACAGTTTCTTGAAAGACAGGAAGAATGAAACTTAAATGGCTATCATTTAGTGAATTCAGTTCTCACTTCTCACCATAGCTCTCAACCTCTTAGCACAAAAGACCTTGACAAAGCCAATAATGGGGAATACAGAATTCAGTTCTCACTTCTCACTGTAGCTCTCAGTGTCTTCGCACAAAAAACTGGACAAAGCCAATAATGGGCGAATACAGCCCCAAAATAGGGACATATTTCAAATACTGATCTTATAAACTTAGAAAATTGCTGGAATAAAAGGTTTTGCGTTACCATTTATTTTCTGAAGAATATGAAGTCTGAAATTCAAATGTCTGTCATTATTTAGTGAATTTAATCCTTCAGTGATTTGTCATAAAAATCCAGAAAACCACAGATTTAATGAGGAACAGAACAAAAATATGAGGAATAAATTCACAAGTGGTGGTGGCTATGGACTTTAAGCTCTTTTTACCTATACCCAAGGTACAGTACCTCTAGCTACCAAGTGTATTCAGTTTCAGTTTGGGGCATTTTCTCACGCACACACACTCCCATTCATGGAATCACTAGAACTCCGTGCAGCAGTACCTTAAAAAGCTTAGATGACCTCCATGCAGTTTAAAGTACAAGAAATAAACTTCATTCTGCAGCAGTACTTTAAAAGCTTCGTGCAGCAGTTTCCTAACTCTATTCACACACACACTCCCGTTCATGGAATCACTAGATACAGTAGAAAGAAATAAACTCTGTTGTGCAGTTTAAAGTACAAGCAAGAAATAAACTCCGTTCTGTATCAGTACCTTAAAAGCTTCTTGCAGCAGTCATTTCCTAACTTTATTCACACACACACACACACTCCCATCACGGAATCACTAGATGCAGTAGAAAGAAATAAACTCTGTTCTGTAGTTTCAAGCAAGAAATAAACTCTGTTCTGCAGCAGTACCTTAAAAGCTTCGTGCAGCAGTCATTTCCTAACTCCATTCACACACACACTGCTGTTCATGGAATCACTAGATACAATACCTTAGAAAAAAGAAAGAAAAATACTCTGTGCCAGCAGTTGTTTCCTGAAACTCCATTCACTGTGGAGCAGTCCATTCACAAGCAGAAATAAATGTTTCCTCCCCAAATGCAAACTCCGTGCAGAGTGAAATAAACTTCATTTCACAGCAGAAACTCCATGCAGCAGTTGTTTCCTTCCCAACTCCATGATGCAGATCCATTCAAACAGGCGGAAATGCATGCATGTGAGCCCTTGAGCTCAATTCTGACAGGCTGACTGAGCCGACATCATCGTGCATGTGATGACATCTGAAACAGAGTGAAAGAAAAACATTTGAAAAAATTGGAAATGAAGGGGTGCCACTTGGGAATCATGGCACCCCAAAACTCGGTAAAAAACGAGTAATTCAGTATGGTTGGTAAGTATGAGTATAACATATTTAAAGCATTAGTAAATGGGTGGTTTAGTGAAGATATACAGCTTAAGAAAGGGATTAGATAAGGGTGCCCTTTGAGTAGTATATTATTTCTGGTAGTAATGAATGTGATATCTATACAGATACATAGAAGCATAGGATTGATGAGTTATGCTTTGAATGAAGGGATATAGATACAGATTATGCTATAATATGCAGGTGATATTGTTATTACTAAAGATGAGGTATGTATGAGTAGATTGATAAAAATATTTACAAGAAACTATTAAAGTAACAGGGTTTTGATAAAGAAAAAAGTCAAGGATTGGGATCTGGAAAGGCCACAGAAGTACCTCACAAAGAGGATTACTGACCTCAAACAAATGCCCTACACTGACTGCCTCAAAAAACTCCAGCTTTACTCCGTAGCATATCGCCTACTCCGAGGTGATCTCTGCCTAACATATAAAGCTATGTCAAACCCAGAGCTGTTGAACATGCTACACCTAAAGAAATCCCAATCCCTCCAAGCTACATGCTCTAGGGACCTAAACCTTGTCACCACAACAAACAGGACAGGCTGGAGGGATAGATTCCTGTCCCAGAGACTTCCCATACTCTGGAACAGGCTACCCATCTATGTCAAGCAAAGTTCTTCATTAGCACTCTTCAAGAAAAATCTTGATGAGTGGATGGGAAATAGGAAATACACCCCGGGGATCACTTCTGTATCTCTGCTCGACAGTGGCACAGGAAAATAACTTTCTTGGGTGACATAAGCCAGGGAACCTTGTTGGCTAGGCTTACATAGGCCCTTGGGCCGATAGCCTAGTACCTACCTATGAACCTGAAAGATGATTGCAAGAATTAAATTTAATATGACAAAAGAATAACAATTCTTGGAATATGGTTTGGAAAGCAAGATATTATAGAAACAGTATAGAAAGACAAATTACAGGAAATGAGAAATACGTGCTTATTTTGGAAATGTTTTAGATTGTCTTTTAAAAAAAGTTTATTTAATTAACTGAATTTTGTTAGCTAAAATGACTTATTTAGCAGGGGCTTCCAGTTTGCCTTTGACTTTAGAAAAAGAAGTGTATAACATTAATTTTCACTCATTTGGAGTTCCAGGTTGTACCCAGTTAAAAAGGGGGATTTTATATGTACAAAAAATAGAAGGTGGAATAGGTTTGATAAATCTGATAGTATATAGAGCATCTTTGAAGTTATATAATGAAATGTATAAAAGACAATGATGGTTCGATTCTAACACAGATATTAAGTGTGAAATATACAATGGAATGGTTTAATTTATTTAATTCAAAAAGGAGTGGGGTTTGTTGTAACAAAGAAATAGAGAGTAACCAAGACAAAATCATGTTATGGAAAACAAATGTTAAAATGACTGATAAGGGAAGGAACGGCTGGTACAATAACATTATGGTAAAGTATTTTAGATACAGCCATTGAAAGGGTTGCATAAAGAAATGTGTAATACAAGCAAGAATACTAAGATGTAATGAAATGATAGTGCTAAGAGTTTTATGGAGACTGATGATACAAAAATTACCAGTGAAGACAAATATATGTTATAAAAGTAAAAAAGATTGGACGGGTTTTTATTGTGGAGAATTTTAAACCACTGAGTGTGTGTATTTGGGATGTAAATGAGTTAAAAGGTTATGGAAAAAGATTTTAGTCTGGAATTGTGCTGAGGGATTTGAATAAGCAGTATAAATATGGATATACCAGAATGAGGGTATTACAAGAATAAAAGCAGAATTTATGTCAAGAAAATTGATAAAAAAAGGTTTTGTATAATGTGGATAATTTGGAATCAAAGGATGAAGGAATTGTGTTTAAACAAAAATGGGACTTAGCGATGATGTTAAAAAATAAGGTTTTAGTTGTGGAAGTTAGAGTAGTGGTCAGAAAATAAAAAATGAATATTGTATCTGTGACGTAAAAACGTGATAGAAAAGTATAGTGTAGATATTGTGTATAATGTAAATATCATAAAAATGTGAATAAGTATGTACATTTTAATAAAGAACTCCTACTCTTTTCAATAGGTGCTGTGCGATCTTTTACATCCACTTGGCTACCGCCAACTCAAGCAGATGGATCCTGGGTTTAACTTCTAATCCGAAGGACGACGCACAGAGTGCAGCACCTCCCACCATAATACTGCTCTGCAGTGTCATCAGTTGATCTACCTGGTGTGGTAAGAGAACACAGCCTTCTGCACTAAAGGCAAGTGTGCTATCTGTTGTGCCACTGCCCCTTCTCCTATGACCAAGAAGAATGACTCTCACTTACCCACTGGGGGGACCCAAACAGCCACATAGCTAATCCCTGATCCATAGTGGCTGTATGGACAACACTAGAGGGATCAGAGGAAAAATACAAATGGTCTGAAGAATGAACCTTAGCCAAAGCAGAGTCACTTACCCGAGGCTGAAGCAAATTACTAACCTACTGCGGTGGCAAAGGCTGCTTAGTTTAACTTTTTCCTTTGGTGTATGGAAGATGGTCTGACCAAGGGACCAGTAGTTTGTGTATGGTCAAGCTGAAAATGGTATTCATTTTCTGGAGAAGCTTAGCAATAACAGTCAGTAAAATAGCAGTAAAAGTCACTTTTTTCCACACACACACAAAAAAAAAAAAAAACTTTTCCCAGCCCAAAAAAGTAAAATAGGTACAGCTTCTCTACAGAAAAAGTAGTTTTCAACGATTTCTAACAACTTTCTATCACAAAAGTCAAAAACTGCACTTCTGTTTTAAAAGTACATAAAAGAAATGTGACAGTCAAAAATACATTTCTGTAGTTTAAAATGGTTTTTATACTAAAATGTCGATTAAACTACAAAAAAGTAACGTGGAATTTTCCCCAAGGGGAACTTGCCTGACCATAGCGATAGCTGACTACTGATCACTGTAAGTCCACAGAGGAGCACTCTACTCAGCAGCAGAAAAGCTCTGGAGGGTTTGGCACCTAAACCTAAAACTGTCTTTTGGTCAGCTCAGCTTGAGCTGCTTAATGGTTATGGGCACGTGGTAGGTGCCCTGAAGCTTTGGAAGCTGGCTGGCTGTTATAGCCTATGCAGGCTATAACCCATAAAGCTTAGGCTTCTGCAGCAGGGATCAATATGAAGAACATGTATTACAAATCAATGTAATTTTCTGCAAACTCCACTGTCCCTTGATGATCATAGGAGGTTACTAGGCTAATGGCCCTGGGGCCCTTACAAGCCTAGCCAAGAGTTTATCCCCCAAAACGAAATTACATATCTCTCCCTGTCGTCACTTAAGTCCTCAATCTAGAATTGAAAATGTCAGCTAAACATATTACTGCTCTCCTCCTCCTTCCTCTTGGATATGAAGACGCTGACCCCAGTAGATAATCACCCAGCTGCAGTTTAGAATGGTCTAAGTGATCTAAGGGTGTTTTCTGTGGAGTTCCTACAGCTGGATTAAAATTCCTCAACATTACAAATATAGTATCCCTTTTATCTAGTTATATATTCCATTAACATTCCATGACTTATCGACCACTGAAGTAAGGCACTATATTCTCAGTCATTATATTCAAACACATACTGACTGCAATCCTTTGCTCCCCAGGCTTTCGTATGAAAATAAATCTATAGTTGTAGCCCCTTTAGTTATAGTAGTCCCTAATTTGTACTCACACAGAACCATCTGCAATAATGTATTTCAATGGATTATCTCTTGCATTAACAAGTCAACCAGACTAATAACTCTTAAACAAGATAACAAAATAAGTAACCTTACTGTACAGTGTGCAGAATAACACTTATATTATCAACTTCATGTGTGGGAGTCTGGGCTTCTATGCGGCAAACATACTTACATGGGTCACAAAGCCAAAATATTAGCTAGTGCATATGGGCAATGGAACAGAGCCATTGTACAGAGGCTCTCCCCTCCTCCAGTGGGACTCAAAAGGTTAACAGCAGAATAAAAGCAAAATGTAGACAGAAATAAATGATGCACCCAACTATGTGTCAAAAATATAACCTGTCACGACCAGCTTATAATCTTAATAAAACTCCCTTTAAACACCCACCACCAATAAAGGCATGTAATCACAGATAAACATTTTTAATAGTAAAATTGTCAAGTCACTGTTTAAAATGCCATTGACCAGAAAATCATTAAAAAAGTCTTAAAAGTCTGACTGAAAGTTCAAAACAACCTAAAAGACACGTAAGAACATACACTGCAATTGTAACCAGGCACATAAAAGCTCCCTGCAAAAAATAAGTAGCAGTAAAACAGACCCTGAGTAAACATACCATGGCCAATAGTCTTCACCACGCAATTAGTCTTTCCCTCCAGCTGATGTAACCAGTGATACCTGTTCTCTCAAAGCCACTTGCCTTAATTAATGGGAATGTTTCTTTGCTGGAAATAGTATGAGAACTGGGAACCTGCTGCTCTGAACTTGTAACAGTTTCACTTATAGAAGTGACTGAATTACATGATGTCCCAGACAGTCCCGTCTCCAGATGCATTTTCAAGGCTAGAATAGCTTCAAACACCTCAATGTAAATGGATACAGCCCCATAAAAATAATTTTAAGCTTCTCTGGGCACAGAAGGTCACTTCACATACCAGTCTGGCAGTATGACCTCATAACGAAAATAAAAATCAGCCCTTCTCCATCTTGAAAGGGAAATGTCAAGATCCAGAAATAATTGCTTTTCTTTCAAAATCAGTACCACCTTCTTTTTGTGGGGCAAACTGAATAGGTCGTTGTTGTAGAAGATTCTGTATCTGACTGGGAATGAAATGCATTTCCGGTTTTAGGGCTGAAGGAATTCTTGAAAGGGAGGAATTCTTCAAAGTTGCTAGGAGTGGCCTTTCCTGGTGGTTTGGTGTACCCATTTGTCTTGATTTGACTGTTGCGGCAAGTTGAGGCAAAGGGGGAAAGCCTTCCCTCCTCGATTCTGAGTGGGTAGAGGGGGAGGGGTTGGGTTGCAGTGGGATTTGGTAGGGGAGGAGGAGGGAAGTACTTGGGATAGTCACAGCTGCTTCTGACTGGGTCCTTAAACTTCCTAGGTGTACAGCAGGAATTGTGTTGTGACTTTTTATAGAATGTGGTCCTGTTTTTTTTTTTTTTTTTTTTTTTTTTTTTAATTCTCTTTATTGTTTTATACAGACATTAACAGTAAATGACAACAGACTGAACATACAAGAACTAGAATGTGGTCCTGTTTTCCTTGGCTTACTTAGGTATGTCTTCTCTAGATGAGGGAAGGACCAAGAAGTAGGAGGCTACCAATGTGCCTTTCCTCAATCAACGAATTTGAGGCAGGTTTTGCAGTTGGACACCACTAGAGTGCCATGGGCCTCCCTGACATTCTTCTCCTTTCTTTGTGCTTCTTAGACAGGACTGCCTGGGGGCCAGTAGATGACATAACATGTCTAGGTCTAACACTACCTTCAGTTAGATAACCATTAAGGGAGTTGGCCCTACACCTGACAGCCCTGTCATTAAAATATGCAAAAAAACTCACAGCTAG
This sequence comes from Protopterus annectens, assembly GCF_019279795.1. Classification (NCBI taxonomy): domain Eukaryota; kingdom Metazoa; phylum Chordata; order Ceratodontiformes; family Protopteridae; genus Protopterus; species Protopterus annectens. The sequence goes on along the minus strand of NC_056736.1, from coordinate 637,030,261 downwards.
GGAATGTTGTGCTCTGAACCTAAGCAGAACAGGCAATACGAATAAAAGTTCTTATATAGAATCTGTTTTCTACACAATTCAGCTGTTAACTGACATTAATCAGAGGCAGATAAAAGGAAATATTTTAAGAAAAAGTGGCCCAATGGGCTTCAGGCCTGACAGACAAACCAATAAGGCAACTGGCAAGTGTTCTGCATTGGACTGACATGGCAAGAAAGAATGGAAAATGGCAGCTGACGCCTTTATGCCACAGTTGTCTGACATTGGGTAGTAAGGGCATCTGTTGGCTGGGGAATGGTGACATTCTTGAGTATTTGGGCCAACCACCCAGGCTCAGTACTGCAGCAGTGACTACAATGAACATCTACAAATCTCCTTGCTATGACTGAAATCTAGACATTTAGAGAACATTCTGGGATCACTGAGAAACTGAAAGGGAGGGCTGTTAAGTGACATCTTACCATTTGGAACCTAATAAATGTCTTAACGAGGATGACATACTGCATCATCACAGCAAGTTTTCATTTGAATGTACAGTTGACATTCAAGCCTTCTGAAATAACATACGTAAAATGGCTTGAATTTTCACCTTTCAGAATTTCTAGGAACAGGTTTCCAGAAGTGTTCCTTTCTACAGAATAAGGAAGGAACTTGAGTAATGCTCTGTTGCTCTTTAGTGAGAATTAATGCTCTTTCTTAACATTTTGCATAAATTAAGCCCTGTCCTCTTTACAAGAAGCCTGCACACTCTTGGTATAGGGAGATGTTGGGGTACCAGCACAAACTCTTATCTTGGTACTAGACTCCAAACACACATTACCCAACAAGTCTGTTGAAACATCTAAGTGTGTACATAGGCTGAGATTCTGCTCTTTAAAAGAGGCTTTGGGAGAGGGTGGCAATGGTTGACAGGTTGAATATAGGTAAGGGGAAATGTTTCCCTGTTGTAACAATACAGGGATGTTCAGGGAATCATTTAGAGAAACTTCCCTGTCCATCACAGGTGCCAGTTTGAAAAATCTTCTGCCCCTTAGTATGCCCTCCCAGGCTGCCTGACACCTAAAGAAAGACTTTTACGGGGGGGGGGGGGTCAAATGGGAACTTGATCTCTTCATATACAGAAAAAGAAACTGAAGAAAGTGGCAGAAAGCCAAATTTTCTTTTGTTATACCTTTAACTTTGTAAATCATGAAATAGAGATGCTGCAGCAGATCGAAAACAAACCCTGGCCAAAACAGGAAGGGCTCTAACTTAGTGCTATTAATATACTTCTCCTCACATTTCAATATGCACTATCACAGGCCTGGGCTCCACTAACATTATTAGTCTCCTCCATAACGCTAAAAATCAAGTTATCAGAGTTATTCACTTCCCCCAACAAAATGCAAACATCATTGCCTCACTCTTAGCAAAGGAAATGGCTACCTGTGGGTGACAGAGCCACTCTACTGATGTTTAAAATATTAACCAAAGTTATATTAGCACTTCTTCCTAATAAATTTCAAATTAAAGACTGCACCAACTCTCTCCATAATTCTAACTTTCATCTCCTCTTCAAGGCCTTCCTTCACCATTGCCACCTGTGACAGATTCTTCTCCAGGCTTGCCCCTGCCTACTAGAAGTCACTACAGAAGATATTAAAGTAAGCTGACAGTGTCATCTCCTTTAAGTTGTCACTCCATTCTCACATATTCCAAACATGCAAATGGAACTGCTTCAGAGACATTGGTTAATGTACATGTACACTTGCCATACATTTCCCCTCCCTCTACTCATCTACAGACCTGAGTAATGAACCACAGATTCATGATACCGAGAGATTAATCCAAAATATCAGGGTAGTCAGTTTATTTGCACACCATAGAAGTGTGGGGGAAACATGGTAATGCAATGGGAATTGGAGGAGAGAGAATGTACTTACTATTCGTAAAGTTAATATTATGCGCCCTAGCTGTCTTGCATTGTCTGTTGATTAGCTTGTTTCTCACATAATTAGTTGCATCATATTAGGCAGTATATTTTTGAATATCACTGCTTCTAAAAGTTCATTGCAAGTTGCCTACTTATTTTACCTGTTCTCTGCATCATCCACTGCTCGTGGACAGTTTTATTTTTTTATTTGTGGCAAGGCTTCTTAGGTTATCAGTCTCTGTTGTAATTTATTTTTGTCTGTATTCATCTCTGCCTACTTGGCCCAGATTTTGATAGAAAAAATTTCTGTAAACTCACATTAAATAAATTACATTTTTTTTTGCCAGTACCCAGTCCTACCATGTCCCCTTACATCAAGGCTCATTCACCGGCTATTTGTCATAGTATTCTGGTCCTACTGAATGCAATAGCTCATTTAATTCATTTTGGCAAGATGGGTGTTCGTACTGTCAAGGGTGCAGCCAGAGACTATACTTTCATAATCACATTCTCTTACTGCTGCCTCCCAACTCACCTGTCATTTTAAAAACTGAAATGCCACTTCCACTTAACAAATGTTTGCACCATTTTCCCGCAAACAATTTAAAAGATATTTTTTTCAATCTATGAAAAAAGAAGTTATGTCTTACCATAATTTTCCATCTGTGTCATTGATCTTCATCTATACCTGACTATGGGTTATGGTCCTGACCCTCGGAACAGATCCGGCCTTTATATAGCTCACACCAGCCAAAAAACTCTCGAGCTAGTAGTCTACCCACAGTGTCCCTCTCTACATTACCTCATATAGAGTTTGGAAAACTATAGAACAAATGAAGGAAACTAATTCCAAATGAGGAAGCCATGTCTAAGGAAAAACCTAACAGAAGACCAAGGACAATAGGTCACTCCACCAGGAATCCATAGGAGGGGGGATGCCAAGAATTGATGAAGATCGACAACACAGATGAAACGTTATGGTAAGACATAACTTCTTTATCTAATGTTGTCAATCTTCATCTATTCTTGACTAATGGGACAGAGTCCACAGCTACTTTATATCCTGGGAGGCCCTATGGAAGGATATCCCTGAGAATCACAGAACCATATGATGCTCTTACCCTGGAGACAAGATCCAATTTGTAATGGCTAATAAAGGTATGTGGAGTAGCCCCAACTCACTGCTGCTCATATTTCACTCATGGAGGCTTTAGAATGGAAGACAGCTGAAGTAGCCATAGATCTAGTGGAATGTGCCTTCAATGGCCTTGGAAGTTTTAGGTTCTTCTTGTCATAAATCAAGGAAATAGTCTCTTAAACATTTTGACAAGGTAGCCTTAGAGACAGATTTCCCTAAGGCTGCACCAGAGAAGGAAACAAATAATTGGTCTGACCTCCTAATTTCTTTAGTTTTGTTGAGATAGAAACATAATTGCCTGTGAACATCCAACAGGTGTAAGCAATATTCACCTTTATTAGAAAAATTTGGAAAGAAGACAGGTATGTCTACAGTCTGATTAATGTTTGACTCTGAGACCACCTTTGGAAGAAAGGATGTGTTTGTCCTGAGTGTAACTCTATCCCTATGGAAAATTAAGTAAGGGGGGTAGAACATAAGGCTTGCAATTCAGAAACTCATTTTGCGGATGTGATAGATCTAAGTAAAAGTGTTTTCCAAGAGAGGAACTTCAAGTCACAAGTAGCCGCTGGTTCAAAAGAAGAAGTTACTAGAGACTGCAAAACAATACAAGTCCCATGGTGGTAGAGGGTCCTTAAATGAGGGCTATAAATGGATAGTTCCCTTTAGGAGGACCTTACAAAGTATGTCAGAGATTAAAGGCAGATCTCCAAAACCATTATGAAAGTCAGAGATGGCTGCTAGAATAACATTAACAGTAGAAGCGGAAGCTCCCTTAGCAAAATGAATGGCCAAAAATTCTAAAACTTTTTCCACTGGGGCTGAAAAGGGGTCGAGGCCATTATTGCAAGCTCAGATCAAAAATCTGTTCCATTTACTGAGGGAGATATTCTTGGTGGATGGTTTATGGGATGACAGTAAGATTTTTTTGTACTGGGGATGGAATATCATAATGTCTGGTGACTAATGGAATTGGAGGGACCAAGCAGTTATCTTGAGACTTTGAAGATTTGGATGCACCAGTCCCAGAGGGTGAGACATAAGGTCCAGAATCCATGGACGCTGAACCATAGCCCATAGAAAAGGAAACCAAATTTGTTGAGGCCAGAAGGGTGCAATGAGGATTATTTTGCTTCTCAACCTGGCTGTTTTCTTGAGGAAGAGGGATCAGAGAGAAGGGGGAAAGGCATAAAGGAGACCCGGGGCCAATTGAGGAGAAGAGCATCCCTGAGGGGGGGGGGGGTTAGGGCAAAATAGCTTCTGCACCTGTTTTAGGGTGATGCAAAAAGGTTGCAGCAAGGCTGTCCCCAGCGATGAAAGATTTTTGTTACCTTGGGATTGAGAGGCCACTCTTGAAGCAGTAGAATACATCTGCTTAATTTGTCCACTATCACGTTTGAACTCCCCAGGATGTGTGTTGCTATCAGAAAGCAGTCAGAGGCAATGGCCCATTGCCACACTCAGACGGCTTCTTGACACAGGGGATAGGATTTGGTTCCCCCTGCTTGTTGATGTACCAGACTACGGATATATTGTCTGACTGAATTGTAATCAGTCCCTGAGGTAGGGCAGAGTGGAATGCTTGCAATGCTAGTGGCAACACCCTCAACTCCAGAACATTGATATGCAGATTGGACTATATTGGGGACCAAGTGCCTTGGACTGTCTTTCCCAGATAATGTCCCCCTACCACCCCATCTGCGAGGTATCTCTGGTCACAATGGCCTTGGGTTGAGAATGGGGCAATGGGGGAGCTCAAAAGGGTTTAATTGGATTCCATCCACCAGGACAGGTCCTTTTTGCAGATGCTTGTAATGATTTTCTTAAATTTACGTTCACATTTGACATGGATGCCATATCTTACTTAGACGTGATGTTAGTAAAAAACAGATCACAACATTGTTTTCAAGCAAGTATTTATAGGAAAACAACGTACTCAAATGATTTTCTTCATTTCTCAAGTTGCCACCCTTTTTATCAGAAACGATCAGTTGTGAAAGGTCAATTAGTAAGAGCGGCATGTATCAACATGCAATTGTGTGATTTCCTTGCGGAATGTGACCGTCTCAAAGTTATGTTTTTGAGCCGGGGTTACCCAGAAGATTTAATTGTCAGGTTGACAGATGAGGTTATTACCAAAAGACACAATAAAGTTTATTCTCCAATTTTAACAGTTAAATTCCAGACAGACGTTGCCTCAGAGTTGTCAGGTGAGTTCACTGATTTAGTAACCCTTTCTAGCATTAATAACAACAGGGCACTCACTGATAGTGACTCCTGCTTGAATTTTATAACCACCTTTTGTAGTGACTGTTATTTAGTTACAGGAATATTGAAGAAAAACTGGGAACTTTTTAGGACATCTCCAGTACTTTGGGATAAACTTGGTGACACATTTCACACCTGTTTTAGAAGGGGTAGGAACTTGAAAAATTATCTTGAGTTGGCAAACTCCCATAGTACCAAATTAACTGGTATGTTTAAATGTGAGGCATGCAATTATTGCAAGTATATGGTAACATCTGGCACGTTTGTGGTCAACAATACGGAATACAAGCTTAGATTTAAGTTTAATTGTCAATCCAAATTTATTGTCTATTTAGCTAAATGTAAACACTGTTTTGCCTTCTACATTGGAAAAACAGAACGTAAATTGCGAGAGAGTTTATGAACATCAGTATGCAATTAACAAAGGGAAGTTAGACAATGCACTTGCGAAACATGTACACACTTTTCCTAATCATACTTTTACTTTTATGGCTATAGACCAAATAGTTCCATCTATAAGAGGAAGCCCGATGCCAATCCTTTTAGATGAAATGGAATTGGCATGGCAAATCAGACTTCAGACATGTAAACCTCCTGGTCTGAACGATTTGTGTTCTATAAGTTGTATTCTGAAAAATAAAAGTCTTGGTAGATAGCATGTTATCAGTATATAACATCATGCTTTATGTCTTGTTCCAAAATGTTTTGGCTAATGTGCGATCTACTTATTTTATCATAGTACTGAATATTCTTAGTATTGGTAAAATTGGGCGACTCAGCTACTGTGCTATATATATTTTTTGCTTTTCAAGTATTCTGCCTTTGTGGGGGTTTATAACTTGCAAAGGTTATAATTGTTTAAAATTGTATTTTTGGAGCGGTTTCTGTTTTACAAGTTCTACAACTTTAAGTTGCTTACTGCCGTAAAGCAATTGTGCTTGTGATGTAAGCAGTGATGTATTTTAAATTGTGGCGGTTTTTAGTTACAAGGTCTTCTGAAGTTTGCTTAAGTGCAAACGAAAAGCGCTTTAAGCCTTGTATGTCCTTGTGAATTTTAGTAAACTTTAGAACTGCTTTCTCGTAAGTTGTTTTTTTGTTTTATTAGTTTCTTAGTTGTTAGTGATTTCTTGGTTCATTGGATGGGTTAGAATGGACCATTAATTCATAAGAAGTCATTGTTGTAATCCCATGTGAAATCTCGCTAGTGGGACCAGAGTGATTGCTGCTGCCAGGGACCCTAATGCTTGATGCACTAGCTGGCCTGGTACTTTGCTTGAGCCCAGGAGGGAATGAACTTGAGATCTTATTTTCTGTAGCCTGTAGGGAGGCACAGAAGCCACACAACAGAGCATGTTGAGATGAGCTCTGATAAATTCCATATCTGGAGTGGGGGGGGGTCAGTTGAGACTTTGTAAAATTGACTGCGATTCTTATCTGCAGGAACAATTGCAGGGTGTGATCTGTTGCCTGAAGTAGTAGATACCTGGCAGAAGCAGTGATGAGCCAGTTGTCTAGATATGGAAACACCCGGAATCCATGCAGTCTCCATTAAGCTGCTACTGCTGCCATACATTTGGTGAACACACTGGGGGCTGTAGTGAGACCAAAGGGCAGTACCCTGAACTGATAGTGACTGGTCCTAGCTGGAAGTGGAGAAACCTTCTTGAGTCTGTCCATTTTTATGTGGTAATACACGTCTTGAAGGTCTATAGAGCACATCCAATCATTTTCCTCTAAAAAGGGAAGTATTGACTGAACCCTGATCTTCCAGAATTTGGACTGTTGAACAAAATGTTTAGAATGCTTAGATTCAGAATTGGTCTCCAGTCCCCTAAGATCCTATCTAATCAGTTGGAACTTCTTGGATAACACTCTTTCTCTAGTAGCTTTTGTATCTCCAAGGCTGCTTGGTTCCTCTGACTGGGTGGAACATTGGGGAGTCTTATTCAAGTTCTTGGATAAAGAATGAAAGGGATAAGGTAACCTCTGGAAATAATTCTTGGCACCCAGGCATCTGTGGTTATTTGTCGCCAGGCAATTGGATGCAAAGAAAATCTTCCCTTGACTGCCTCCAGAGGCAAGCAATTGGGCCTCTTTCAGGAGTGCTGATAGGGTTGGCCAGAGAAGGACACTCTGGAACCCTGGTTCTATGGGTCACCTTTACCTCTAGGACAGCATCTTCCATTGGAACTCCCCCCTCTGCCCCAAGGGGAGTCCATACTACATGTGTCCTGGAAAGGCCTCTGGGATTTCTTGAACCACATCTTCTCACTCCTCTAATTCCTGGAATAGGCTCGTTGGGAGGAGAAAAACATATACCCACTGCAGACAGGGTCTTTCCATACTTCTCACACCTGGATAGAGTTTCCTTAACTTTGGGGCCAAACAAGGAGGATCCGTCAAAGGAAGCATTGACGAAGGAAGACTTGAATGTCTCCACAAACTCACACAGGTGCATCCAAGTGTGTTGTCAAATAGCAATGCCTGAACCTGGTGACCTGGTTGTCCCTTCGGCTGCATGTGCAATTAGCCTCATGGACAAATTTGAGATAGACTCCAGGATAGCTAACTGGGGACCACTTTTTCTTGGACCTCCTTAGCTACAGCTCCTGCTAGGGTATCAGACAGCTTCTTGACAAGATCCTTCTTGTGCCTAGTAAAATGTCCCAAAAAATTCAAGGACCTAATGGTAAAGGTCGATGATGCGTAAACCTGCTTCCCAAATCTGTCCATCGCCCTAGACTTCCAGTTAGGGGGATGTACAGTGGAACTTTCCTCAGCCAGTTCCTTTTCAGTGGCAGCTGCTACCACCATGGCATCTACTGCTAACCCTTTTGCCCAGTGTTGATGATCCTTGTGAGTGGACAGTATGTTATCTGTTCTCTAGGGAATAAGTTGCATTGGGTCAGGAGCCTTCCAAGCACACTGAGTGATCAGTTTAATGAGATCGTCAGTGGGAGGAGTTACCCAGGAAGTAGACGAGGGAGCACCAAAGGCCTGCAAGTACATAGACACCTCAGAGGAAGGGTCTATGGGCTTCCAGTCACCATTCTGTTTAAGGATCTCCAGGATGTTTCCAAAGGAGACATCTTATGGAGATGACAGGGGAGAACCCTCCCCTCATCGAAATCTGTGTCCACAGTGACAGAATCTTCAGGGAAGTCCAGGTATTGCCTCTTACACAATTTCTTCAGAGGGGTCTCTTTAGTGGGAATATCTGGAGAGGACTTGAAGAGGGGTGACTCTTGGAGGGTGTATCTTGCATCCTTGGAGCTCGCTGTCCAGGCATGAAGGTTGGTGGTAGTTCTGGATAAGCAGGGGTCAAGGGGTGAGACTCCAATAACACAGCAGCCATCTGGGAAGAAGCAATGGCCAAGGCTCTCTCCATAGCTTGGAAGGCAGGTCTCCTCTGAGCAGGGATGGGTGCCCAGAACCAAGACAGACAAACTTGAAAGTGGGGTCACACCCTGCCCTGAGAGACCCACCTGCAGAGCCGGAGTAGAGGAAGGGCTCATAGCCGGTGTAGTCCAAAGTGGTAAGGTTGGGTCCGAATAAAAAAAATAGTCGACTCAAACCCTCCGGACCTGACTGCAGAGGCCTGATCCCAGGGACCTGTCAGTTCCAAAGGCACTGAGAGAGTCACAGCCATGCCCGGAACCAGAGACAAGTAAAGTATCAGTGCCAAGAACAAAGGAGTCTGTATGGATGAAGTCGAGAGCTCTAAAGCCTGTGGAGATGTCAGAGAAGGAGTATATGTGGGAGTACTGGGAGAGAATTCCCCTGCCCCAGGAGGGGGACGGGGCTGAGAAGATGGAGGAAGACCCCTAGCTGTCAGAAGCTGATCCACCAACCTCACTATATTAACTTCAGAAAGACTCCTGGTGGAGCAAACGGACAACCTGAAGGGGGATTCAGGTCTCTCTATGAAGGAGCTAGGGAGTTGACCTAGAATGGGGATGACTAACGGTAAATATGCAGTCCTGGGTTCAAGGGAAGATTCGGTCTTCAGCAGCGGGACAGAAGGTAAGAGCTGCGGTGCTGCAGGACCTGTCGGTACCAATGTGGTAACTAAAATAGTTGGTGCTGAGGTAGGAGTTACTGCTGGAATTGGTGTTGTAGTCAGTGTCAATGGCACTGAGGTAGAGGTTGGTGCTGAGGAGTCAGAGCATTCTGGAATCTTTAAAACCTAGGATTTTGGTTCCATAGAGGAACCAGTTGAAGGGTATTTGTGTTTTTAAGATGTTGGTACTGATGGAGACATCAGCACCGAACAAGTAGATTTTGCACCAGAGGCCTAAGGAGACTGGATTACCTTGGACAAAGCTTCTTAAAACGGCCCTTAAGAAGCCCTTTAAGGACTAATTTATTTCTACGCTCCACCAGACTCTATTACTGAAGCCCTGGCAGAGAGAACATACATCAAGATGAGACACCCAAGCAATACACACATTTGTCATGACCGTCCAAATTTGGCATTTTTCTGCCACAGTCCTGACACTTTTAAACTCAGTGGTTGATTTTGACTAATCTGCCATTTTAAGACTAGAAAGGTCAAGAAACACAATCGCTCAGTTTTGAAAAGAGAAGAATCCTACCAATGATGGTAGGAGATATTACCAATAGTAAAGGAAGAGAGGGGAACTACCAACCCAAGGGTACAGATTAAAGAAAAGGAGCACTCACATGAAGAGAAAAGGGCTGACAAGGATCAAATATTTCTAAATAACCTAAGTAAGGCAAAAAAGTGGTTAGAGAAATGTAATAAATTATAAAAAGTACTCAGCTGCAAGAGAGGCTGATGCGTCTTTTCTATAAGAGCAGAAAACAAGATCTGGGGTAATGTAGAGATGGACATTATGGGTAGACTACTAGCTCAAGAGTTTTTTGGCTGTCGCGAGCTACATAATGGCCAGATGGGTTATGGTTCCGACCTTTGGAACCAATCAGTAAAGAATAGATGAAGACAGACAACATCAGATCTCTTATTAGATAGGCATTAATTTCAACAGTTGTGGACAGATAAACCATGACTTATTTAGACCATACTAAGTACCATATAAAAAACTGTACTTCGCAGAGTACAAAGAGTAAGTCTAGATACACCCTTGCTGTCTGTGTTTCAGAGTTATAATTTACTTTATGCATTCTAATTTACTTTGATTTTGTTTAGGTCACACAACTCTGGAGAAAAGGTAAAGAATGACTTTACCAACTTCTTATTCTTTCCCTTTCACTATGGCACTTGCGAGCACAAAGTTAGTAGATACAAGCAAAAGGGGTTATGGGGCACAGAAAGCTTTGCCCCTCTACCTGCAAAAACATGCTTATTGTGTTAACGTTTGTGCTTTTCACTGTTTTTTTTTTTAAGTGAAGGGCTGGGATTTCAAAATGAGTTGTGTGTGGGGGTGGGTATTCAGTAAGATAGGGTATGACAATTTGTTTGAATGTCTGGATTTTAAGATAATCCAACCACAACAGAGCTAAAAGCAGACTTATAGAAACAAACAATGATACATTCTTACACCTGCTGAGACACTCTAGTACCACTAAGCATTCTTCCATTGTAACACACTGATTATTGCACCTCCTAGATAATCATTTACATCATCCCAATCATAAATATTAAGAGATTTAAAACTATAACAGACACACTGAACAATTTGCGTAATTTCTCAGTATAAACATATAAAGTGCAGTTGTTCATAGGTTCATACTAGGCTGTCTGCCCTAGGGCATTTATAAGCCTAGCCAGAGTGTGTTTGGCTTTCGCCACCCATTTTAAAATAATTTTGCTATGCCCTTTTTCGAGGTTAGTATACTGTGCCTCTGTCTAACAGTGACACAGAAGTGATACCCGGGGTAAACCTACGATCTCCCATCCACTCATCAAGATTCCTCTTGAAGAGAGTCAATGAGGGACTCTGCCTAACCTGGACTGGGATTTTATTCTAGAGTGAAGGGAGCCTCTGGGTTATGAATCTGTCCCTCCAGCATGTCCTATTTATTTCAGTGCTGAGGTTCAAGTCTCTCGAGCGTAGCTCGATGGGATTTGGATTTTCTGAGGTGCAGCATGTCCATTAATTCCGGGTTGGATATGGCTTTATACGTCAGGCACAGATCGCTTCTGAGCAGGCGGTATGCCACTGAGTAGAACTGGAGTTTCTTTAACCGGGCAGCATATGGCATCTGTTTGAGCCCTTTGATCCTCTTGGTGAGGTACTTTTGGGGTCTTTCCAGTTGCTGCAGGTGTCTGGTAAGGTACATCCCAAAAGGGGCATTGTACTCAATTATGGGTCTGATGAGGGATGAGTAAAGAGGCACGATGACCTCCCCTGATCTAGATGTGAATCCCTTCATGATTAGGTGGGCTATATAAAATGTTTTTCTAACCACTTTGGCCATGTGGTTATCAAATGAGAGATTGCTATCAACTTGGGTCCCCAGGTCCCTAATTACTTCTTCTGTACTTAATGGATTACCACCTATGTGGTAATTTGTGGGCACTTTGTTTTGCCAAAGGGGATGACTATACACTTTTGGCATTTAGCTTGAGGCCATGGCTCTGGCACCAGTTGTCTGTTTCTATGAGGCCCTTTTGGAGGATGCTTGTGTCGGCTGGAGTGTCGATTATGGTGCCCAGTTTGCAGTCATCTGCAAACTTGGTCAGCCACAGTCCTTCCATGTTGGCCTGTACCTCTGAGAAATATATACCAAACAAGAGAGGTCCCAGGACTGAGCCTTGTGGGACGCCACTTGTAACTGGTTTGGAGTCTGACATGGCTCCAGCAATTCTAACCATGTGGGTTCTGTCCTTGAGCCAGTTTGCAACCCATCTAGTGACATAGGGGTTTATATTTAAGCTGGTGAGCTTATCTATAATGCCCGAGTGGGGTATTGTATCGAAGGCTTTTGCGAGGTCCAGGTAGGCTGTGTGGACCACCTTCCCCTCATCAATGGCCTTAGTGACTGTTTCAAAGAAATCAACCAGGTTTAAGAGGCAGGATCTGCCCTTAACAAAGCCAAACTGGGTAGGATCCAGTGTCTGTAGGTCCCCAATATCTTTATTTATGAGGTCCATGATGATCCTTTCCATAGCTTTGCAGACCAAGCTAGTCAGGCTCATGGATAGTTTCCAGGATCCGTTGAGGCACCACCTTTGTGGAGAGGGACCACTGTTGCTGTACGCCACTCTTTGGGTACATATCCTGTAGTAAGGCTGAGATTGAACAGTAGTTTTATGTTTGGGTTTAGCTCTTCTTGGAGTTCATGTAGGACGCAGCACGGGACACCGTCTGGTCCCATTGATGCTGTGTTTTTTGCTTTGGAGATGGCAGCTCTTACCTGAGCATCTGAGATGTCAGGGGGGCAGCACTCTGCTGGGATAGATATTTGCCCTTTTGGTGGGGAGGGGTGGGAGAAGTTTGCGCTGAACCTGTCAGCTAGGATGTTGGCAATGTCTGTGGGTTCGGTGTATTTTTTGTCATTTTGGACTAATTCTGTGCATATCTGGGAATTCCCACCGAGGTTCCTAACATAACTAAAGAAAGCCTTGTGATTATCTTTAGTGTTCTGTGCAATTTTTCTCTCGAAGCTGGCCTTGGACGATTTTATGAGTGCCCGTAGTTTTTTGCTAATACTGATCAGTGATGCCTTCCCTTTGTGGGATTTTGCTCTATCATGTAGTAGCTTCCTCCTTCTATTGTATAGTTTGTTTATGGCTGGGGTCCACCAGACAGGACGTCTGCCTTTGGAGGATTGGGACTTGGTTTTATTTGGGATTGCATGATCCATGCATTCCTGAAGGTGTTCATAGAATGCATTTATAAAGGATTCTGCGGTCTGGGCCGTATTTTCCACAGGCCCGGGGGCTTTGAAGGATTCCACCTCGGTTTTGAGGAGTGTGAAATTTGCATTAGAGAAGGTTTTCACTGTGGTTTTCAGGGCAGGGGGTGGAGTCGGGATGTGAATATCCAGTGAGATTAGTTTATGGTCTGATCTTACCAATGAGGGATACACTTCTGGTCTGGAGCATAGAGTCCCCATGTTGGTGATGATCAGGTTCAGTATGTTTTCCCCTCTTGTGGGAGTGGTAACAAGTTGTTCCATAGCATTTGAGTTTATAAATTCTTTGGGCTAGGGTGTTGGAGCTAGAGTAATGCTCCCAGTCTATGTTTGGGTAGTTGAAGTCACCCAATATAATGGTGTTTGGAGAGACCTTCATATTTTCCAGTGTTCTCAGGAAGGCCGAGTGGGGTTCCTGGGTTTGGGAGGGTGGTCTGTAGCAGGCTATAAACTGGAAGGCAGTTTTACCCACTGTTAGTTGCACAGGGATATTCTCTGATGCTTCGTGCTGTGCCACCAACCTGGAGGTGTGGGTATCTTTGACAAATATTGATACTCCCCTCCTTTTGTAGTTCGGTCCAAATTTTGGGGCCGAAAAGCATGGTATGAGGTATAACCTGGTAGTGCTGGGGTGCTCTCGGGAGCCTTGAACCAGGTTTATGTTACTGCACAGATATCGATGTTCTCCATGCTAAGGAGAGTTTCGAAAAGTGCATCTTGAGGTTTAGACTTCTGGCGTTGAGTAGCATTACTCTTAGTTTCTTATCCCTTGTGATACCTATGGAGGTGGGTTTGTCCTTTGAGCCTTGCCTAAAAAGGCACTATGGGGTAGCAAGAGCCTTTGCCAATATCCGAAAGCCCAGGGGTGACAGGTGCAAGCCGTCCCTAGCGAAGCATCGTGGCTTGTCGAGCATGTCATCCCAGGCTGACAGGCATTGGATCCCCTTTGAATGACACCAATACTTAAGCCAATTGTTGAAATTGATCATCTTGTCTTCATATTGTGACATCATTCTTGGTGAGGGTAAGATGCTACTCAAGGTCAGGGTCATACCAGCCTGGGCTACATGCTCAGAGAGCTCCTCTATGTCTCTTTTCATGTAGTCCAGGGAGGTACATCTCAGGTCATTCACACCAGCATGGACAATGACTGAGTCATATTTGTACTTGCCTTGGAGTGACCTGAGTGCTTGTGAGCTCACCGTGACCTTCTCCTTGTTCAGTCTTGTGAGCGGGATGTCAATGTGCCTGATGATAGAGTCACCTATTACAAGTGTATCAGGTGTGTTGTTTAGCCTTAAGGGCTGTGACTGTTCGGCACACTGGCTTTGTGAGCTATGTGTTGTGCGTGTTTTGTTTTGGGGTAGCGGTTGCTTGGGTGTCTGCTTTGGAGGTCTCTGCTGCTTAGGCAGATTTTTATTTAGAGCCTCCGAGTATGTTTTTGTGTGTTTATGTGTTTGGTTTGCTGTCGTGGTAGGTCTATGTGAGACTGGAATTGTAGTGAGTGTGGTTTCCTTCTCCTCCTGACTGGTTACGCCAGTACTGAGTTGAGAGAGCTTAGCCTCCAGTATGGCTATATGGTTGCATCTCTCACATGTGTTGGAATTTGTTGGGAGGAGGAGAGGGTTGTCTGTGTACATGAGGCAGTTGTAATATTGCCTCAAGGCTCCTAGATTCACCAGCTGGACCAGAGAGGAGACTGACAACTGACCTTTGGACATGCTAGAATAGTATTGGGAATTCCTTTATAACTGAAAAAAAAAGGGCTAATGGGGAACAAGGTACTCAAGGGGAGTTTGTGAGGGTGTAGTGCTTTTAATTTTTTAGTGCTGACTTATATAATTGCTTTAGTGGGCAAGTGCCAGGTAACTTAAATGCAATGTGTTATAGGTAACTTAAATGCAAAAACGACAAACAGTAAGCAACTCACCACAAGTATAGCTGTGGTACGAACTTACCATAATTTTAGATGCCCAGTAACATTCACTGTTGCAATACAGACTCTAGGGATTCTAACCACAGGACCCTGATGACTGGGTCTGACTTCCAGAGGTTGGGATCTTCCCACTCCAGGGCCAGCATACTCCCTCAAAAATGGATATCAGGGTGTCTAACAGCTGGCACCTTCTTTGGATCTATCTTGCCCCAGCAGGTAAAGATTTGGTACCAGACCTTCACCCATGCAAGAATGACCCCCCCTTCCCAGGTTGGAGACCCTAGAACCACCATAAATCTGCAGCTTGAGGATGCTGTAGAGGCTTGAGAAGGGGAAGGTGAGAAAGTGTTGTTCCAGGTATATACCATAACCCAAAGATGTGCCAGTGATGAGCAGCAGGAAAGAGGGTTACCACTGATGCAGAAGTGAATATATTCAAAAATCAGCAATTACTTTAACTTCTTAACACACAACTACAACATGTTCTTTGTAATTCAGTGCTGTAGTACTGATTCTTGGGATAAGTGCCACAGCTTACAGATCAGAAGGTGGCTAGCCTTGTGAAGGGACAGGGAACAAAAGGCCCTACAGACGGACCAAGGTAAAACCTGTCCAGGTCTTGGAAATGTTAGTGAGGCCGTGTGCTTGGCAAACCTATGAAGAGTGAAAACCAGGAAGCTGCTTCCAAGATGACCCATGTAGTAAACCCTCTTAGGAAAGCTGCATTAGTAGTGGTAGCTATCCATTTTGAAATGGTTTGCTTGTTGACAGGTCTTCCCCTCCCTGTCCTTGACAAAGGCAATAAAAAGCTGACTGTACTTCCTGCAGCACTTAGTTGTATCCAGGTAGAACCTCAGTTGTCTACAAACATTTAGAGAATGCAATATCCTTTTCTTCCTTATTTTGGGGAATGGAAGCAGTTGGGGTAAGATGGAAAAAGGGTGTGCTTTTGAAGTATAAAACTGAGGTCCCATGGTGAAGAGATCTTAATTTTGTACGCTCTCAGATGCACAATCTCCTTAAGGAAACAACTGGCAATGGGGGAATCCACAGGCAGATATGCAGAAATGGCAGAGGTACTTATCCTTTCCTTGGAAAGGCATAAGACAGGCCCATCTTGCACAAGAAGGTAAGAACAGACACCTGTGTGGAATTTGCATCCTACTCCCTGATACATCACCAATGAGAGAACTTTTTCCTCTTTGCTATACAAGATTTCCTTGTACAGAGTTTCATGGTCTCCCCCAAGATTTCCATGATGTCTTCAAAAACAGGTACTTAGAATGGAAGAGGGCTAGATCAGCTACACTGTCTGCCAGACTTTTCTTAATTTGGGGTAAAACACACACCCCAGCTCTGAGCCAAGAGGTCCAAATTCTGAGGCAAATTAACTTATAGTTATGTTCCTGCCATAACGTATATTATCTATGCCTGTCCACTACATGGGAATATTGGTTGCAGCCAACACCAATCAGCAAACAGAAACAGAATTCCTCCTCACAGCATGAGCTTCACCTATCTCCCACAATGCACCATATCTCCTCCATCCATCTCAAATTGAGTGTGCCTTCATAGCATCAAATATAATGACCTGCTCCCTACTATAGAGAACTGAACTAGCATGCTAAGAATGACTGAAATGGACATCTCAGCTGATTTGCAAGATGTCTCAGGAGAAAATACAGATGTGTAAGTAAACTTGCCATAATAGTATACATTCAAATTATCACTGCTGCAGTAGCCTTAGTTATATGGGGTTACATTCTGCTTAGGATAAAATAGCTGACTAGCTTTCAAAGATTCAGGGCACCTTCCACATGCCCAAACAGTCAAGTCAGCTGGAGCTGAAAGGCCAATGCTAGAAATAACAAAAAAAATATCCACACCCTGGCATAAACACACCAAAAGAAAGAAAAGTTGTGTAAAATATTACCATAACCATAGATGTCCTTCTCTTCCATGTTGCAGTATTCATCACATATGGGTTTACTCCTCTTGTAACCTAAACATCCGGCCAGTATACAAACATTTTCAATCGCTGTATGGTGCGTGGGATGTCTGACATGGCTAGTGGAATGGGGCCATAAAAGTGACGTCTGCATGCACCGACCCTCAGAACTGTAAGCCCCAGTTGGGGACAGTCTTAGCAAGGGAAAATGTCAGTCCTGTGTCATCCAGAAAGGGATATACAGCATAACAGAAAGGGAAAAAGAGTGGGAAGCAATACTGAAACATGGAAGAGGACATCTATGGTTATGGTAAGATTTTACACAACTTTTCTATGTCCTTCTATTCCCATATTGCAGTATTCATCACATATGGGTGAGTGCCAAAGCTCACTGTGAGGAAGGGGGTGATGGTCTAGAGGCGGTC
This sequence comes from Protopterus annectens, assembly GCF_019279795.1. Lineage (NCBI taxonomy): Eukaryota > Metazoa > Chordata > Ceratodontiformes > Protopteridae > Protopterus > Protopterus annectens. The sequence goes on along the minus strand of NC_056736.1, from coordinate 637,012,792 downwards.
TCCAAGAATCCATGAAGGATAGCCCTGGCAAAACTCACCTTGGCCCTGGAAACATGGTCTAATTTGTAGTGTTTGGTGAAGGTGTGCACTGATGACCAAGTGGCTGCTTCAAGAATGGTAGAGGTATCCAAACCCCTGATGAAGACTCATGAGGAGACCATAGCCCTGGTGGAGTGTGCTTTAATATTACCCTGCAGGGATTTCCCATGGAAATGGCAGCAGAAGATGGCAACTTTGGAAATTTAGGATGAAATAGTTTGATTACTGTCTTCCCTAGGGCCCTGGGATGGAAGGAGACAGAGCTGATCAGCCTGTCTGATGGATTTGGTTTTGTTCAGATAAAATCTGAGTTGTCTGTGCACATCTAGAGAATTGATGACTCTCTCACTGTCCCCCCCAGCGGGTTAGGGAAGAAGGCTGGAAGGTGGATGACTTGATTTAGGGAAAGGTCATTCACCACCTTGGGCATGAAGGAAGGGTTGGTCCTAAGAGTAATCCTGTCAGCATGGAATACCAGGAAATGTGGAATAGCCAAGAGGGCTTGTAGCTCTGACAGTCTTATGGCTGAGGTCAAGGCCACAAGTAGCACAGTTTTCCATGTACAGTGTTTTAGGGAAGCTTTGTCTGCTGGTTTGAATGGAGGAACCATAAGCTTTTCCAAAACATAGTTGAGGTCCCATGGGGGTGGAGATGGCTTCCTGGGGGGGGGGGGTCACAGGTGAAGAATCCCTTTAATGAATAACAGCTGGTAGCCTGGATACTGGGGGGGATACAGAGGAAGGCATGCTCAAATGGCAGACATGTGAGCTTTAATGGCAGAGTAGGACAATCCTGTCTGCAGTAGTTCACACAGGTAAGACAGAACTAGAGGGGTCTCACTTACAAGCAGGTCCAACTGTCTTTTGAGACAACATATAGAAAATCTCTTCCACTTTGATAAGATTTTCTCGAATTCAGTTTCCTGGCCTCCTGCAGGACATTGAGCATGTCCGCATTGTAAAGGTGTCTGAAGGGGATCAGAATCCTATCCGCCACAGGGTGAGATACAGCAACTGCCACTGTAGGTGTATTTGGGATCCCTTGTGCTATGCGAGAAGGTCCACTCTGAGGGGCAATTTGTGGTGATTGGCCTTGGATAGTTGTAGTGGGGGGAACCAATGCTGTCTTGGCCAATAGGGAGTCACCAATAAGATTTTTGGCCTGTCATGCTGGATCTTCAGCAGGACTTTCTGTATGAGTGGGAAGGGGGGCAAGGCATAGAGAAACTTCCCTTTCCAAGAGATTGAGAAGGCATCTATTGCTATTGCCTGAGGGTGTGGGAGCCTGGTGCAGAAGGAAGGATGTTGCCTGTTGATGGAGGAGGCAAAGAGGTCTAATTTGAGGTGTAACCCACCAGTGGACCAGGTCCAGGAAGCCATCCCTGTGCAGCATCCATTCTAGGTTGTTTGTGATGGATCTGTTGAGGGAGTCTGCCTAGGTGTTCTGTAGTGAAGGTATGTAGACCACCTGCAGGGTAACTCCCTGGGAGGTGGCCAGTTCCCAACACTAGGAGAGCTAGTCTGCAAAGCAAGTAAGATTTGGTCTCCCTCTGTTTGTTGAGATACCACAGCACTGTGGTATTGTCTGTAAAGATCTTTAGTGGTCACTGTGGTAGATAGGGTTGGAAGGCCTGAATGGCCATGAGAACTGTCCTCATTTCTTGGACATTGATGTGCTCTTTTTTTGTGTGGCTCAGGCCACAGCCCTTGCACTTTCAGATGGCCCAGAGTTGCTCCCCAGCCCAAGTCTGAGGCATCTGTGTGCATGATCTGTTTGGGCTGGGGTGGTTGGAGGCAAACCCTGTACTCCAGGGGGTGTTAAGTGCTGGGTCCAGACTGACCTTAGGTACCATTGCAACCTTCTCATATGGAGTCTTGCTAATAGTAACATGGGGATAGTGGCTGCCATGTAGCCCAGGAGCCTGAGGTACTGCCTTGCTGTCAATTCTGTTTGAAGTACCACAAGTAGGTGTTCTGTCAAGCTTTCTAACTTTTGTTGGGAAGGTAGGCCTTCATGATGTCTGTGTGAATCCTGCACTCCAAGAAGACAATGTCTCGAAGATTCCAGCTGGGATTTTGGGAAGTTGATCTGAAATCCCATGGACTGCAGGAGAAAAGTGGCAAGAAGTATGTGTTGCTGGAGGGTCTCCTTGCAGTCTGCCTGTACAAACAGGTCGTCCAGATAAGGAAATATTTGGATTCCTTTTGTCCTGCAAAAGGCAATAACTGGAGCCAGACATTTGGTGAATACCCTGGGTGCAGGGGAGAGCCCAAAGGGCAAGGCAGGCAATTGAAAGTGAGAAGGGCCCAATGAGAACCTCAGGTATTTCCTGAAACTGGGCTTTATAGGGATGTAAAGGTAGGCATCCTTTATATCTAAGGTGGCCATGAATTCCTTGGAGAAGCAGTAGTGGAAAAAGAGTTTGTGAGGTCAACATCCTGAAAGTAGGAAAGTGAAGGAAAAGGCTGAGAACAGACAGATCCAGGCTCTATCTCCAAGGACCATCTTTTGTTTGGACTAGGAAAATTCTACAGTAGAAACCTCCCCTTTTTGCAGCCAGTGGCACTGTTGACAGTGGCTTGGTCCAGCAGGGTTTGTAGTGCTGGCTGCAATAGGTGCAGCTGTTTTGGAGGTTGTGGCATACCCCTCTGCTTTAAGAGCATAAGCCAGGTCATAAAGCACCCACTTTGAATGACTGAAAGGACCTATTTGTCTGAGGTGATGGATGTCCTTGTCCTTGACACAGAAAGATGAATGACAGAGGGAGAGAAGAAGGGGGTGGGGGTTTCAGAGTTGTCAGGTAGTCAAATACTACCTGCCCTGTCTTGAAAAAGCAGCCTCTGGCTGGGGGAGGGGGAAGCTCTACCAGGATGGGGTTGCTTCCTGGTTGTTCTTCTAGACCTAGTGGGAGCAGCAGGGTGAGAGTGCTTTCTCATAAACTGAGTTTTAGCAAGGTAGTTCCTTTGGAATTTTGGAATAGGAGAGACTAGCAGGTGTTTTAAATCCTGCATCTCCTTCGCCTTTTGCTGTAGTGATTTAAATAAATCAGCCACTTTAGTACCAAACAAAGCTGTGTTGTCCAGAGGGCATCAATCAGCTTTGCCTTAAAGTCATCTGGAATGGGCTGGCGGCGTAGGCATGAGTATCTTCTCAATGCAGATGCTGATGCTGCTGACCTTGCTGAGGCTTCAGCAGCATCATAGCTGCACTTTATAGAGTGCCTGGTAACCTGGGAGGCAAGAGCCAGAAGGGAAGACAGTGAAGCTTTGGCAGCAAAATCTGGTGCATCAGACAATTACTTGGATGCTTTCTCCAGGATGTTTAAGGCATATTTAACTCAGTGTATTTGGCAGTTAGTAGCCCTGAGAGCCAGAGTAGCAGAGGTGTACATTTTCTTACCCAGGCGCTCCATGGTTTTGTTGTCTTTGTCAGCAGGGAGAATGGTGGTTGGTGGGTAATAGTTTAGATGACTTATCTGTGGAGATGGAAACAGTGGCAGGGTCTGCTGGAGGACACTTTACAAGATACTTAGTTTCAGGGACTTTATAAAATCTACCTGGTCTGTGTGGAGTAGAGGGTTGTGAATCAGGGTTCAAGGATACTGAATAGGCATCCAGGAACGCAAGCAGAATTGGAGGGACAGCAGTAGGGGTTGGGAATCCATCTGAATGAGGTAATACCACCTTTTTTGAATCTCAGTCATTTCAGAGGATTTCCACTTAAAATGTTCTTTCATCTTGGCAATGGTTTCCCCAGAGGTTAAATCCTCAGTTGGGGAGTCAGGGTAAAAGTATTCTTCCACTGCGGAGCCATACCCCAAGGGAGAAGAAAGCTGAGAGGTATAGGAGAGTGATTCTTCAGATAAATAATCAGAAAAATCCTCCTCTTCCCTCACAGATGGGTCAGATGTTTGAGGCCTGGTGCTTAAAGTAGGAAAAGGCATCATAGAAGTCCCTGTAGTGGTAGGCCGTAAGGTCATGAACATATTAAACAAACTCTGGCAGAAGGCCTGCCAGTCAGGCATGCTTTCAGGAGAAGGTGATATGTGCTTCCTCTTTTCCTTTCTCTTGAGAGGCCTGGTGGGCATCTGTAGGGAGGAAGGCCTGGAATCAGGTGACTGTAAGGAACCGGAGGGATCCGACAGACCTACCGGAATTGCTGGCCCCCCTGGCATCAGAAAGGCCTCTATGGACATGCCCTCCATGCAGGATTGTGTGGCTTCCATGGAGGTTCCCCTCATTTTTGTGTTCAGGAAAGAAAAGTGAAATGAATAGTTTGGCTTAAAGAAAACTATACCACTTTAGGCATAAAAGGAACAGTTCTTAAAAAATGTATCTGAAAAATGAGATAGAGTTGACTCACCATAAGAACTTGAAACTCAGATAACATTCTTCCAGGGGTCAGAGCAATAAGTAAAACTGTTTTCCATGTTAAGAACCTCAAGTCAACAAGGTTAGATGGTTCAATTAAGCAAGTGTTAGCTTCTCTAACACAAAATTAAGATCCCAAGGAGTGGCTACCAGTTTTCTTGGAGGTCTCTTATGCAAAACCCCTTTCAAAAACATTGTCACATAAGAATGGACTAAAAGAGAAGGATCCATCGGCATACATGCTGAAATGGATGGAAGAGTAAGAAACGCCGTAGAAGAGTAACTCGCACAAATATTGTAAAATCAGAAAACTAGTCCTGAATGGGTGCTGGTTATGTTTGCACCAAGCAGAAAACTTTTTGAATTTACTAATGTATGATTTTCTAGTAGCAAGTTTTCTTGCCTCCATTAGTACCTGCTGCTTGTAATCAGTAAACCAACACCTACAGGGAATAAAGACTTTAACATCAAGGCAGAAAGTTGATTGGGGTTAAGGTGTATCAAACACCCCTGTTCTTGTGTGAATTGATCCAATTCTGAGGAAACGTAATTGCCTCTGGTTATTTCCCAAACAAGGGAGAAACACTGTTACTTGGGCCAGAAGGCAATCACCACAATGATTCATAGGTAGGTACTAGGCTATTGGCCCTAGGGCCTATATAAGCCTAGCCAAAGGTACCCTGGCTTTCGCCACCCAAGAAAATTATTTTCCTGTGCCACTGTCGAGCAGAGCCACAGAAGTGATCCCCGGGGTGAATTTCCTATCTCCCATCCAATCATCAAGATTTTTCTTGAAGAGTGCTAATGAGGAGCTTTGTTTGATATAGATAGGTAGTTTGTTCCAGAGTATGGGAAGTCTCTAGGACAGGAATCTATCCCTCCAGCATGTTCTGTTTATTGTGGTGACGAGGTTTAGGTCCCTAGAGTGTGTAGCTCGTAGGGATTGGGATTTCTTTAAGTGGAGCATGTCTAAAAGCTATGGGTTTGACATAGCTTTGTGTGTTAGGCAGAGATCACCTCTGAGTAGGCGATATGCAACGGAGTAAAGCTGCAGTTTTTTTATTCTGTCTGCATAGGGCATCTCTTTGAGGCCGGTAAGCCTCTTTGTGAGGTATTTCTGTGGCCTTTCCAGTTGTTGTAGATGTCTTGTGAGGTACATACCAAAAAGGACACTGTACTCTGTAATGGGTCTAATGAGTGACGAGTAGAGGGGAACAATTCATAGGTTCATAGGTTAGTACTAGGCTACCTGCCCTTGTGGGCCATTTTTTAAGCCTAGCCAGTTACCCCATGTGTACTCCATGTGTACACCAAATGACCTCTTTTTTCCTGGATGAGAAACCTTTTGTGATGAGGTATGCCACATAGAAGGACTTCCTGACTACTGTGGCGATGTGATTATCAAAGGAGAGAATACTGTCCACCTGTGTCCCAAGGTCTCTTATCACACTTTCAGTGTTAAGTAGACTACCACCTATGTGGTAGTTCATGGGTACTGAGTTTTTACTAAAAATAATGACAATGCACTTTTTGGCATTGAGCTTGAGGCCATGGCTTTGACACCAGGCATCTGTCTCAGCAAGGCCCTTTTGTAGGATGTCCACATCTTTTGGAGTTTTGATTATGGCTCCTAGTTTGCAGTCATCTGCAAACTTCATTAGCCAAAGACCTTCTGTGTTGGCCTGTACTTCAGAGAAGTAGATACCAAACAGGAGAGGACCCAGGACTGAACCCTGTGGTACTCCACTTGTCACTGGTCTGAAGCCGGATTTGGAGTCTGCTACTTTCACAATGTGGGTTCTGTCAGTGCGCCCGTTGGCAACCCATCTTGTGACATAGGGATTTATACCTAGTTTAATGAGTTTATCTATAATTCCAGAGTGGGGGATGGTATCAAAAGCCTTGGCGAGATCTAGATAGGCTGTGTGAACCATCTTACCCTCATCTACGGCTTTGGTGACTGCTTCAAATAAGTCTATCAGGTTTAGGAGACATGATCTGCCTTTTACAAACCCAAACTGGGTGGGGTCCTGAGTTTGGAGATTACAAATGTCATTGTTTATAAGTTCCATGATGATATGCTCCATAGCCTTGCAGATCTTGGGGGATTCCTTCTGAATCTTCAAAAGTACCCTGGATATCACTGGGAAGCATGGGAAAGCATACAGGAACATTCCTCTCCAAGGAAAAGAAAAGGTATCTGTCTTACAGACCTTTCTGCATGGAATCCTGGAGCAACATCTTGACAGCTGATTGCTGAGACAAAACAAATAGGTCTACTTAAAGAACTCCCAACAGATGAACCAAACCTGATCTAGTTTCCATTCATGAGTGCCCCAACAGATGAACCAAACCTGATCTAGTTTCCATTCATGAGTGTCTGCCCTTGCTATGCTCAGCTGGTCTGCAACACAGCTTTGCTCTGAAGGAATATAGGACACCTGTAGAGTGAGATCGTGTTGTTAAGCTTTATCCCCAGCTAACATGGCTAGTCTGCAAAGCAGATACGATCTGGCACTCCCCTGCTTGTTGGTATACCACATGAATGTGGTACTGTCTGTAACAACTTGAAGAGGCCCTGTGACCAAAGATGATTCAAAGGGTTAAGTGCCTTAAGGGTAAGCATCTTGAACATTTATGTGCTTGAATTTGTCCGTAGTGTCCCATACACCTTGCACTTCTATCCCTCCTTAAACTGTTCCCCAAGCAAAGTCTGAGCTGTCTGTGGTGACTGTCTGCATTGGAGTGGGAGGGGGGTACAGATTTATCCACCAAGTGATTTCTTTTCTGGCAAACTCCAACACTGGCCCTTGAAAAGATAAAGGATGTTGGTACTGGGACCAAACAGACTTCAGATACTATTGGATCTTTATCATGTGGAATCTTGGCAGGGGTATCATAAGAATTATAATATGCCATGAAACCCAAAATGCTGAGGTATTCCCTTATAGTGACCATCTGTGGAAAACCTTAGACATAGACCTAGATAAAAATAAATTTTCTTTCTTATGGAAGAAAAGTTCTTTGAACTGAGGTGTCTGGCTGATACCCCAGGAACACAATCCTGTAGGAAGGAGTCAAGTGTTTTGAAAGTTCTCTTGGAACCCCAGCTTGTATAAGGGATCTCTCAACCAAGTGAGAGATTCCTGACAGTTGGGAAAAGACTTGCCAAAGATAAGCAAGCCATCTAAATATGGAAAAATGCGGGTATCAAGTAGCCTGCAATGAGCTACAACTATAGCCAAGCACTTTGGGAACTCTCTTGGTGAAGAGGATAGATCAAAGGGTAAAGCAAGGAACTAGTACTGTAATTCAGACAAAACCCTTAAGAAACACCTAAAACCTCGATTAATAGGGATGTGACAAGCACCTTTTTAAATGCAGTGTTACTAGAAAACTTGGCAAAATTGGATGAGGGGTTAGGGAACCCCTTATAAAGTCTGGAAAAGGAGGAGTGAAAATCTTAAATTTCCTGTTATCAGTTTATCCCTTTTATCACACTTTCTGATCACCTCTGCAGAAAAGGGGACAAAAGCTAAATCTCTAGCCAAAGGAGAATTTAAAAATCTCATTTTTATCATCATCCTGGAGACTGACAATGCAACCAGGCAAACATCCTCAAAACAGTATCAGTGGCCATATCCCTGGAAATGTATCATCAGCTGAGTTATATACACACACACTGTAAACAACGAGTAGCAACTTGTACAACAGATACTAAATTATTTAAAGCACATTTTTTTCCTCACAATAAGACATTACAGACAAAACATTCTTCATACTTTCAGAGTTAGGACAAATTTTAACATGAAAACCTGACAATTCAAAATTCTGAAAATCAGAGTTGCAGAGACACACATGGTTTTCCATTACTTACAAATAATCTTTCCATTTCATTAGAAAAAGTAGGACTGGAATTAACAGTAGTTAACAGCAGTAGTAGGATTAACTAAAGCTACAGCGGCTGAGTCAGCACTGAGAATAGTGCATAATACATTCTATCTGCCTCTTCAGAGGCATCTGGCTGACTATCAGGAAAATTGCAGGCAGTAACACACACATTCTCAAAAGCTGGCAGAACTGCAGTAATGCATGAAAGTTCTGGAAATTCCTTCTCACAGATCAAAACATTTTCTGAGGGACTGAGAAACCTCATCGTTCTCCCACTGAAAACGCAAACTTGGAAAAAGTCAAAGAATGAGAAACCCCATACAGAAATTCCGAAACTGAGCTCTCCTCAGTCTGAATCAGAAATGTTGAGGAGAAAACCTTATATCTGTCCATCACTCTTCCTGTCCAGATTCAGAATTGTGAATCTCTTCAGGAAAAAATATATCCCTCATTCTTTTATTAGAAACTACTTTATAAGAAGGATGAATAGTCCGAATTAAACTCTGAGCTTGACCAAGTAAACTAAACCTAAGGAAATTTGCGGAAGAGTAGACAGATGTTTAGTGTTAGGTTTCTTTTTCGCAGGAAACTGGGGCCAGCAGTGTTATTAATGGCAGCAGCAACTTTCTCAGAGAAGGGCACAACATTCTGACAAAACAGGGAAGCCCTCACCATTCCCTCTCCAAAGACGAACAAGAGTGGCTCTCCCTTGTCCACTGAGGGGATACCAACAGCTGCACAGGACATGACTACTGGTACTTTCAGCGGCAGTAAAATCTCTTAAGGGCTTGGCACCCAAACCTGTCTTTCGTCAGCTCAGCTCAAGCTGCCTGAGTGGGTGAGTGCAAGGTGCCCTGAAGCTTTGGAGACTGGCTGGCTGTTGCATCCTAAGCAGGATATAACCCCATACAGCAAAGGCTACTGAAGCAGTGATCAATTTGATGAACAAAGGTGATAAATTGGAGGTGGCCAGATCAGGTTTTGTTAAAGTGGACATGGATAACCAAGATCCAACATTATGGTAAGTACATAAATATATCTTACATGAACCAGACCATCCACTTCAATGTGTGGAACAGGTGCCCCTCCCAGCTAAATACCTGGGGTTGCATAAAGTCAGAATTCCAAGGTGGCCCTGAAGGAAAACCTTGACCTAGACACAACATCCAATTTGTAATGCTTTGCAAAAGTGCGCAGTGAAGGCCATACTGCTGCAGCACAAATATCATTGGAAGAATTTCTGAAAAATATAAATGAAGTGACTCCTGACCTTGCAGCATGTGCTTTTGGTTTGGAAGGTAAGGTTTTGTTAGATAAGCTATATGCAATATACACACAATCAGACAACCATTTGTACACTAATCTTGGATAGAATTTGGCCCATTCACACTGATGTGAAAAATGTAATAATTTAAGGTTTCTAAATAGTTTTGATCACTGTAAACAGCTCCAGTGTGAAAAGTCAATGTACTGAAGGAGATATTTCTCTCTGTTGGAATACTCATGAAAGATCGCCAGAAAGTGGAGAGTCTGGTTAATGTTCACTTCTGAGGCTACCTTAGGTTATATATGAATGGGTAAGGTAAAGTTTAAATACTGCAACACTTGCAGTTCAGTGCATTCCTTTGCGGCTGAACGTTTTTCATTTGGCCAAACAAGATATCCTGACGATAAATCCTCTTGGCTTCCTGCAGGATGTATATGACCCCTTCAAAAGAGCAAGTCCTTAAATGGTGTTAGGTGGAGAGAAGCTATATGGCTACCCTTAAGGTCCTGAAATCTGGGTGCACCAATATCGCTATTTTGACTCAGTAAACTGAAATGCTGAGGAGGACAGGCACTGAATCAGCAGAGAAAATCATTGCTACCTAGGTTAGTGTGAATTGAGCAGAAGAACCACGACCCCTATTCATCCTTATCTTTCATTAACATCCTTGGAAGGAGAAGGGCAGAAAAAGAGTACAGCAACTGCTTTTGCCACAGCATGCTGAACGCATCCACTGCCCACGGCATTTGGGCTTAAGAACTGAGAGCAAAATGTCTACAGCTGGTGAATCTTGCTCAAGGAGAAAAGGTCTAATGTGGAAACAAAATTCACCTGCAAGAAATCTCTCCAAGCACTCAGATTCACCTCCATTTGTACCTTCTTACAAAGGATCAGATAATGTGTGCAAGCAAATTTTATGTTGAGGGGATACTGGCTGCCTACAGATGCAACCCCAACTGCACAGATAGGTCTCTGACTAAGGTCAGCCTGCATAGCTGGCATGAACGCATGCACCCCCAACTTGTTTAGGTACCACATTACAGAGGTTTTGTCAGTATTCACTCATAGTTCCCAGTTTTAGCATTAATATAAATGCTTTTACTGCTGGATACAGAGCCATTGTTCATGTTGATGTGCTTGCTTACTTGGTCCTGTTCCATATTCTGCACAGTTTTAGGTCTGCTAAATGAGGACCAACACATCCTTGGTCAGTCTCTTTCCCTTGACGTTGGACTCTTGGAGGTGTTACCGTAGCATACATTGTAAAATGGCCAGATTTAGCAGAAACTTCTATCCCCTGGCCATCAGGTTACTGAACTCCAATAGCAACTTACATCTCGCTTGACATCAGAGACAGTAGGTAATATGAGTGAGAAGCATATTTACATGCAATAACCTTAAAAGGTCTTAAAACACTGTGCAATTAACCTAACAGAATATAATCTTATTTCTGTCCAATATCAGCTGATGCTAAAACAGCATCTTGTTCAATAAGTAACTGTGACATTTTTATGCAATGAATATCGTGTTTCCTTAGACTAGTGTCAACAGAATCCTGTGCAATAAGAAGTAGCCGTGGAATTCTGTGCAATAAATAAAGTCTCTCCTTAGCTTTGTAAATGCAGGTTTCCAAACTGACATGTTCACTGCAGGAAATCACTAGAAAGGGACCTGACAGTTGATTGTTTTTTAGTGGCAAAAAGGGCAATGGCAAGAACATCTTTTTTATAAGCCATATGCCAGAAGTCTAAACTAGTCTCAATGCTAGAAGTCTAAACCTCAAAATGCACTCACTTGAGGCACTCCTTAAAATGGAGAACATCGACATCTGCGCAGTGACAGAGACCTAGTTCAAGGCTCCAGACAACACCCTCCGCATTACCAGGCTATAATTCATACCACACCTTTCGGCCACCTAACCTGGAGCGAAACACTAAAGTCTCAATGCTAGAAGTCTAAACCTCAAAATGCACTCACTTGAGGCACTCCTTAAAATGGAGAACATCGACATCTGCGCAGTGACAGAGACCTAGTTCAAGGCTCCAGACAACACCCCCCGCATTACCAGGCTATAATTCATACCACACCTTTCGGCCACCTAACCTGGAGTGAAACACTAAAGGCGGAGGTGTGTCCATATTCATTAAGTATATCCACACCTCCATGCTAGTTGTTAAGCAAAATGCATCCAAGATTATCCAAGTGCAACTAACACTGGGCAAGACCACAATCCAAATTGCAGCTTGCTACAGATCCTCCACCATGCCCCAGGATTCCCACTCCTCATTTCTTGATACACTGGAAAATATTAGGGTAAAACCCAACACCCTAATGGACGATTTCAACTACCCCACCATTAACTGGGAAAACTACTCATGTACCAACTCTTTTGCTCAACGTTTTCTGGAATTCATAAATTCCATTGCCTTGGATCAACTTATCCACACCCCCACCAGGGGCAGCAATATCCTAGACCTGGTCATTACCAACATGGGCGACCAGTGTTCCACACCAGAGGTCAAATCCTCATTGGTCAGATCCGACCATAAGTTAATCACCCTAGACATCCACATCTCACCCCCACCCCCATTAGGGAAACCACTGTAAAAACATTTCTCCAAAGCCAACTTCACGCTTCTTAAGACAGAAGTGGCAAACTTCACAACACCCATCCAGATGGACAATAGAGGTACAACCGCTGAATCCTACAAAAATGCACTTTATAAGCACTTACACGACTGCATGGATCATGCTATCCCTAACAGAACCAAGATGCTATCCTCCAAAAAAAGGAAGCCAATCTGGTGGTCCCCTGCCATAAACAAACTCTACAACAGAAGAAACTGCTGCAAAAAGAGTAAAATCCCATGACTGGAGGAACTCACTGGTTAGCCTCAGTAAGAAGCTGAGATCCCTCATAAAATCCTCCAAAGCTAGTTATGAAAACAAAATCACCATTGTTTCTAAAGACAACCATAAAGCATTCTATAGCTATGTCAAGAATTTCAATGGCAACACTCAGATCTGCTCTGAGTTACAGCACAATGACACTAAATATACAGAAACAACTGATATTGCCAACATCCTGGCAAATAGGTTCAGTGCTAACTTTACCCCCCCCCCCACTCCCTAAAGGGCCTATCTCTATACCGGAAGAATACAAAGTTGCTGTAATCACAGCTGCACAGGTAAAAACCACATTCTCCAAAGCCAAGAAATTAGCATACATGGGACCTGACAACATCCCAGGCTGCGTTCTACATGAACTGGCACACCACCTAAGTACCATGTTCAATCATAGCCTCACCTCAGCCTTTGTGCCCACTGAATGGTGCACAGTGACTGTTATCCTAGTGCACAAAGGGGGATCCACCACAGACCCCAGGAACTACTTCCCCATTAGCCTGACGCGCCTGGTCTGCAAGGCCATGGAACGTATCATCATGGAACTTATAAACAAAGACATTGGTAATCTCCAAACTCGGGACCCCACCCAGTTCGGGTTTGTAAAAGGCCGATCATGTCTCCTAAACCTGATCGACTTCTTTGAAGCAGTCACCAAAGCTATAGATGAGGGCTAGGTGGTTCATACAGCCTATCTAGATCTCACCAAGGCTTTCGACACCATCCCCCACTCTGGAATTATAGATAAACTCACTAAACTAGGTATAAATCCCTATGTCACAAGATGGGTTGCCAACTGGCTCACTGACAGAACCCACACTGAAAGTAGCAGACTCCAAATCCAACTTCAGACCAGTGACAAGTGGAGTACCACAGGGTTCAGTCCTGGGTCCTCTCCTGTTTGGTATCTACTTCTTTGAAGTACAGGCTAACACAGAAGGTCTTTGGCTAATGAAGTTCGCAGATAACTGCAAACTAGGAGCCATAATTGGAACTCCTAACGATGTGGACATCCTACAAAAGGGCCTCACTGAGACAGATGCCTAGTGTCGAAGCCATGGCCTCAAGCTCAATGCCAAAAAATGCATCGTCATCCCTTTTGGTAACAACTCTGTACCAATGAACTACTACATAGGCGGTAGTCTACTTAACACTGAAAGTGTGATAAGAGACCTTGGGACAAAGCTGGACAGTAGTCTCTCCTTTGATAATCACATCACCACAGTAGTTAGGAAATCCTTCTGCGTGGCACACCTCATCACAAAAGGTTTCTCATCCAGGAAAAAATAAGTAATTGTTCCCCTCTACTCATTAGACCCATTATAGAGTACAATGCTCCTTTTGGTATGTACCTCACAAGATATCTACAACAACTGGAAAGGCTGCAGAAATACCTCACAAAGAGGATTACCGGCGTCAAACAGATGTCCTATGCAGACTGTCTCAAAAAAATCCAGCTTTACCCTGTCGCATATCACCTACTCCGAGGCGATCTCTGCCTAACATACAAAGCTATGTCAAACCCAGAGCTGTTGGACATGCGTCACTTAAAGAAATCCCAGTCCCTCCTTGCGACACGCTCTAGGGACCTAAACCTTGTCACCACAATAAACAGAACATGCTGGAGGGATAGATTCCTGTCCCAGAGACTTCCCATACTCTGGAACAAACCACCTATCTATATCAAACAAAGCTCCTCATTAGCACTCCAAGAAAAATCTTGATGATTGGATGGGAAATAGGAAATTCACCCCGGGGATCACTTCTGTGGCTCTGCTCGACAGGGGCACAGGAAAATAATTTTCTTGGGTAGCAAAAGCCAGGGTACCTTTTTGGCTAGGCTTATATAGGCCATAGGGCCAATAGCCTAGTACCAACCTATGAACCTATATGTCAGTCTGACATCAGTCAAGGAGGAGCTATAGGGGAAGGACAGTAAAAGCTCTGGAATTCCGAATGGAAAGTCAGATGTCCACCTTCAACAAGACCCACGGATAAAGGATACTACAGCAGTGATCACAGCAACAAACATCTTGGATTCGGATTGATATTACAAACCTTTAGAAACTGAATAAGGCTTTCAGGACTATGCAACACAACAGGAATAGTGTCAAGGTTTGGAAAAACAGATTCCTGTAAGATTCAGAATTTTTGTTCCGATGGTGGTACTGTGATATTTGGACAGGTTCAACAGGAACATCATCTGTCTCAACAAAAATTCTTTATTACAATATTCACAGTGCTCTAAAAAAAGACTTATGAAAGCACTACACTAAAATAATCTGGAAGTGATAAATCCTTTTCTTTCACATATTCCTAAGAAAGCTCAAACTTAACATCAATCTCTCCCATTAATGCACCTGGGGTTTTAGCCCTACACTGCATAATAAAAACGGGTATAAAATTAACCTTCAAGTTTAGCATAGTTTTAGTGAGCTACTTACAGTCACACTTGGAAGTACTACAATTTGCTAAAAAGCAATTAAACAGTCTTCTGAAGTACATACACAAACATGCACTTTTACCACTTTTCAGAACAAACAGCTCATGTTAAAGTTACAGCCCAAACAATGATCTTGATT
This sequence comes from Protopterus annectens, assembly GCF_019279795.1. NCBI lineage: Eukaryota > Metazoa > Chordata > Ceratodontiformes > Protopteridae > Protopterus > Protopterus annectens. The sequence continues at coordinate 636,997,739 of NC_056736.1, read as the reverse complement.
GGCTAATTATAAAGTGAACTAATTCAGACTCAACAGAACTTTTTTCTGAAGTCCAGGAAGTCACGGACTAAAAAAAATGTACGTCCCTGACTTAGTTTTAACTAACACACAGAAAACTTATCAAGGTTTGAAAAGGCAGTCAATACATCTATTGCCATGACATAATCTTCTTTCAGCTGTTCCCGTTATGGGTCGCCACAGCAGATCACCTGTTTCCATTTCTTCCTGTCCTCTGCACCTTGCTCTGTCACACCAACCACCTGCATGCCCTCTCTCACCACATCCGTAAACCTTATCTTAGGCCTTCTTTTCCTGTTACCTGGTAGCTTCATCCTTAGCATCTTTTTCCCAATATACTCAGCATCCCTCCAAACCAACGTAATCTTGCCTCCGAACCTTCCAACCTGGGCTGACCCTCTAATATACTTATTCCTAATCCTGTCCACCCTCGTCACACCCAGTGCAAATCTTAACATCTTTAACTCTGCACATCCACCTCAAACTCCTGCCTTTTTGTCAATGCCACTGTCTCCAACCCATATAACATAGCTGGTCTCACTGCCCACTTGTAGACTTTCCCTTTCACTCTTACTGGTACTAGTCTGTCACAAATCACTCCTGACATTCTTCTCCACCCACTCCATCCTGCCTGTACTCTCTTCTTCACCTCTCTTCCACACTCACCATTACTCTGAACTATTGATCCCAAGTATTTAAACTCATCCACCTTCGCACCTCTACTCCTTGCATCCTCACCATTCCTCTATCCTCCCTCTCATTCACACAAATATATTCTTAGTCCTGCTGTCCTTCATTCCTCTTCTCTCTTGAGCATATCTCCATCTCTCCAGGGTCTCCTCCACCTGTTTCCTACTCTCACTACAGATCACAATGTCATCTGCAAACATCATAGTCCATGGTGACTCCTGTCTGATCTCGTCTGTCAATCTATCACCATTGCAAATAAGAAAGGGCTCAGAGCTGATCCTTGATGCAATCCCACCTCCACCTTAAACGCATAGTCACTCCCACCACAGACCTCACCACTGTCACACTACCCTCATACATATCCTGCACCACTCTTACATACTTCTGACACTCCCAACTTCCTCATACAATACCACAACTCCTCTCTAGGCACCCTGTCATATGCTTTCTCTAAGTCTACAAAAACACAATGCAACTCCTTCTGACCTTCTCTGTACTTCTCCATCAACACTCTCAGAGCAAACTTCACATCTGTAGTGCTCTTTCCCAGCATGAAACATCTATTGAAATGACGAAAAAAAAAAAAAGACTGTATAAAACATCGTCGAGATGAAATCATTAAAAACAAGACACCGAAATGAGTTTTATGCAGTGCATTAATGTGATAAAGATGGTTTCTCTTCAAAAGGTCTATCAGACAGCAGACAGGAAAGCTGCTCTTCACACAACAAAGCTACCAGAAGCTTTTACCTTGTCAGCACAACACACACACAAGGCTATGGCTAAAACTTCTTAACAATTACTGCTGGGAATATTCTAAGCCACAACCATCATCAGAAAGGCCATTATCTAAACATCTGGAAAAAACTGTAAAGGCAAGGATGATGAAATTCTCTTTTACAATTTCATGAAATGGGTAACCAAAGATGTCCTTGTCCCTAAAACTTATGCTCAGTACATCCTATGACAATTTCTAAAGGAAGCTGGACAGCATAAGGTATATAAGCTCTGTGGAAGAGGTACCAATGATCACAGTTTTGGCCACTATAACTGCAGTATCAAAAGATAAAGTATGGTACATGAACCCGAAGATGCTAAATAAAGAACATTAATACTTTCCTGCTCCAAGTCAGAAAGGGCAAAAAGATTTTCCACAGCTTTGTCCACCAAAGGACACAAACTGACACACCATCCATCCACAACCCCTTTTCCTATTTTTTGCACAAGGAGTTGGGAGTGTCATTTCAACAGTGACAATCAAGAGCCAATGTTGACACTGCCAGGCGACTAGCCCTGCCGTGTTTGTTCTTACACACACACACACACACACACCTATGGCCAATTTAGAAGGTCCAATCCATCTGCTGCATGACTTTGGGATGTGTAAGGAAACTGAAGCACTAAAAGGAAACCCATGCAAACACAGGGAGGACAAGCAAACTCCTCACAGAAGGCAACCTAGCACAGAATTGAACTGGGGAACCTCTGGGCGACAACACGTTTTGCTCTGCCAAAACTGCAATTGGAACCCCAATACGATAACAGAAAAAGGACAGATATGCTTCACACTTCAATCTTCAATTAAAACTCTGCAACACAGGAGGAGGACTGCCATGCTTCACACCTTATGGTGCCTCTGGGACCGTACCAATATAAGGAGGGGACAGCCATGCTTCATCCCTTAATTGGCCAGTGGAAGCAGAATATTACAAGGGAAGGAAGACTGCCATGATTCGTACCTTAACATGCCTTTAGAACCCTAACCACAAAGGAAGGTTGACTGCCATGATTAGAATCTTACGCTGCTATTAGAACCAGACTGAGATATCAAAAGGAGGACTGCCGTACTTCACAGCTTTCACTGCCATTGGAAGCAGACTAATAAGGAAGGAGGACTACTATGATTAAGACATTAAAGTGCTACTGGAACCAGATTGAAACAAGGAAGGGCTGCCATGCTTAATACCTTAAACTGCAATTGGAACCAGACTAACACAAGGGAAGAATGACTGCCATGCTTCACACTTTAATGGGTCACTGAGACCCTATCAATATAAGGGGAGGAGGACTGTGAAGCTTCACACATTTAACTGCCATTGGAACTCTACTAATATAAGAGAATGAGGAATGCCATGCTTCACATCTTAAACTGCCACTGCAACCCTAACATATTGGAAGAAGGAATATGTTTCATACCTTATACTGCCATTAGAACCAGACTATTACAATGGAAGGAGGACTGCCATGCTTAATACTTTCAGCTGCCACTAGAACTGTGACACACAACAGACACTAAACAGCCCATACATCCAATAAGGCAGAAAAATTGCATCTACCTGACAGTTAGTGGCCTTAATGTTCTTAGCCAATGGGTCATGCCGATACAATGGGGAGCAAAGCTGAGCAGGTTAGCAAAACTTTGCACCTTAGGATCTCTGATGAGAACACAAACCCAATGCTATCATAACATTAGAGGAAGCTGTCGCTCACAATAACAGGTTAATGTTTGTGAGTTTAGATGCCAAAAAGGCTTGTTATAGGGTGAACTAGAACTTTTTGAAATGGGTTCTTCTGGAATTCGACTTCCTAGAAAAGATGGATAAAGATTTTCAGTATATATGACACTTAAAAGATTATAACTAAATGGGCTGGGGGTCTATTGGAATGATAAAGGCACAATGCAGGGCTGCCCCCTTTCTCCTTAGAACCCTTGACTCAAAGGAGGAAGAGTAGGTCAGCGATTTCAGGATATACATGGGGAACAGTACAAGAAAAGATGGCTCTATATACAGACATTATTCTGTTAGTAGCAGACCCGATAGATACTGCAGTTTAATATTTGAGGACATTCACAAGTTTGGCCTTCTGTCAAGCTATAAAATAAATTCAAGAAAAAGTAAGGCAATAGCAAGTAGGTGTTGACACATGTACTGCTACAGAAGTCTCTTCATCTGGGGAGAAAAAAAAAACTTAAGTATCTTGGAGTGTGGACAGGACAGGAGGTGAATTGCAAGCGATACTTAAGGGCAAGTTCCGGGTATTTGAATAGGTGGAGTGTGCTGCAAATGGATAATGATTAAAAAATCCAGGTGACAAAAATGGGCGCTAATGGAGAACATGGGACAGTGTGCATGTGCAAATCTAGAGTACCAATTAACACGGCTACACAAAATCCATTGTTCGCCATCACCTGAAACTGCTCGTGCCACTAAATATAATAAAAGTAAAAAGTTTTTCATTACTGCCAAGCATAACTCTTGGCTGTCCAGGACATTAATTAAAACAATTCTAAACAGTAAATGGTACCATGCTCTTCAAATGGGGAAGAGTGAGAAACATGGACGTAAGACTCTGTGAGAAACATTCCTAATAATTAGGTACACTTTTTTTTGGTTACTCATACCTCTCAGGTTTTCTACCCATTATTTTTAGCTTTTCTCCTGTTTATTGAGCAAAGAAGTCGAGCGGTGTGGCTGAGATTGTATGCAGCAGCTTATAGATGTTATATAACTGTCATAACATTCAGAGCGCTACGCTAAAACACTGGTGCGGTCCTGTGTTCTCCATTATCACCTAAAAATGTTCAGTCCCCTTACTCAGTATGTTGGCCAGTCTTACTTTACCATCTGTTGGTAACAATCTGGAAAGTAATGGAAAAGGACCTGAAGACTATATTTATTGTGGGACAGGGAAAAAAAGGGAGATTTAGTTGGGAAACAGTATCTTTACCCAGTGACATGAGTTTGTAAAGCCAGACAGAGAGGTCTACTTTAAAGCAACCCAACTCAGGAGAAACTACTTACAGCAAACTAATGCATATAGAGCTAAATAGTAGAATTGACTGATAACCCAGGTACCAAGATGATGATCAGGAGTAGACTATGGGATATAGCAGGCAAAGGAAAGGCCTATATCATCCAAGTGTGAAGAAAATCTCTAAGGGGGGGGGGGTGAAAAAATGTATAGCAGTAAAAGAAATTACACTCTGGGCAACTATTACTGCCTCTATGATATTCAGTGATGCCAGTAAATTGCAAGGTATAGAATAAGCCCTCAAACATCTGGAGAAAGAAAACCGGGGACCCGAAATGCTGGGTGCAACTAGAAAAGGAAGGTGGGCTTAGGAGATGGGAACAACTAAGCAAAGCTCTGGTCTGCCAGAAAAGGTCTAATTAACTTACTTATGCTTAATAATGGATTACAATGAAATAAGAATGGCAGGCAAGGGAAGTAGAAGTAGTAATGATGCTCAGGGAAGTTGGGGTGTGCCTGGCAGTCAAAGTCGACTAAACAGGAGGGGCCTATAGAACACTTCAAGAAAGTAGAGTTGTGTAAACCTTACTGTAAAGGTAGATATCCCTCTCTTCACTGTTGCAGTAGTCATTACAATACAGATCTCCTGCCAAGGGTGGCCTATCTGGCTAATATACCAAAGCCTTTAGGTTGCTTTAAGGTATGCTGTATGTCACATGTATGCTCCTCCCGTAGGATATTAAGGTGACATCTGGACATACCATCCTCAGAACTGAGAGCACCAATAGGAACTCATGTCCAAGGAAAAGATCAGTACATCCAGAAGAGAAACAGACCAGGGAGTGGAAGGAAGGAGTGAATACTGCAACAGTGAAGAGAAGGACATTACCATTACAGTAAGATTTTACACAACTGTACTACGTCCTTCCATTTCAGTATTGCAGTATTCATTACAATAGGGAGTGCCAAAGCTCAGGAGGGAGAGAGGGAGAAGGAAGGACTCACGGAGCTCTCTAAGAAACCATAAGGATGGCCCTAGCAAAACCAGCTCTAGAAATTCCATCCAACTTGCAGTGCTTGGTAAATGTAGGTACACAAGTACAGGTAGCTGCCTCAAGAATAGAGTTAGTATCCAAACCCTTGAAAAAAGTACCAGAAGAAGCCACAGCTCCAAAAGAAGGAGCCCTAACAGAAGGAGGAAGGCTCTTACCATGAAAGGAATAACAAAAAGAAATAGCTTTAAAAATCCAAGAAATAGTTTGCTTGGACACCATCCTAAGGACCTAGGACGAAAGGAAACAAAGAGCTTATCAAATTTATGAAAGTCTTAGTATTATACAAATAAAATCTGAGCTGTCTATATGCACATCCAACATGTGCAGCACTCTCTCAATGGCAGATTGTGGAGAAGGGAAAAAAATGGGCAAATGAATACACTGATTACGAGACAACTCCTTCACCACAATGGGCATAAAGGAAGGATTAGTAAGAAGGGACCCCCTGTCCTTATGAAAACACCAAGAAAGGACATGCCATATAGGCTTAAAGCTCAGACACCCATCTGGCAGAACAGCTAACTAAAGTACAGTCATCCAAGAGCAATGTTACAAAGAAGATGAGGCCGCAGGCTCAAAAGGAGCCTGGGTCAATTTTTCTAAAACAAAATTAAGATCCCAGGGAGGATGACCAATCTTCCTGGGAGGCCCAAGATGAAGGACATTTTTAAGGAATTGTTTAGCTTCAAATCTAGAAGCTAAAGAATGTAATAAAAACAGACAAGCAGAGACAGTTGATAAATCGTCCTTAACAGAAGAATAAGCCTACCTAGCATCAAGCAATTGACACAGGTAAGAGAAAGTACAGTTTTGTACCTACCATAAATCTAGATGTTCGAGTGTATACACTGCTGCAGTCATTACACTTGGGTTATCCTGCCGTCAGGCGGTTCCCCAGTCGGCCTGAGTTCCAAAGTCTTGGTCCGGCGTCGGTTGCTGTCGCCTCCTCCCTGATGTCAGTGCGACAGGGGTATATAAGATGCAGCCAACGCCATTTTCTTCAGTTTTTCTTGCCCCAGATGTCAGGTGCCCCCAAAAAGGTAGGCAATTCAAACTGCTAATAAAACATACATAAGAAAAGCAATCAACAACCTTCAGTTACCAGCAAATACTCCTCATAGGTAGTAAAGGGTAGAAGACACAGGTACGTACCAGCAAGTAAGAGGTGAAGGAGGGAGGGTAACCTGGACTGCAGCAGTGTATACACTCGAACATCTACATTTATAGTAGGTACAAAACTGTACTATGTTCATCGTGTTACACTGCTGCAGTCATTACACTTGGGTAGAATCCCAAAGCAGAGGTAGGGTGGCTGGTTCTATAAGGCATTAGGGGTGGCTATAAAGCCCTGCAGCACTGCAGTGGCGAAGCCAGCTCTGGATTTAGAGTATAGAGGCAGATGGTAATGTTTGGTGAAGGTATGTACTGAACTCCAAGTTGCTGCTTCCAAAATGTCCTTGGTAGGTACTCCTCTGAAGTAGGCAGTTGAAGTGGCTGTTGCCCTGGTGGAGTGAGATCTAATGCTGTTGGGTACAGGTTTCCCATGGTGTGTATAGCATAAACATATACAGTGTCCTATCCATTTTGAAATAGTCTGTTTTGAAATGGCTTTTCCCTGTGCTCCTGCAGCATATGCTACCAATAATTGCTCAGATTTTCTGAAAGCTTTGGTTTTGTCCAAGTAGAAGCGTAACTGCCTGTGTATGTCCAAAGAATGCAGTACTCTCTCCCCTTTATTCTGTGGATTTGGATAAAAAGTTGACAGGTGAATAGTTTGGTTTAGAGCCACACTTGATACCACCTTTGGCATAAACGTAGGGTTAGTTCTTAAAGACACCCTGTCTTGGTGGAAAATGATGAAAGGTTCCACTGCCATTAGTGCCTGTAATTCTGAAACTCTTCGTGCTGATGTTATTGCCAGGAGCAGAGCAGTTTTCCAAGAGATATATTTTAAATCTGCTGTGTTAGCTGGCTCAAAAGGAGGTAAAGTTAATTTTTCCAACACGAAGTTGAGGTCCCAAGTTGGAGTAGGTGCTCTACGGGGCGGACTTATGTTTTCAGCCCCTCTGAGGTACTGTTTTAGCAAAGGATTAGAGAAAAATGGTGGATCCGTGTTGTAATGAGCAGAGATGGCAGAGGCGTGGATCTTGATGGATGAAAAGGAGAGGCCTTTGTCCAGCATCTCAGTTAAATATTGTAGTATCTGAGGAATATTTGGGACAAGAGGGTCAAGGCTGTGAGCCTGGTTCCAGGCACAGAATCTCTTCCATTTATCCAAATAGGCTTTCCTGGTACCAGGCCTTCTGGCCCCCAGAATGACATCCATGACAGCTTTGGAGAGAGGCATTGCTTGCTTGACTAAGGAATCTTCCATGCAGCCAGGTTTAAAGTCTTTAGCTGGCTGTGAAGTATCTGATTGTTGTGCTGAGTCAGCAGATGTGGGATTTGAGGCAAAATCCAGGGTGGTCCTTGTGTTAAGTTCTTTAAGATTGGATACCAGTGCTGGCGTGGCCAGTCTGGTGCAATCAGGATCATCTTTGGCTCTTCTTGCCTGGCTTTTATGAGTACCTTTGGAAGGAGAGGTAGTGGTGGGAAAGCATATACTTGTAGGTTTTTCCAGCTGAATGAGAGGGCATCCACTTTCCATGCTTGTGGATGGTAAGTCTTTGTCTGGCAGTTCATTGGGGATGCAAACAGATCTATGTCCGTGCTCCACCATTTCTGTGTTATCATTTTGAATATTTGTGGATTCAATTCCCATTCATGGGGATCCGTGATGTTTCTGCTTAAGTCGTCTGCCAGTGTGTTTTTCTCTCCTGGCAGGAATTGTGCTTGCAGATGAACTTGGTAGTCTAGAGCTGTGTTCCACAAGATCATGGCTTGTCTGCAGAGGGGGTAAGAGTGAGTGCCCCCTTGCTTGTTTATGTACCACATAACTGTGGTGTTGTCTGTCTTTAGTAGTAGTTGTCCTGGATGCAGCAGGTCCTTGAAGGCTATAAGGGCATTTTGTATAGCTAGCATCTCTTTTTGATTGATGTGAAGATGCCTTTGTTCTGTGGGCCACTTGCCCCGAATACATTTTCTTGCCATGTGTGCTCCCCAGGCGTAATCCGATGCATCTGTTGTCAGTGTTTGCCTAGCTGTGGGTTGAGTAAAAGGCTGTCCCTTGTTGAGGTGACAAGCTTGAGCCCACCATCGAAACTCCTGTTGAAGGCAAGGAATTAGTGGTATAACTGTTTCCAAACTTTGACAGTGTTGAGACCAGACACTCTTTAGGTACCATTGTAGTTTCCTCATATGCAGTCTGGCATATGGAATTAGTAGTATGCAAGATGCCATGTAACCCAAGGCCTGCAGAATTTTTCTTGCAGGGAGTTGGGTTCTTGTTGCCATCAATTGAAAATATTGAGTCAGTTGTCCTTGCTTGTCTGGCGTGAGATACGCCATCTGGGCCATTGTATTCAAGCTGGCACCCAGGAATATGATCTCTTGTGAGGGCACTAGTTTTGATTTCTTTTCAATTACTGTGTACCCTAGGCAACTTAACTTTTTTACAAACGCCAGATGCTTTAGAAGAATGTCCTTACTCTCTGCTTGAATCAGGCAGTGGTCCAAGTACAGATAAATTTGAATTCCTTTCTGTCTGCAAAATGCAATTACTGGTGCCAGGCACTTTGTGAAGACCCTGGGCGTAGTAGATAAGCCAAAGGGCAGTGCAGAGAATTGACAGTGCATTGAACCAGCTATGAATCAGCTATGAATCTGAGGTATCTTCTGCAGTTTTGTCTGATAGGGACCATGCAGGTATGCCTCCTTGAGGTCCAAGGTTACGAGCCAAGCTTTCTTGCCCAGCATGGGAAGAAGCTGCTGTAGTGTCAACATTTTGAATTTCAGAACCTCCAGGTAAGTGTTTAGAGAAGAAAGATCCAGAATGGGTCTCCAGGCTTTGTCCTTTCTGGGAACCAGAAAGAGTCTTGAGTAAAATCCTTGTCCTTGCTCCTGTGGTGGTACCTTTTGAATAGCTCTCATGTTCATGAGTGCTGTAATTTATTTTTGAGCCTCTGCCCATTGATTTGGTGGCAGATTTGGCATTCCTTTTAACCTTGGCAGAGTGTGAAAGTGGAACCTGTAACCTTGAGATATAATGCTGAGAACCCATTTGTCTTTGGTGATCATATGCCAATTGTGATAGAAAAGTGCCAGTTTTCCTCCCAAGGGGGCTGCTACGAGAGAGCTGTTTGGCAGCTGTAGTGGGAAGTCATTGGGGCTGTTTTTTATATGGTTGGGGCCTGTCTTCCCCTTTTTTCTGGCCTGATGCACCCCATTGTCGAGGCCTGTAAGGACCTTGTGGTTGATGTCTACCTCTTGGACGTCTGTATCTGCCCCTTTGAGGTCTGTCTGTAACTGGAAAGGACCAATTCTTTGTTGGCCAATTTCTGCTAAATCGAGGAGGCTGAACCTGTAAGAAATCCTTCACTGTTTGCATAGATTTTGCCTTATCCTCCATTTTCTTTAATACCTCTTCTGCCTTAACTCTAAATAACACATCCTGCTGCAAAGGTGCATCCAATAGTTTTGCTTTAACATGATCTGGTAACGTATGTTCTTTTAACCAAGCATGTCTTCTAATGACAGAACCTGTAACTGCTGCTCTACAGGAGGCCCCTAAAGAATCAAAACCACATTGCAAAGTATATTTTCCCACTTGTTCAGCTGCATGCAATAAATCCTGCATTTCCTTAAAATTAGGAGGATCTGAATCTGGAAGCATTTTTTGTTTCAACTGAGACATCAAAAATTGCTGATATTTTAGCATGTGAAACTGGTAATTTAAGGCCCTCATTGCTAAAGTTGCAGACGTATATACTTTCACCCCCCCATCTGTCTAATGCTCTGGAATCTCTGTCAGAGGGGACTGGATTCTTTGCTGATGAGGCCTTAACCCCTTTGGGTCCCTGAGAAATAGTTTCAGGGTCAGCAACAGGGCTTTTATAAAGAAATTTGTGTTAGTCAGGGACTCTGTAGTATCTGTCAGGCTTAACTGGGGCTGGAGGTAAAGAATCAGGATTTAAGCTGGATTCAGTATACACACAGTGTTCACACTGCTGCAGTCATTACACTTGGGTTATCCTGCCGTCAGGCGGTCCTGCGGTCGGCCAGAGTTCCAAAGTCTTGGTCCAGCATTGGTTGCTGTCGCTTCTTCCCTGACTTCAGTGCGCCAGGGTATACAAAATGCATCCAACGCCATTTTCTTCAGTTTTTCTTGCCCCAGATGTCAGGTGCCCCCCAAGTAGGTAGGCAATACATATTGATAATAAAACACACATATATATATATATATATATATATATATATATATATATATATATATATATATAAAATAAAAACAATACCTTCAGTTACAAGCAAATACACCACAAAGGTTGTATAGGATAGAAAGGTATAGATAAGTCCGGCTAGGACAGAGGGGATGGAGGGAGGGTAACCTGTACTGCAGCAGTGTGAACACTCGAACATTTACATTTATGGTAGGTACAAAACTGTACTATGTTCATCGTGTTACACTTCTGCAGTCATTACACTTGGGTAGAATCCCAAAGCTAAGTTTGGGTGGCTGGTCTATAAAGAGTTAGGATTGGCTATGAGGCCCTGCAGAACTGCAGTGGCAAATCCTGCTCTGGATTTAGAGTAAAGAGGCAAGTGGTAATGCTTGTTAAAGGTGTGCACTGAACTCCAAGTTGCAGCCTCCAAAATGTCCTTGGTAGGTACTCCTCTGAGAAAGGCTGTTGAAGTGGCTGTTGCCCTGGTGGAATGAGGCCTAATATTATTAGGGACTGATTTTCCATGCTGTGTGTAGCAGTAACGAATAGTGTCCTATCCATTTGGAGATGATCTGCTTTGAGATAGCCTTGCCCTGTGATCCTGCAGCATATGCTACAAACAGTTGCTCAGTTTTCCTGAAAGCTTTTGTTTTGTCCAAGTAGAAGCGTAGCTGCCTGTGTATGTCCAAAGAGTGCAGAAGTTTCTCCCCTTTATTCTGGGGGTTAGGATAAAAAGTTGGCAAATGGATGGTTTGGTTAAGAGCCACACTAGATACCACCTTTGGCATAAAGGTAGGGTTTGTTCTTAAAGAAACCCTGTCCTGATGAAAAATTATAAAAGGTTCCACTGACATTAATGCCTGTAGCTCTGAGACTCTTCGTGCTGAAGTTACTGCCAGGAGAAGAGCTGCTTTCCATGACAAAAATTTTAGATTGGCTGTATTGACAGGCTCAAAAGGTGGCAGGGTCAGTTTTTCCAAAACGAAATTGAGGTCCCAAGTTGGTGTTGGAGCTCTCCGGGGCGGTCTTATGCTTTTAGCCCCTCTGAGGTACTGCTTTAGTAAGGGATGAGAGAATAAAGGAGGACCCGTGTTGTAATGTGCCAAAATGGCAGAGGCGTGGATCTTAATTGATGAGAAGGATAGGCATTTGTCCATCATCTCAGTTAAGTATTGTAAAATCTGAGGAATGTTTGGGACAAGAGGGTCAAGGCTTTGAGCCTGGTTCCAGGCGCAGAATCTCTTCCATTTTTCTGAGTAAGCTTTCCTGGTGCTAGGCCTCCTGGCCTACAAAATGACATCCATAACCGCTTTAGAGAGAGGTGTTGCCTGTTTGACTAATGAATCCGCCATGCAGCCAGGTTTAGGGTTTTGAGCAGACCGTGCAGGATCTGATTGTTTTGTTGAGTCAGAAGGTGTGGAATTTGAGGCAAAATCCATGGTGGGCCTTGAGTTAAGTTCTTTAAGATTGGGTACCAGTGCTGGCGTGGCCAGTCTTGAGCAATCAGGATTATCTGTGTTTTTTCTTGTCTGGCTTTTAGGAGTACCTTTGAAAGGAGAGGCAGTGGTGGGAAGGCATAAACTTTTAGGTTTTTCCAGCTGAACGAGAGAGCATCCACTTTCCATGCTTGTGTGTGATAAGTCCTTGTGCAGAATTTTTGTAGTTGGCAATTCAGTGGGGAGGCAAAAAGATCTATGTCTGGGCATCCCCATTTTTGCGTTACCATGCTGAAGATTTGTGGATTCACTTTCCATTCATGAGGGTCCATGATATTTCTGCTTAGATCGTCTGCCAGAGTATGTTTCTTTCTTGGCAGGAATTGTGCTTGCAAATGAACTTGATACGTTAGAGCTGTGTTCCACAAGTTCATGGCTTGCCTGCATAGGGGATAAGAATGAGTGCCCCGTTGCTTATTTATGTACCACATTACTGTGGTGTTGTCTGCCTTTAATAATAGTTGTCCTGGATGCAGAAGGTCCTTGAAAGCTGTTAGGGCATTTTGAACAGCCAACATCTCTTTTTGATTGATGTGAAGATGCATTTGGTCTGTGGTCCACTTGCCCTGAATGCATTTTCCTGCCATGTGTGCTCCCCAGGCGTAACCCAAAGCATCTGTTGTTAGAGTCTGCCTGGCTGTGGGTAGAGTAAAAGGCTGACCCTTGTTTAGGTGACATGCCTGTTCCCACCATCGAAACTCCTGTTGTAGACAGGGAATCATTGGTATTACTGCTTCTAAACTGTGAGAGTGTTGAGTCCAAACACTTTTTTGGTACCATTGTAATTTCCTCATATGAAGTCTGGCATATAGTATTAGTAGTATGCAGGATGCCATGAATTTTTTCTTGCAGGGAGATGGGACTTTTTTGCCAGTAGTTGAAAATATCGAGTTAGTTGAACTTGTTTGTCTGGCGTGAGATAAGCCATCTGGGCTGTTGTATTTAAGCTGGCACCCAGGAATATAATCTGTTGTGAGGGCACTAGCTTTGACTTCTTTTCGTTTACTGTGTACCCTAGAGAAATTAGCAACCTTTTTACAAATGCCAGATGCTTTAGGAGAATGTCCTTTGTCTCTGCTTGTATGAGGCAGTCATCCAGGTATGGATATATTTGAATTCCTTTTTGTCTGCAAAATGCAATTACTGGTGCCAGGCACTTTGTAAAGACCCTGGACGCAGTAGATAAGCCAAAGGGCAGTGCAGAGAATTTGTAGTGCATTGTACCAGCTTTGAATCTGAGGTATCTTCTGCAATTTTGTCTGATAGGGACATGCAGGTATGCCTCTTTGAGGTCAAGAGTAACAAGCCAAGCCTTCTTGTCCAGCATGGGAAGAAGCTGCTGTAGTGTCAACATTCTGAATTTCGGAATATCCAGGTAAGTATTTAGAGTTGAAAGGTCTAGTATGGGTCTCCAGGCCTTGCCCTTTCTGGGGACCAGGAAGAGTCTTGAGTAAAATCCTTGTCCTTTTTCCTGTTGTGGTACTTTTTGAATAGCTCTCATGTCCATGAGGGCTGAAATTTGTTTTTGTGCCTCTGCCCATTGATTTTGTGGCAAGTCTGGCATTCCTTTTAGTCTTGGTAAAGTGTGAAAGTGGAACCTGTAACCTTGAGACACAATATTCAAAAACCATTTGTCTTGGGTGATTGTTTGCCAGTTTTGAGAAAAAAGTGCTAGCATTCCCCCTAAGGGGGCTGCCAAAAGGGAAGTGCTTGGCGTACGAAGGGGGAAGTCATTGGGACTGTTTCCTGTAAGGTTGAGACTTGTCCTCACCTCCTTTTGGGGTTGAGGTGCCCCACTGTCGTGGTCTGCTAGAGCCTTGGGGTTGAGATCTGCCTCTTGGGCATCTGTATCTGCCTCTCTGTGGCCTGTCTGACACTGGAAAGGACCAATTCTTTGTTGGCCAATTTCTGCTAAATCGAGGTGGCTGTACCTGTAAGAAATCTTTGACTGTTTGCATAGATTTAGCTTTATCCTCCATTTTCTTTAACACCTCTTCTGCCTTAACAGCAAACAAGGTATCATGTTGTAAAGGAGCATCCAATAATTTTGCCTTAACATGATCAGGTAAACTCTGTTCTTTTAACCAAGCATGTCTTCGAATCACAGAACCTGTAACTGCGGCTCTACAAGAGGTCTCTAAAGAATCAAAACCACATTGCAGAGTATGATTTTCCCACCTGTTCAACTGCATGCAATAAATCTTGCATTTCTTTACAGTTCTTTAACACCTCTTCTGCCTTAACAGCAAACAAGGTATCATGTTGTAAAGGAGCATCCAATAATTTTGCCTTAACATGATCAGGTAAACTCTGTTCTTTTAACCAAGCATGTCTTCGAATCACAGAACCTGTAACTGCGGCTCTACAAGAGGCCTCTAAAGAATCAAAACCACATTGCAGAGTATGATTTTCCCACCTGTTCAACTGCATGCAATAAATCTTGCATTTCTTTACAGTCAGGAGATTCTGAGCTTGCAAGCATTTTCTGTTTTAACTGAGCCATTAAATATTGTTGGTACTTAAGCATGTGGAACTGGCAATTTAAAGCCCTTACTGCTAAAGTTGCAGAAGTGTAAACTTTCTTCCCCTATCTATCCAATGCTCTAGAATCTCTGTCAGAGGGTACTGGATTTTTTTGCAATGGAAGCCTTAACCCCTTTTGGACCCTGGGAAATAGTTTCTGGATCAGCAGAAGGGTTTTTATAAAGAAACTTGTGAGAATCAGGGACTCTATAATACCTATCTGGCTTGGCTGGTGCAGGGGGAAAAGAATCAGGAGATAAGCTGGATTCAGAGAACACATCATCCACAATATCTAGCACAGGCGGAATAGCCAGGGGCCTGTGCTGAGGCAATAAAAGGAAAGCCCTGAGCCTTTTCTTGGATTCTGAATAATCCTGACTTTCCCAATGGAAATGCTCCCTCATGGTATGTAAAGTTTCCCCAAAAGAATAATCCTCAGGAGGAACGGCTGAAGGGATAGATTCTTCAGCATCAGAGTCCTCATAGGGGGTAGAGAGTATCCCTGGTCTGAAGAGGAATCAAGAGAAAATGGAAACCTGATCAGGGGAATCATAGTCTGTATCCTGCCTAGGCCTTTTCTCAGGAGGGGGATGGGAAGCCCTGATTAGAGTAATGAGGTCTTCGGCCATTTTAAGCATCTGTTTCTTAGGCATGGAGGACTGTCCAGGAGAATGCTGTACTTGCTTCTTTGTCTTTAATGTGTTTTTGTCTTGGTTGTTGCTTTAATGGTAAGTTGTGAAGGTCTGAAAACACCCTCAGAAGCCGATGCCTGCTCAGCGGCTCCGGACCCATCTGAGGTAATAGTTTTCAGAGGCCTAGTTGTCTCCACGTGGGAGTCGGAGGCGGCCTGTGGCTCTGAGGTAGCAGGTGTCAGGGGCTGCGAAAGTGCCTCACTGAGAACCGGCGAACCAGCAACTGGCCTAGAAGAGGTTTCGTCATCGGTTTTGGACCTCGGATGTTTGTCTTTATCCTTGTCTTTGGGTTTTTTCAGAATTGCGGTTGTCGGTTGATCCGACAGCATAGTATAATTGAACCTTCGGCCAAAGTAGTGCAAAGCAAAATCAAAACGTCGTTTTATAGTGCATTTGTTAAATGTAGCACAAAACCGACAACTAGTGACGTCGTGATCAGGGCCTAGGCATGGAATACAGTAAGAGTGGAAGTCCTTATGAGGTATTTTCTTCCCACAAGAAATACAATTAACTTTTTCTGACATCGGTCTGAGGCAAGAAAAAAGTTTCCCCAACGGGGTACTTAGCTTTACTGAAGACTTCGGATCTGAAATTCAACTTCGAAAATCTCAGGAGTCGGCCAACCGGCACTTGCGAACTGCTTCTGCTTCGGACACCGCGCAGCAAGAAAGACTGAAGAAAATGGCATCGGATGCATCTTATATACCCCTGGCGCACTGACGTCAGGGAAGAAGTGACAGCAACCGACGCCGGACCAAAACTTTGGAACTCTGGCCGACCGCGGAACCACCTGACGGCAGGATAACCCAAGTGTAATGACTGCAGCAGTGTAACACGATGAACATCATCCACAATATCTAACACTGGCGGAATAGCAAGGGGTCTGTGTTGAGGTAATAAAAGGAAGTCTCTGAGCCTTTTCTTGGATTCTGAGTAATCCTGGCCTTTCCAATGGAAATGCTCCCTCATGGTATGTAAAGTTACCCCAAAGGAGTAGTCCTCAGGCGGAGAGGCTGATGGAATTGATTCCTCAGCATCAGAATCCTCATAAGGGGGTAAAGAGTATCCTAGGTCTGAGGATGAATCTGAAGAGATGAATACCTGGTCGGATGAGTCATAGTCTGCATCCTGTCTAGGCCTTTTATCAGGAGGGGGATGGGACCCCCTGATCAGAGTGATTAGGTCTTCGGCCATTTTGAGCATTTGTTTCTTAGGCATGGAGGCCTGTCCTGGAGAATGCTGTACTTGTTTCTTTGTTTTTAAAGTAGGTTTAGACTTAGCAGAAGATTTAATGCTTAGCTGAGTAGGTCTGCAAACACCCTCTGAAGCTGCGGGTTGTTCAGCTACTCCGGATCCCTCTGAAGGGTTAGTTTTGGTAGGCTGAAAATCTTGTGCGTCCGAAAGGCCCAGCCATCTCCACATGGGAGTCAGAGGTGGCCTGTGGTTCTACAGAAGCGGTAGTCAGGGGCTGCGAAGGCGCCTCGCTGAAAACCGGTGACTGGCCTTGAAGAGGCTTCGTCAGTTTTGGGCCTCGGATGCCTATCCTTGTCTTTGCACTTTTTATGTATTCTGGTCGGAAGTTCCGACGGCATGGTGTAATTGAATTTTCTGCCAAAATAATGGGCAAAATCAAACTGGCGTTCAATAGTGCGCTTGTTCAACATCAGCACAAAACCGACAACCAGTGACATCGTGGTCTGGGCCTAGGCATGGGATACAATAAGAATGGAAATCCTTATGAGGTATTTGCTTCCCACAAGAAATACAGTTATTAACTTTTCCTGACACCGGTCTGAGGAAAGAAAAAAGTTTCCCCAACGGGGTACTTAGCTTTGTAGAAGACTTCGGTTCTGGATTCGGAATGAAAATCTCAGGAGTCGGCCGACCGGCACTTGCGAACTGCTTTTGCTTCAGGCACCGTGCGGCAAGAAAGACTGAAGAAAATGGCGTCGGCTGCATCTTATATATCCCTGTCGCACTGACATCACGGAGGAGGCGACAGCAACCGACGCCGGACCAAGACTTTGGAACTCAGGCCGACTGGGGAACCGCCTGACGGCAGGATAACCCAAGTGTAATGACTGCAGCAGTGTAACACGAACATCTAAAGGAACATCCACAGAAAGTGGATCCAGGTTACGAGAAACACACCAAACCGGAAACCTCTTCCATTTGGATAAGAAGGATTTCCTAGAAGTGGGTTTCCTGGCCTCCTGTAGGACCCTAAGCACATCCTCAGAGAAAAAGTATCTATGCAAAATCAAAATCCTATTGCCCACAATGTCAGCTGAAGAGAGGACAGGTGGGGATGGTAGAGAGGTCCCTTGTCTTATGTAAGTCCACCCTGTGAAGTAACTTGTGATGACTGCCCTTGGCTAAATGCAGGAGGAGGAACCAATGCTGTCTCAGTCAAAAGGGAGTCACAAACAAGATTTTGGGAGCATCCTGTTGTATTTTGAAATGGACTTTTGGAATGAGGGGAAGGGGGGGGGGCAAACAAAATAACATTCCCTTCTACGAAAAAGAGAGGTTGTCCACCTTCCAACAGAGGACCTGGGACTCTGGCACAAAATAGAGGAAGTTGTCTGTTCAGGGGAGGCAAAAGGATCCATTTCAGGAGTACCCCACTGGTGGACAATGTCCAGAAACACATCCCTATGAAGCATCCATTCATGGGATTGAGTTATGGACCTGCTCAGAGAGTCTGCCACAATGTTTTGACCTGAAGGACTGTATACTCTCCTGTACAGTCACTTGAAACTGGATAGCTAGTTCCCACACTAGGACTGCCAACTGGCAAAGATAAGACCTTGTTCCCCCGTTTGCTGACATACCACATCACTTTGGTACTGTCTGTAAACACATTGAGAGGTCATGGGGAGTATGAAATGCCTGAAGAGCCAGCAGAACTCTCATCTCCCTTGACATTGATAAGGTCTTTCTGTTGGAGGCAACCAGACTGCCTCCACCTAGAGGGAGCCAAAAGCTGCTCCCAATCCTACGTCTGAGGCATCTGAACTCCTCCTGAGGGAAGAGGTGGCTGAAAAAGGAGCCCTGGATTGAGAGATGGAAGAGGTGGAACTAAAATTGAGGGGATGAGAATGCTGAAGCCAAAATGACTTCAGAAGCCGCTGCAGTTTTCTCATGTGGAGTTTGGCAAAAGGGAACATAGGAATAATGGAAGCCATGAAACCCAGAGCTCTCAGAAATTCCCTTGCTGTTACTGAGGTCAGAGGAAGAAGGGACAGAAAAAAGAAAATGAGAGTTAGGGCCTTGGGAGGAGGCAGGGGATGCCAGCACAGAAACAATCTGGATCCTGTACCCTGGAAAGACATGATCCTGAGGAGTCAGAAAGGACTTTTTAAATTTTATAGTGAACCCAGACTCTGCAGAAGGGAGAATGCAGAGTGAATTACCCTTGGTTGGTAGAAAGGCCAAAGGACAAAGCACAGAAAGTACAGTTGTGTACACTTAACATAAATGTAGATGTTAGAGTGTATTCACTGTTGCAGTCATTACATTTGGGTTATCTGCTTGCAGGTAGCCCTCAGTCGGCCTGATTAACAAAGTCTTGGGTCCTGCATCAGCTGCTGCCCCTTCTTCCATGACGTCAGGTCGTCAGGGGTATAAAACATGCAGCCGACACCATTACATCAGTTTTTCATGCCCCGGATGCCAGGTGTCCCCCTAATGGGAAGCAATTAACTATAAAAATACAATGATGTGCCTCCAACAAAAAAGCAAATACACCAAAAAGCTTTTAAGCATAGTAAAGGAAAGTAGAGGTATAGCCAAAAGAAGTTTGGGGGCTGGAGGGAGGGTAACCAGGACTGCAACAGTGAATACACTCTAACATCTACATTTACGGTAAGTGTACACAACTGTACTATGTTCTTCGTGTTTCACTTTTGCAGTCATTACAGTTGGGTAGATTCCCAAAGCTATGGTTGGGAGGAGGAATTTAGATAGCATTAGGACCAGCTATAAGGCCCTGCAAGACTGCAGTGGCAAAGCCAGCTCTGGATTTAAAGAAAATTGGCAAATGATAATGCTTGGTGAAAGTATGTACAGAACTCCAGGTAGCTGCTTCTAACATGTCCCTGGTAGGGACTCCTCTAAGAAAGGCTGTAGAGGTAGATGCAGCCCTGGTGGAGTAAGGTCTGATCCCCTGTGGGATAAGTTTTCCATGGTGCTTATAGCAGAAATGAATAAAATGGCCTATCCATTTTGAAATGGCTTGCTTTGAAATAGCCTTCCCCTCTGCCCCTGCAGCAAATGCCACCAGCAGTTGTTCAGATTTCCTTTGAGGTTTAATCCTGATCAAGTAGAATCTAAGTTGTCTGTGCA
The DNA here is from genome assembly GCF_019279795.1 of Protopterus annectens. Lineage (NCBI taxonomy): Eukaryota > Metazoa > Chordata > Ceratodontiformes > Protopteridae > Protopterus > Protopterus annectens. Next base: position 636,977,844 of record NC_056736.1, on the reverse strand, counting down.
CATCTAAGGAATGCAGTATCTGCTCCCCTTTGTTCTGTGGATTGGGAAAGAAGGCTGGCAAATGAATGGACTGATTAAGAGCCACACTGGATACTATCTTGGGCATGAAGGATGGATTGGTTTTGAGGGACACCCTGTCCGCATGAAAGATGATGAAAGGCTCCACTGTCATAATGGCCTGTAATTCAGATACCCTTCTTGCTGAAGTGATTGCTAAAAGGAATTTTAAGTCTGCAGTAGCAGCTGGCTCGAAAGGAGGTAGAGAGAGTTTTTCCAAAACAAAGTTAAGGTCCCAGGCTGGGGCTGGAGCTCTCCTAGGTGGTCTCAATATTTTTTGTCCCTCTGAGGAACTGATTGAACAGTGGATGAGAGAAGATGGGAGGTTCTGTGTTATAATGAGCTGACATGGCTGAGGCGTGAATTTTGATGAAGGAAAAAGACAGGCCCTTGTGAAGCATCTCAGTTAAGTATTGTAAAATCTGAGGTAAATTGGGCACTGCTGTGCTCATCCTTTGAGACTGGTTCCACGCACAGAATCCTTTCCATTTTTCAGAATAAAATTTTCTAGTACTAGGCCTCCTTGACTCTAAAATGATATCCATCACAGGTTTACTGAGAGATGGTACAGGAAAGATCAGGTAATTAGCCAGGCTGCTAGGTTCAGTGTTGGAAGCTGAGGGTGCGGAGCAACAGGGAAGGAGTCTGAGGCAGGTGCCACGGGGATAACAGTGACACACTGTGTAGGAGGGGGTACCAGTGTTGGCGTGGCCAGTCTGGAGCAATCAAAATCATCCTTGGTTTGTCCTGTTTGAGTTTTAGTAGCACTTTGGAGAGCAGAAGCAGGGGGGAAGGCATAGACTGATAGGTTTTTCCAGGTGAAGGATAGAGCATCCACTTTCCAGGCTTGTTTGTGGGGAGTCATTGTGCAACATTTGTCCAATTGGTAGTTCTGGGGAGAGGCAAACAGGTCTATATCTGGGCTTCCTCCATTTGCTTGTCAACATGTTGAAAATCCTTGGTTCCAGTTTCCACTCGTGTGGATCCATGAGGTTTCTGCTTAGTCTGTCTGCCAGTGTATTTAATTTTCCTGGCAGGAATTGAGCTTGTAGGTGCACCTGGTAGCTCAAGGCTGTGTTCCACAATGCCATGGCTAGTCTGCAGAGGGGGTAAGAGTGTGTACCCCCCTGCTTGTTTATGTACCACATAACAGTGGTGTTGTCCGTCTTTACCATTAGTTGTCCTGGAAGAATGTGGTCCTTGAAGGCTGTCAGAGCATTCTGTACAGCTAACATTTCTTTTTGATTGATATGCAGATGCATTTGACTTTGGTTCTATTTGCACTGAATGCACTTCCCTAGCTAGGTGAGCCTCCCATGCATAGTTGTTAGGGTTTGGGTGGCAGGGGGTAGTGTGAATGGTAGTCCCTTGTTTTGGTGGCAGGCCTCTGCCCACCAAAGGAACTCTAGGCATAAGCAAGGTATGATATGAATCATTACTTCTAGATCCTGAGAATGTTGACACACAGGCTTTTTAGATACCACTGTAGTTTCCTCATATGCATTCTTGCATACGGAATTAGAAGAATGCATGAGGCCATGAACCCCAAGGCTTGCAGTATTTGTCTTGCAGATAGCAGGGTTTTTGTGGTCACTTGTTTGAAGTAGGCTGTCAAATGAATTTGTTTCTCTGGCGTGAGATAAGCCATCTGGGAAGTTGTATTCAAGCTTGCTCCCAAGAATATAATTTATTGACAGGGTACCAGGTGTGACTTCCTTTCATTTATGGTGCACCCCAGACAAGTTAGAACCCTTTGTACAAAGGCCAGATGATGCAAAAGTATCTCCAGGCTTTCTGCCTGAATTAGACAATCGTCCAGGTATGGTTATATTTGAATATTTCTTTTGAATACCCTAAGCGCAGTAGATAAGCCAAAGAGCATTGCAGAGAACTGATAGTGCGTGTAGCCTGCTTTGAAGTGTAGGTATCTTCTGCAAGATTCCCTGATTGGGATGTGCAGGTATGCTTCTTTTAAATCTAGTGTTGCCAACCAGGCATCTTTGCCTAGCATAGGAAGTAATTGGTGAAGAGTCAGCATCTTGAATTTTGGAATCTCCAAAAAGGTGTTTAAAGTAGACAGGTCCAGGATAGGAAGCCATGAATTGTCTTTCCTGGGTACCAGGAAAAGTCTCGAGTAGAAACCTTGTCCCTTTTCCTCTTCTGGTACCAGCCTAATAACCCCCATCCTTAAGAGAGAAAGTACTTGTTTTTGTACCTCTGCCCACTGATTTGGGGGGTAGGTCCGGCCATCCGCTTAGTGTTGGCAACATGTGGAAGTGAAATCTGTATCCCTGGGACACTATTTAAAACCCATTTGTCCTGGGTAATGAGTTTCCAGTTTTTTGCATGAAGAGCACTCCTTCCCCTCAAAGGGGCAGTCAGTTGATAAGTGCTTGGAAATTTTAAAAGGATGTCATTGAGACAGTTTACCATGGGGGGGAGGGCAGTCTTATTACTCCCAGATTTGGAAGTGGAGGCCCCCCACTGCTTAGTCCTGTGTGTCCCCTGGGGGTTCTGTTGTGTCTGGGTTTGGCTTAAGACCTTGAAGAGGCTGGAAAGGACCAATTCTTAGAGGGTCAGTGCCTACTAAATCTATGAGGCTGAACTTATAAGAAATATTTAACAGTTTGTATAGATTTAGCTTTATCTTCCATATTTTTGAGAACTTCCTCAACTTTGTTGCCAAACAGGCAGTCCTGAGTTAAGGGAACATCCAACAATTTAGCTTTAACATGATCAGGCAAAGATTGCTCCTTAAGCCAAGCATGCCTTCTGAGCACAGACCCAGTAACAGCAGCCCTGCAAGAGGCCTCTAATGAATCAAAACCACACTGCAAAGTATGTTTTCCAGCTTGTTCAGCAGAATGCATTAAATCCTGTAATTGTTTATTTTCCACACATTCAGGAATCAACATAATTTTCTGTTTAAGCAATCCAATAACATGTTGCTGATACTTTAACATATGAAACTGGCAGTTGCATAAGTGTAAATCTTCTTACCCCATCTATCCAGCACCCTGGAGTCTCTATCAGAAGGGGTAGGATTTTTAGCAGTGGAAGCCTTAATGCCCTTGGCCCCCTGTGAAATAGTCTCTGGATCTGCAATAGGATTTTTAAAAAGGAACTTGTGTGACTCAGGGACCCTGTAATATTTGTCAGGTTTTCTGGGAGCAGGAGACAAGGAATCAGGGGCCAAACTAGATTCCAAAAAAGCATCATCAACAATGTCTAGTACAGGAGGAATAGCTAAAGGCCTATGCTGAGGTAGGAGTAAGACATCCCTAAGCCTCTTTTTTGAATCAGAAAAATCCTGGCTTTCCCAGTGGAAATGCTCCCTTTGAGTATGTAAAGTTTCCCCAAAAGAAAAATCCTCTGGAGGGGAAGCAGAGGGAATGGAGTCCTCTGCATCAGAATCCTCATAAGTAGATAAGGGCAAATCCAGATCATAAGAATCAGAAAAAACAGAATCCTGGTCAGAAGACTCAAACAACTTCAGTCCTAGGCCTCTTAGAAGGGGGGGTTGACTACCCCTGATTAGAGTTATTAGATCCTCAGCCATTATCATTTGTTTTTTAGGGATAGAGGTCTGAACATGTGGCCTGGGTGTCGGTTTTTTAGGCATGGTTCATTATTTAGGCCTAAATGAAGAAGGAGGCATCAGTTTAATATGCAAGTTCGTAGGCCTGAATACACCCTCAGAAGCCGGTGCCTGCACAGTGGCTCTGGACCCATCCAAGGTAGAGACATCCGCGGGATCCATAGCTGAAGCATCTTGTGGCATACCGGACTCCAAATGAGTCTCAGTAGAGCGAATCAGAAGTAGTGGGATATCAGGGGCTGCGAAAGCACCTCACTGAGTACCGGCGACTGGCTTAGGAGAAGCATCGTCGGCAGTTTTGGACCTCTGTGGCCTGTCTCTGTCTTTATCTTTGCGTTTTTTCAGAATCCTAGTAGTCTAGAATCAGACGAGGGGGGAGGAAACACAGGAAGGGAGATAGCCAAAGATGGCTTAGAGACCCTTCTCAAACTTATGACAAAATGTTAACTGGTACTTCTAATGTTCACAATATTTCTACTGTGATTTTAAATAACCAACAAATTAAAGTACTTAATAAAGGAACAAACTTTGTCCCTGGTTTTTGTCTCAGAACATTCTATGGCCAAAGATGTGGTGGATTTCTGTCGTTTGTTAAATTTAACATTGTTTTATGCCGACAAGGAATCCATTTCTACTGATGGGTTTAAATTTAAAAAGTAATCTTTTGTCCCACCTATGACGCATTTGGTGGGGGTGTTTCAAATGAATGTGTTAAAGGATTTACATTGTTATTTGAAAGATTATTCTGTATTATATAACAATCTATCTAAAGATGAAGTGAGGTGTGTGGAAGAACTCAAGAATAATAAGAATTTGGTTATCACCCAGGCAGACAAAGGTGGTGCGGTAGTAGTCCAGGATAAGGCCAAATATGATAATGAGGCTATGAGGCAATTAATGGATAAAAGTTATTATAGGGCCATGCCCTTGGACCCTACCCATCGTTTCCTACATGATATTGAGTCCTTTTTGTCTAAGGCAGTAGAGGAGGGTATTATTACAGAGTCTGTGAAGCAACAATTGATTGTTTCTTCACCAAAACAACAGTATTTTTATCTACTGCCAAAAATACATAAAGATGCCCTAAATCCGCCTGGGAGACCTATCGTCTCAGGACGTGGGTCCCTGACTGAACCTTTATCTGAATATCTGACACATTTTTTTGAAACCCCTTTTGCCGTTTATTAGGTCTAGGATTCAAGACACTACTCAGTTTTTGGACATTATTAATGATACACAACTTGAGCCACATTGGTTATTATGTACTCTGGACGTAACCTCTCTCTACACCAATATTCCACATTGGGCTGGTCTGCAGGCCTTGGATTATTGGTTGTCCTGATCCGGTCTTTATTCACCCGGATTCAATACCTTTTTGGTTTGTTTAGCCGAATATGTACCGATTAGTAATGTTTTTTATTTTCAGAAACAGTGCTTTTTGCAGATTAAAGGTACAGCGATGGGTGCGTCTTTACGCGGACTTATTTATGGCGTACATCGAAGAGGTTATGATTTATGATCATAAACACATCTATATGTGAGAGATGGACATTTGGCGCCGATATCTGGATGATTGTTGGTTGGTGTGGAAGGCTGATGAGGTTTATCTCTTAGAGTTCATTGATTACCTTAATGATAATATTTGGGGAATTGAATTCAAGGTAAATTATCATATTTCTAGGATGATTTTCCTTGATGTGGAGGTTATCAGGAATCATGATGATACTTTATCCACAGTTTTATATAGGAAATATCCTAGGTTCAATTCCCTTTTACATGCTTCCAGCTTCCACCCACAACATATCATCCAGAATATCCCCAAATCCCAGTTTCTTAGGGCTAGGAGGGTTTGTTCCAATGATTCAACTTTTAATATCATTAAAGAAGATCTGGTTCGTAGATTTAAAGAGAGGTTATCGTCCAGGTACTATTAGTTTTGCCAAAAACTGGGCCACCACACAAAATAGATTGGATTTACTAAGTTATAAAGTTAAAAGTCATGATCATTCTCCTGAACCATTACATTTTGTTACAACTTATGGACGTAATACTAGGGGTTTTATAAATATAATCAATAGACATTGGAATATTTTGATGGCAGAGGATAGATTACATCCTTTCTTGAGACAAATGTTTGTTCTCTTATAAAAGAGGACAAACATTAGTTTCAATGTTTAGTCATTATAAAAGGGTGGTTTCGGATGTTAAGGACCCCACTCAATTTTCTTTAACTGGTGGACCGATCATTGGTTCTATGCCATGTGGTCATTGTTCATATTGCATTAGGGTGCCAAAGACTAGTGAATTCACCAGCCGAAACACCCCTGAGATTTTTTATATTAATTTCTGGGCCAATTGTAGTGGGTTATCTATCTTGCCATATGTACTTGTTATTCATTCTATATTGGACAAACCTCTAGGACATTACGTCTGAGAATTGGGGAACATCTTAGTGATATAAAAAATAGACGTCAAAACAATGCTCTTTACAGACATGTTCTTAAACATCATACAGATTCATTTTCATTTATTGTTATTGATTGCATTAATGGTCGATGTAGGGATAAGGCAGGTTGGCATGAATTGCTAAATGTCAAAGAAAGAAAATGGATGATTAAACTTGGAGCTTTATTTCCACCTGGTCTTAATGACCAATTTTGAAGGACCAATGATTGTTGCACACCTTATTTAAATCAGATTATTTATACTGAGTTGGTTGTAATTTATAATTGCTTGATCCACTGAAGAAGGCTGTGTTTAGCCGAAACCGGTTTGGATTTTTTGATAGTGGGGATTTTTCCTCCTATCACTGTATTTCAAATAAAAATTTTTTTGTGGATTCCACACTGTGCTTGCTTTTTTTGTCGTTGGTTGCTGTTTCTTAGCCGAGCACTAGCCTTGCGTGCACCTTTTTGGTTTCTTGTTCAGTCGTGTAGCTAACCGACATTTCTGGATAATTAAACCTAGAACCGAAATATTTAGAGGTGAAAATATACAGACAGATAGTGTGCTCATTAAATAAAGCACAAAACCGACAGCAAGGTACGTCGTGGTCAGGGCCTAGGCAAGGAACACAGTACAAATGAAAATCTTTGAGGTATTTGCTTTCCACAAGTAATGCAATTATTAACTTTTACTGACATCAGTAAGGAGCAAGAGAAAGTTTCCCCAATGGGGTACTTGGCTTTTAGATGAATTTGGTTCTGAAACTCGAAAATGAAAATTTCAAGAGTCGGCCGATCAGCACTTGCGAACTGCTTCTGCTTCGGGCACCGCAAGGCAAGAAAGACTGATGTAATGGTGTCGGCTGCATGTTTTATACCCCTGACGACCTAACGTCATGGCAGAAGGGACAATAACTGACGCAGGACCCAAGACTTTGTTAATCAGGCTGACTGAGGGCTACCTGCAAGCAGACAACCCAAATGTAATGACTGCAGCAGTGAAACACGAACATCCGAAAATGCCAGGAAGCAACAGAGAAATGTAAAAACTTCCTGAAAAGGGGATGAACTGGGATATAGAGATAAACATCCTTGAGGTCTAGAGACACCATGCAAGTCTGAGGAAGCAAAAAGGGGAACAAAGTCTGGAGGGGCAACATTCAAAAAGAGGGAACCTTCAGAAATGTATTTAGATGAGTGTTCTAAAACTGGTCTCCCAAGTACCCTCTTTTCTGGGTACTAGGAACATTCTGGAGTACAACCCCCTCCTCTTTGGGAAACTGGCACTTCTTGAATAGCACCCCGAGAATCGAGATACTGAAGCACTCCTTGAAAGATGGACAGTTGTTTGAGGGGGCTGAAGAATTCACACAAAAGGAGGAAGAGATTTCAAGACCATTAAATACTCTTGGCAGATAATGGACAGAATCCAGGAGTCCTGAGAAATCTTTAAGAAAACAGGAACACAGAGTGAGACAGAAAGGTGAAGAGAAATAGGAATGTGGCTGTGAAGAATAGGACAGACAGACAGGACCTTGTTTATCAGGAAAAGGAGACTTCTGGGCCACAGAAGTCTGAGTAGCTTTAGCAGGAGGAGCCTGCTTCCCACCTTTCTTGTCCTGGAGGGAGGGCGAGCTTGTCTACAAACAAAAAGGCTGGCTTACTGGTGTAATTTTTCTGAAACTTAGGTACAGGAGAAACAAAAACATATAAGTTCCCATAAAGCATTGCCCTTATCCTGAAAAGACTTAAACCAGCAGCAGCTTCATCAAAAAAGAAGTTATGTACTCACCATAACGTTCCATGTTTGTTGTCCTTGATCGCGCCTTCCTTCTTGCTGTTTGGGTTTGGAGCCAATCCTTGGCTCCGACTCAGCCTTATACTATAACTTGAGAGCGTTTACTGGCTCGAGGCTAGCCTCTATCCCAGCATCCCTAGCAGTAGCTACCCAGATCTCGTTTGTGATAACCCAACACTAGACCATATAAAACATGAGAGATATAATCTACATATCCGATGACACCTGCATATAAAGGTGCGATCCCTCCACAAGGTAATAGTAAACTGAGACTGACCATAAGGAATGGTATAAAAGAAACCCAGCCAATAAAATAAGGGATTCCTCTCTATCCTCCAGGAAGGGAGAAGGAGGGAGGGGCTTAATAAGGAGGGCAAGATCAAGGATAACAAACATGGAACGTTATGGTGAGTACATAAAGTACAGTTTTGTACCTACCATAAATGTAGATGTTCGAGGATCCACATTGCTGCAGTCCTTACTATTGGGTAGTCCGCTGTCCAGTCGGCCCGAATACCAGAGTATGGCTGGCGTCGGTCAGGCGCATTAGACTGATGTCAGTGCGTCAGGGTACTAATGCGCATGACCGACGTCATATCCTCAGTCTTTTCTTGCCCCAGATGTCAGAAGACCCTAAAAAGACAAGGCCCAAAATACCTGCACCAAAAATATGTACAATAATATCAGCATATAACCTCACCTACACAACCACCCCTAAACACAGAGGGGAAGGAGGGAGGGTAAATTGGACTGCAGCAATGTGGATCCTCGAACATCTACATTTATGGTAGGTACAAAACTGTACTATGTTCTTCGTTCCACATTGCTGCAGTCCTTACTATTGGGTAGAATCCCAAAGCAGAGGTAAGGGAGGCTGGCAAATCATAAAGAAGTAGGAGCTGACAACATGCCTTGCAAAACAGCTGTGGCAAAACCAGCCCTAGACTTAGAGTAGATAGGAAGGTGATAATGCTTAGAGAAAGTATGCACTGAACTCCAAGTAGCTGCCTCCAAAATATCCTTAGTTGCCACCCCTTAGAAATGCTGTTGAAGTGGCAGTAGCCCTAGTGGAATGAGGCCTAATCCCAGCTGGAATCTCCTTGCCATGATGGGAATAACAAAATGCAATGCAAAACCCAATCCACCTAGAAATAGTTTGTTTTGACACAGGCTTGCCCTCTTGAACTCAAAGCAAAAGAAACAAACAACTGCTGAGACTGCCTAAAATCCTTAGTCCTGCTTAAATAATAACGCAATTGCCTGTGTACATCTAAAGTGTGCAAAATCTTTTCCCCTTTATTTTGGGGTCTGCATAAAAAGTAGGCAAATGAATAGTTTGGTTTAAAGCCACACTAGAAACCACCTTAGGCATAAAGGAAGGATTAGTGCGTAATGATACCCTATCCTTATGGAAAATCAAAAGGGCTCTACTGCCATAAGGGCCTGCAACTCAGACACCCTTCTTGCAGAAGTAATAGCCAACAGAAAAGCAGTCTTCCATGACAAGTATTTCAATTCAGCAGTAGCCGAGGCTCAAAAGGTTGTAGAGTAAGTTTTTCCAACACAAAATTGAGATCCCAAGCAGGAGTAGGAGCTCCGTGGGGTCTTATATTCTTTGCCCCTCTAAGAAACTGCTTGAACAAAGGATGCGAAAACAATGGTGGGTCACAATCATAGTGAGCTGAAATTGCTGCAGCATGAATCTTAATGGAAGAGAAGGACAAACCTTTGTCCAATAACTCAGTAAGATATTGAAGAGCCACACTCAAATTAGGCTCAGAAATCTCCAAATTCTTTGCTGTACTCCAAAATAAAAATCTCTTCCATTTTTCTGTACACTTTCCTTGTACTAGGTCTTCTAGCTTCCATAATCACATTTAAAACTTGTTGAGGAAGTTGAGACCTGCTGTGTTTCAACACAGAATATGCCAGGCTGTTAGATGAAGAGAGTGAAGCTTGACATTGAGCAGATGACCGTCCTTCTGAGATAACAGATGAGGAATCAAGGTAAAGGCCATGGAGGCTTCCTTACCAGACTCCTTAGTAGTGGGTACCAGTGTTGCCGAGGCCAATCTGGAGCTATCAAAATCATCCTTGGCTTGTCTTGTCTGACTTTTAATAGCACCTTTGGAAGAAGAGGCAGAGGTGGAAAGGCATACACATGAAGGTTTTCCAACTGAAAGACAGAGCATCCACTTTCCAAGCTGTGTGATGAAACCCCTTTGTGCAAAACTTTGGCAGCTGGTGGTTTAGTGGAGAAGCGAACAGATCTATGTCTGGAGTTCCCATGACACTGTCAATTTCTGAAATACATGAAGATCCAGTTTCCACTCGTGGGGATCCATGATTTGTCTGCTTAACACATCTGCTAAGGAGTTCTGTGCTCGGCAGAAACCTTGCCTGAAGAGTTAGTTGCAAGCTTAGCAGTCTCCCATAAAATCATTGCTTGCCTGCATAGAGGATAAGAATGTGTTCCCCCTTGCTTGTTGATGTACCACATGACATTTGTGTTGTCTGTTAGAATCAACACCTGCCCTGGAAGAAGTAACTCCTTGAAAGCCATTAATGCAAACTGGACTGCTAACATCTCCTTCATGTTGATATGTAGATGCTGTAGTCTGGCAGGCCACTTGTCTTGTATCCACTTTCCATTTAGATGAGCTCACCAAGCAATGTCCGAGGCATCTGTCGTTAAAATCTGACTCGCCTCTGGCCGGGTCACAGAGAGTCCCTTGTTTAGGTGACATTCCTGAGCCCACCACAAAAATTTTTTGAAGGCAAGGTATTATTTGAATGACAGTGTCCAAATCCTGGCAGTGCTGTGTCCATACATTTTGAGATACCATTGTAGCTTCCTCATATGCAGTTTGGCATTGGGAAGCACCAGAATACAAGATGCCATGAACCCTAATGCTTGAAGGACTGTCCTTGCAGTCAGCACGGACTGATGAGATAGTTGATGGAAGTAAAGTGATAGACTCTTTTGTTTGTCCAGGGTTAAAAGGCCATCTGGGCTGCTGTATTCAGTCTCACACCCAGAAAGCACATGTCTTGAGAGGGTACTAGACTGGACTTTATTTCGTTCACAGAATACCCTAGGCATCTTAGCACTGCTATAACATATTCCAGATGCTGTAGAAGGTCTTCCTTTCTTGAGCCAGAATCAGGCAGTCGTCCAAGTAAGGATAGATTTGAATTCCTTTTAGCCTGAAGTAAGCTATCACTGGAGCCAGAACCTTTGTGAATACTCTGGGCAGTAGATAAGCCAAAGGGCAATGCAGAGAACTGATAATGAGAATTTCCAGCTCGAAACGCAGATACTTCCTGCAACTTAGTCTTATAGGCACATGAAGGTAAGCTTCCTTGAGATCTAAAGTTACCATCCAGTGATCTTTGCCCAGCAGAGGTAAAAGCTGTTGTAACGTCAACATCTTGAACTTGGGAATGTCCAGATAAGTGTTGAGGATAGATAAATCCAAAATTGGTCTCCACGTGTTCCCCTTCTTTGGTACTAGGAACAGGCGAGAATAAAATCCTAGGCCCCTTTCTGATACAGGGACTGGCTGAATGGCCCCTATTTGGAGTAACAGAGAAATTTGCTTGTGAGCCTCTTTCCTTTGTGGAGGAGGAACATCTGGCATGCCTTTGAAAGGGGGCAATGTATGGAAATAAAACCTGTAACCGTGGTGAATGATATCCAACACCCATCTGTCTTGAGTAATTAAATCCCAATTTCCTTTGAAAAGAGACAGTCTTCCTCCCAAAGGAGCTGCCAGACGAGAATCTACTGGCAGCTGAAAAGGCAGGTCATTGGGTCTGTTTACAAAAGGACTGACCCCTGCCCTCACCAGAAGTCTGAGCAGGTGAACTCCCTATTCTAGGCCTAAAAGAACCTTGAGCTCTGCCCCTACCACGTCTAGACCTACCCCTAGACTGGGAATCATAAGCAGGATATGTCCATCCCTTAGTAGGCCAATTTCTACTAAACTTGGCTGCACCTGCAAAAATCTTTAACAGTTTGCATAGACTTAGCTTTGTCCTCCATTTTCTTTAAAACTGCTTCCACAGGCGAACCAAACAACACATCAGACTGTAAAGGAGCATCCAAAATCCTTGTCTTAACATGCTCAGCTAAATTCTGATCCCTCAACCAGGCATGCCTGCGAAGAACAGAACTAGTGGCAGCCACCCTCGAGGAGGCCTGTACAGCATCAAAACCACATTGCAAAGAATGCTTACCCACTTGTTCAGACACATGAACTAAATCCAGCAACTCTTTACACTCAATACCTTCCGCCAAAGCATCCACCTTAGATTTCAGTTGTGAAAGGAGATAATTTTGATATTTAAGCATGTGAAACTGACAATTCAACGCCTCATGGCTAAAGTGGAAGAAGTATACACTTTCTTTCCCCATCTATCCAAAGCCCTTGCCTCTTTATCAGTGGGAACAGGGTTTTTAACCACAGAGGCCTTAACACCTTTAGGTCCCTGAGAAACAGTTTCCGGGTCTGCCCTAGGACTCTTAAAAGATACTTATGAGCTTCAGGCACCCTATAGTACCTATCAGGTTTAACAGGAGCAGGAGGCAAAGAATCAGGGTTCAGGGAAGCCTCTGCAAAAACATCTTCCACCACATTCAACACAGGAGGTATAGCTAAGGGCCTATGCTGGGGCAAAAACAAGAATTCCCTAAGCCTTTTCCTGGAATCAGAGTAATCCTGGCCTTCCCATTTAAAGTGCTCCCTCATGGAATGCAGAGTCTCTGAAAATGAGAAATCCTCAGGAGGAGAAGCTGTAGGAGTGGAATCATCCACATCAGAATCAGAATAAGGAGGATACTCCTGCAAATCTTCCAGAAGACTCAGAAGCCTCTGAACACTGTTCAAAACTATCAAACTCGGTTCCACCCTAGGCCTCTTATCAGGAGGGGCATAGAACCTCTAATCATAGTAATCAAATCTTCTGCCATTTTAAGCATATGTTTCTTAGGCACAGAACCTGAAATGCTAGGAGAAGCCCCACTGAAGCTGAACTTGGCCTACCTCTCAAAGAAGTTCTGGCTACAGAAGGAGAGGCTCTAACTACCTTGGGAAGAGAGGGAAGCCCAGTTACCTGAGAAGCCCCTCAGCCTGGCCTACCTCCTGAGAAGGCACATCCTGTAACAGTAAAGACTCTGCCTGAGACTCCAAAGAAACTCCTGGCAAAACCTCTGGCTCCACTGAGCCTTCTAAAGAACCGGCGTCCGGGACTGCGGTTCATCAACCCTAGGCTTCGCTGTTTTGTCCTTGCGCTTCTTGGGCGGCGGAGCATCCGGCGGCATTTTATAATTGCAACGCTTCCCAAACACTAACCTGGCACAGTCTAACCGTCTCTTAATAGTGCGTTTGTTAAACCTAGCACAAGCGGCATCCCACAACCTCGTGCTCAGGCCCTAAACAAGGTATACACAAGGTACGGTAATCCCTATGAGGTATCTGTTTCCCACAAGAAATACAGTTATTCACTTTTTCTGACATCCGGTTAAATACTCAGGCAAGAAAAACCAAAATGTTCCCCAACGGGTACTTAGCCAACTCTGATTCGGTCTGAAACTCCGGCGGAAATATTTCAGAACGCCAACCTGCACTCGCAAAACTGCTTCTGCATCGGACCATGCGGCAAAAAAGACTGAGGATATGACGTCGGTCATGCGCATTAGTACCCTGACGTACTGACGTCAGTCTAATGCGCCCTGACCGACGTCAGCCATATACTCTGGTATTCGGGCCGACTGGACAGCGGACTACCCAATAGTAAGGACTGCAGCAATGTGGAACGAAGAACATCTTCATGTTATGCTGTCCATATCTCACCTTCGTTCTTGCTGTTTGGGACAGCATCCCCAGCACCTGCTTCTTGGGTGGCTCACTGGAAAAAAAACTCTTCAGGACTGTGGAACCAAAGGATGCCTCATCTACTTTGTAATGAGTGATAAAGGTATGAGGATTAGCCCATGTAGCTGCTGCACAGATCGAATCCAAAGGCAATAGAGGTAGACAAGGCCCTTGTTGAGTGCCCTTTAATTTTTCCTGGAAGTGTTTGTTTACGTAACTCGTAGACATTTTATAGTGTCTGAAAGCCACTTTGATAGTCAGTTTTGAGACCGCACAATCTCTTATTGTCCACAAAGGATATAAACACTTGATCAGATTTTCTAAATTCCTTAGTCCTGTGTAAACAGAAATGTAACTGTCTATGAACATCCAATTGATGAAACTTATACTCTGCCTTGTTGCCATGATTGGGGAAGAACACAGGAAGCTCTATGGATTGATTCAGATTGTTACCCAAGGTATGTTATGAATACAAAGATGGGTTGGTTCTGAGAGAAACCCGATCTTTATGGAAAATCAAGTAAGGGGGGTGAATAGATAAGGCCTGTAATTCTGAGACCCTTCTAGCAGAGGTAATTACAACCAAGAAAAGGGTCTTCCAAGTCAGAAATTTGAGCAGAGAAGAAGCAGACGATTCGAAGGGAGGAAGAATCAGTGTCTAAAATTAAATTTAGATTCCAGGGATGAAGAGGTTCTCTTATCAGAGGTCTTAATAGGGTAGTAACTCTTAGAAAAGCCTTGCATAACCTATGGGACATGATATTGGAACCCATTTCTCCCATACGGAAATTTGAAATGGCAGCTAACTGAACTCGGACAGTAGCTGCAGCTGCTCCTTGGTCAAATGTTTCAGCGAGAAATTCAAGAATCTTTGAAATGGGAGCAGTAAAAGGATCAACCTGATATTTGCCTGCCTAACAAGAGAACCTCTTCCATTTACTACCATAAAGTCTCCTAGTAGTGGGCTTATGGGAGGAAATCAAAATGTGCTGAACTGCTGGGGAAACATCGGGAAGCCTGGCTAAGACCGGAAGTGGAGAAACCAAGCTGTGAGTTTGAATGGAAAGATGGAGAGCCCCCAACTGATGTCTCAGAAGATATGGCACTGGTTCCAGGATCCAAGGCTCCCCTTGCAGGTGAGGCCAAAGGAATGGGAACCATATCTGACGAGGCTAGTAAGGGGCAATGAGGATTAACTTGCAACCCAATGACTGTGCTTTCTGAAGAACCTTGGGGAAAAGGTGGAAAGGCATAAAGCAGTCCTGGGAGCCAATCGTGAACAAGTGCATCCCTGGGTGACTGTCCTGGTGGTGAGACTAGGGCAAAGTAGCTGCTGCATTTGTTGTTGAGGGGGTGGCAAACCAATCACAGCATGGCTGGCCCCATTTGCAAAAGATCAAGTCCGCAAATTCCTGCTTCAGGGACCACTCTTGGGGCATCAGAATGGCCCGACTGAGCTTGTCCACTATAACGCTGGATTTTCCCGGGATGTGCACTGTAACCAGAAAGTGCTGGGAAGACACTGCCCATTGCCAAACTCAGAGTCTTGCGACACAAGGGGTAAGACCTGGTTCCACCTTGTTTGCTGATGTCCGTTTGAATTGCTACAGTCCCTGTAGGTAGAGAGTTCTGAAGTGCTTGCAATACCAGGAGCACTGCTCTCATCTCTAGGACATTGATGTGCAAGTGGTACCTGTGTTCCTGCCAAGTCCCTTGAACAGTCTGTCCCAGATAATGCCCCCCCCCACCTCATCTGGGAAGCATCCGTGGTCACTGTGGCTACAGGTTGGGAGGTAGAAATGGCCTGCCTATAACATGTTGAGCCAGCAAACTGTGACCTGAAAAAGACATTTATTGATTATAACAGCATAAAAACAAGTAACCAGACCAGTTTCGGCTGGTAAAAAACACAGCCTTCATCAGCGTGAGCCAGAAAAGTCAAATGCTACTGTTTAAATACATTCAAGTGCACCTCAACTGGTTCATCGTTGGACACTATTTTGTTTCCACAAATGCTTTTTTGATCATTTTCTATAGTAATACAGTTATTTTTGATGAAGGGGGCTAACTACTCTATGCATAGGAATGTCCGTTTCTTGTACAGCGTAATATACAATTATATCTGATTTTTGTCTTTGGCTAGCTGGTTGATGTTTGTGTGATATTGGCAAAAGTTATATGGGGAACTAGATACCAATAAGCCAGTGTAATTGGTTCATGTATTTGTGTGCTCTTGCAAGTCACTCTGGCATTTAATCAACTGCTTGGTCAGGATTGAATATTTAATATCGGACTGCCTAAGTTGGTCCAATTCATAACTGTGATTTCTGATAAGACCAGAAGGTAATTGAAGACAAATTTGTTTTTGCAAATTCCCTTTTTTGACTGTTTTTACAGTAATTTAATTATTTTTGATTGAGCAGGCCAACTGTCTTATGGATAGGTATGTCCGTTTTTCTCAGGTTTATTTAATTGATTTTCGTTGTTTACTAGCCTGTTGGTCAGATGTTTGTATGACACTGGCATAAGGTATATGGGGAACTAGATACACACAAGCCATTATTATGGGTTCATTAATGTTCTCATGTTCTCTAATGCTTTTTCAGTAGTCGGGTATTCAAGGCTTGTTGCAGGCACAATATTTATTCAATTTACTATGTCATTGGCTATATTATAACTGTAGCCCATTTATAACGGTCTATCCAGTACCAGCTCTCACAGCATTACTATTTTGGATCCATTTCGGATCGACTGCTGTGTTTACCCTGTCTTATATGACTTTCTTCATAATATTTCTCAATTTTTTGAGGATATTCACACTAAATCAGGGTTCTTTTATAAATAAGCATTCATGGTACATTTTAGGCACAACACTCCTTATACTGTTTGTGCTTTTGAACACAACCTTAGCCTGCTTATGTATCATTGAGCTTGGTGCTAGTTGCCCTATGAGTTCTAGGCTTTTTCAATAATTTTTTGAATTGGGATATTTCCCATTTAATCATTGGTTGGCACTTTGGTTGTCTGTGCTTTTTGTACTGGTCTTGAGCTACATTGTTGCACCCAGGTCATGATAATACATTACTGATTATATGACTATTGTTGCTGGTTGACTCCCTTGACTATTTCTCAACAACAAGTTTCATTCTCTGGGCCCCACTTGGCCACTGGTCATTTATTTTGACCCAAGGTTTTGTCCCTTGATCTCTTTGTCTTTTTCAGTTTTTACCAAACACAAACTGATCTAGGATTTGTTTTGTGCCTAGGCTTTACTTTCCCAGATTTTGTGAAGGGACGTAGCAATTTTGAAACTGGCCAATATTTGGCCCTTGCTTTCTCTGGCTATTATTGTCCCTTTATCTAAAGATTGGTCATGGCCCTATGATACTGACGTAGCAATCCCAATTTTTTGGATCAATGCTATTATTGTCAAATATCTATAAGGACACAAATACATTTTCAATATTTTTATAAATAGTTGCTTTTTTGTTCTTTTGAGGTGATCAATCAACATTATTATTATTGCTATCAGCAATTTTTGATAAAGCAACAGCATGGATCTACTCAGTTTAGTCTCGGGTCTATCAGCAGACAGAGAGGATCTTGGAGCATTTGGGCTGGGTCCCAGTAAAAACAATGGCAACACCAGTGACCCTTTGGGGCCCGAGTCCACTTGTGGTCTAGCCTTTGATAAGTTGCATAAGCATCTTAGATCTTTAAGATCTAATGTATGGCACTCTAAGCCTTTCAAGGCCTATATGGCCAAAGGCATTACACCAAGAGGGCTTACTGACGAGGAGTTAGTCAATGGGCAGCTATACAACAGGCCACCATGTCTTTTGTTGAGGCTTTGGCCAAGTACCATGATAGAGTAATTGACCGTGAGATCAATGTAGTCACTGAATTGTGCAATGAAGTACAATTTGAGGGAGACAAACATTTGAATAAGGTGGCAACTGATCTTAGCAACCTTGAGGAGCAACTCAAGATCAGAAAAAATAAAAAAATTCAGCATGATCAGCTTGATTACCAGGGTGCCAACCCTTTTAGCAACTCTAACAAACATGTTAGATTTTCAACCCAGAACTCCAAAAAGAAAAGGCCCAGGTCCATTCTTAGGAAACGAACCACAGAAAATGGTTCATCCACTGATGACCCATCATCCTGCACAGACAGCGATATACATTTAGCATAAGACTCACCGACCCCCAAAAGGATGCAGGGATTTGTCCCTTTATGACAAAATATAAACGAGGGGGGAGGAAACACAGGAACAATTAACAACATTCAAAGTCTGTTGAAATTAGCAATGCAGAAATAAACAAATGCAAATGTAAATGTTTTAAATTTATCAGACTTTGTTTTGTCACCTACACACCTGTCCATTCTCAATAAAGGTCTTACTTTTATCCCTGGTTTTGTGGTATCTGAGGATGTCCTGGCACAATATGTTATGTCTTTTTGCAGAATTCTAAACCTTAAGCTGCAGTTTGGTGATTTGGATGGTAATTATAATCATGATAAATTTTTATATCATAAATCAAGATACGTTCCTCCCATGCATCCTATTGTACACCAGTTTCAGAGCAGTATTCTCAAAGGTCTGCATTATTCTGGCTCTGATACTCGCTTCAAACCCAATAACTTGTCACCGAGTGAGAAACAGGCAATCATCGAATTACAGAACAAAGTACAGTTTTGTACCTACCATAAATGTAGATGTTCGAGGATTCCCTTGCTGCAGTCCTGACTATTGGGTATAGTCCGCGTCCCCGTCGGCCCGAATACCAGAGTATAAGGCTGACGTCGGTCATGGCGCCTTAGACTGACGTCAGTACGCCAGGGTACTAATGCGCATGACCGACGTCATTTCCTCAGTCTTTTCTTGCCCCAGATGTCAGAAGACCCAAAAAGACAAGTCCCAAAAACAACCTGCACCAAAAAACATGTACAATATATACAGTAATATATACAAAACATATAAGCATGTAAACTCACCTACACAACCACCCTGAAACACAGAGGGAAGGAGGGAGAAATTGGACTGCAGCAAGGTAATCCTCGAACATCTACATTTATGGTAGGTACAAAACTGTACTATGTTCTTCGTCTTCCCTTGCTGCAGTCCTGACTATTGGGTAGAATCCCAAAGCAGAGGTAAGGGAGGCTGGCAAATTATAAAGTAGCAGGAGCTGACAATATGCCTTGTAAAACAGCTGTGGCAAAACCAGCCCTAGTCTTAGAGTATATAGGCAGGTGATAATGCCTAGAGAAAGTATGCACAGAACTCCAAGTAGCTGCTTCCAGAATATCCTTAGTTGCCACCCCCCTTAGAAATGCTGTTGAAGTGGCAGTAGCCCTAGTGGAATGAGGCCTAATCCCAGCTGGAACCTCTTTGCCATGATGGGAATAACAAAATGCAATGCAAAAGCCAATCCACCTAGAAATAGTTTGTTTTGACACAGGCTTGCCCTGTGAACTCAAAGCAAAAGAAACAAGTAACTGCTGAGACTGCCTAAAATCTTAGTCCTGCTCAAATAATAACGCAATTGCCTGTGTACATCTAAAGTGTGCAAAATCTTTTCCCCTTATTTTGAGGATCTGCAAAAACGTAGGCAAATGAATAGTTTGGTTTAAAGCCACACTAGAAACCACCTTAGGCATAAAGGAAGGATTAGTACGTAATGAAACCCTGTCCTTATGGAAAACCAAAAAGGGCTCTACTGCCATAAGGGCCTGCAACTCAGACACCCTTCTTGCAGAAGTAATAGCCAACAGAAAAGCAGTCTTCCATGACAAATATTTCAATTCAGCAGTAGCTGCAGGCTCAAAAGGTTGTAGAGTAAGTTTTTCCAACACAAAATTGAGATCCCAAGCAGGAGTAGGAGCTCACGGGGGTCTTATATTCTTTGCCCCTCTAAGAAACTGCTTGAACAAAGGATGCGAAAACAAAGGTGGGTCACAATCATAGTGAGCTGAAATTGCTGCAGCATGAATCTTTATGGAAGAGAAGGACAAACCTTTGTCCAATAATTCAGTAAGATATTGAAGAGCCACACTCAAATTAGGCTCTGAAATCTCAAATTCTTTGCTGTACTCCAAAATAAAAATCTCTTCCATTTTTCTGCACACTCTCCTAGTACTAGGCCTTCTAGCTTCCATAATCACATTTAAAACTTGTTGAGGAAGCTGAGACCTGCTGTGCTTCAACACAGAATATGCCAAGCTGTGAGATGAAGAGATTGAAGCTTGACATTGAGCAGATGACCGTCCTTCTGAGATAACAGATGAGGAATCAGAGGTAAAGGCCATGGAGGCTTCTTTACAAGACTCCTTAGAAGTGGGTACCAGTGTTGCCGAGGCCAATCTGGAGCTATCAAAATCATCCTTGGCCTGTCTTGTCTGACCTTTAATAATGCACCTTTGGAAGAAGAGGCAGAGGTGGAAAGGCATAGACATGAAGGTTTTTCCAACTGAAAGACAGAGCATCCACTTTCCAAGCTGTGTGATGAAACCCCTTTGTGCAATACTTTGGCAGCTGGTGGTTTAGTGGAGAAGCGAACAGATCTATGTCTGGAGTTCCCCATGACACTGTCAATTTCTGAAATACATGAAGATCCAGTTTCCACTCGTGGGGATCCATGATTTGTCTGCTTAATACATCTGCTAAGGAGTTCTGTGCTCCTGGCAGAAACCTTGCCTGAAGAGTCAGTTGCAGGCTTAACGCAGTCTCCCATAAAATCATTGCTTGCCTGCATAGAGGATAAGAATGTGTTCCCCTTGCTTGTTGATGTACCACATGACAGTTGTGTTGTCTGTTAGAATCAACACCTGCCCTGGAAGAAGTAACTCCTTGAACGCCATCAATGCAAACTGGACTGCTAACATCTCCTTCATGTTGATATGTAGATGCTGTAGTCTGGCAGGCCACTTGTCTTGTATCCACTTTCCATTTAGATGAGCTCCCAAGCAGTGTCCGAGGCATCTGTCGTTAAAATCTGACTTGCCTCTGGCCGGGTCACAGAGAGTCCCTTGTTTAGGTGACATTCCTGAGCCCACCACAAGAATTCCTTTTGAAGGCAAGGTATTATATGAATGACAGTGTCAAATCTTGGCAGTGCTGTGTCCATACATTTTGAGATACCATTGCAGCTTCCTCATATGCAGTTTGGCATTGGGAAGCACCAGAATACAAGATGCCATGAACCCTAATGCTTGAAGGACTGTCCTTGCAGTCAGCACGGACTGATGAGATAGTTGATGGAAGTAAAGTGACAGACTCTTTTGTTTGTCCGGGGTTAAAAGGCCATCTGGGCTGCTGTATTCAGTCTCACACCCAGAAAGCACATGTCTTGAGAGGGTACTAGACTGGACTTTATTTCGCTCACAGAATACCCTAGGCATCTTAGCACTGCTATGACATATTCCAGATGCTGTAGAAGGTCTTCCTTTTCTTGAGCCAGAATCAGGCAGTCGTCCAAGTAAGGATAGATTTGAATGCCTTGAAGCCTGAAGTAAGCTATCACTGGAGCCAGAACCTTTGTGAATACTCTGGGCAGTAGATAAGCCAAAGGGCAATGCAGAGAACTGATAATGAAAATCTCCAGTTGAAATCGCAGATACTTTCTGCAACTTAGCCTTATAGGCACATGAAGGTAGGCTTCCTTGAGATCCAAAGTTACCATCCAGTGATCCTTGCCCAGCAGAGGTAACAGTTGCTGTAACGTCAACATCTTGAACTTGGGAATGTCCAGATAAGTGTTGAGGATAGATAAATCCAAAATTGGTCTCCACGTGTTCCCCTTCTTTGGTACTAGGAACAGGCGAGAATAAAATCCGAAGCCCCTTTCTGATACAGGGACTGGCTGAATGGCCCCTATCTGGAGTAACTGAGAAACTTGCTTGTGAGCCTCTATTCTTTGTGGAGGAGGAACATCTGGCATGCCTTTGAAAGGGGGCATTGTGTGGAAATAAAATCTGTAACCGTGATGAATGATATCCAGCACCCATCTGTCTTGAGTGATTAAATCCCAATTTTCTTTGAAAAGAGACAATCTTCCTCCCAAAGGAGCTGCCAGACGAGAGTCCACTGGCAGCTGAAAAGGCAGGTCATTGGTTCTGCTTACGAAAGGACTGACCCCTGCCCTCACCAGAAGTCTGAGCAGGTGAACTGTCTGATCTAGGCCTAAACGAACCTTGAGCCCTGCCCCTACCACGTCTAGACCTACCCCTAGACTGGGAACCATAAGCAGGATATGTCCACCCCTTAGCAGGCCAATTTCTACTAAACTTCGGAGGCTGCACCTGCAAAAAATCTTTAACAGTCTGCATAGAGTTAGCTTTGTCCTCCATTTTCTTTAAAACTGCTTCCACAGGCGGTCCAAACAACACATCAGACTGTAAAGGAGCATCCAAAATCCTGGTCTTAACATGCTCAGCTAAATTCTGATCCTTCAACCAGGCATGTCTGCGAAGAACAGAACTAGTAGCAGCCACCCTCGAGGAGGCCTGAACAGCATCAAAACCACACTGCAAAGAATGCTTACCCACTTGTTCAGACACATGAACCAAATCCAGCAATTCTTTACACTCAATACCTTCCGCCAAAGCATCCACCTTAGATTTCAATTGTGAAAGGAGATAATTCTGATATTTCAGCATATGAAACTGACAATTCAACGCCCTCATGGCTAGAGTGGAAGAAGTATATACTTTCTTACCCCACCTATCCAAAGCCCTTGCCTCTTTATCAGAGGGTACAGGATTTTTAACCACAGAAGCTTTAACACCTTTAGGCCCTGTATAAACAGTTTCTGGGTCCGCCCTGGGACTCTTAAACAAATACTTATGAGCTTCGGCACCCTATAATACCTATCAGGCTTAACAGGAGCAGGAGGCAAGGAGTCAGGGTTCAGGGAAGCCTCTGCAAAAACATCCTCCACCACATTCAACACAGGAGGAATAGCTAAGGGCCTATGCTGGGGTAAAAACAAGAATTCCCTAAGCCTTTTCCTGGAATCAGAGTAATCCTGGCCTTCCCATTTAAAGTGCTCCCTCATAGAGTGAAGAGTCTCTGAAAATGAAAAATCCTCAGGAGGAGAAGCTGTAGGAGTGGAATCATCCACATCAGAATCAGAATAAGCAGGAAACTCTTGCAAGTCTTCCACAGAAGACTCTGAAGCCTGTGAACACTATTCAAAACTATCAAACTCCTGTTCCACCCTAGGCCTCTTATCAGGCGGGGGCATAGAACCTCTAATCAGAGTAATCAAATCTTCTGCCATTTTAAGCATATGTTTCTTAGGCACAGAGCCGAAATGCTAGGAGAAGCCCCACAGAAGCTGAACTTGGCCTACCTCTAAAAGAAGCTTTGGCAACAGAAGGAGAGGCCCTAACTACCTTGGGAAGAGAGGGAAGAACAGTTACCTGAGAAGCCCCTCAGCCTGGCCTACCTCTGAGAGGGCACATCCTGTAACAGTAAAGTATCTGCCTGAGACTCCATAGAGACTCCTGGCAAAACCTCTGGCTCCCTGAGCCTTCTAAAGAACCGACGTCCGGGACTGCCGGTTCCTCACCCCTAGGCTTCACTGTTTTGTCCTTGCGCTTCTTGATGAAGCGGCCGGAGCATCCGACGGCATATTATAATTGCAACGCTTCCCAAACACTAACCTAGCACAATCAAGCCTCCTTTTAATACTGCGCTTGTTAAATCTAGCACAACAGCGGCAACCAACAACGTCGTGCTCAGGCCCTAAACAAGGTATACACAATGTATGATAATCCCTATGCGGTATCTGCTTCCCACAAGAAATACAGTTATTCACTTTTTCTGACATCCGGTTAAATACTGAGGCAAGAAAAACCAAAATGTTCCCAACGGGTTACTTAGCCAACTCTGTTTGGGTCTGAAACTCCGCTTTCGGAAAATCTCAGAACGCCAACCTGCACTCGCAAAATTGCTTCTGCATCGGACCATGCGGCAAAAAAGACTGAGGAAATGACGTCGGTCATGCGCATTAGTACCCTGACGTACTGACGTCAGTCTAAGGCGCCATGACCGACGTCAGCCTTATACTCTGGTATTCGGGCCGACGGGGACGCGGACTATACCCAATAGTCAGGACTGCAGCAAGGGAAGACGAAGAACATCAGGGATATAGTCATCATTTCTGCTGACAAAGGTGGGGCAGTAGTAGTCATGAATTGGTCCGATTATGACAAGGTGGCCAAGAGACAACTTTCAGACAGACGCTATTATTCAGAAATGCCAATCAACCCCACGTTTAGATTTAAGAAACAGATTGATGACTTTCTATCTACTGCCAGGGACAAAGGTATCATTACAACAAACGTGATGCAGCAGCTAACAATTCAGGACTCTGCCAATCAATACATCTATTTTTTACCCAAGATACACAAGGATCCAGTTAATCCACCAGGTAGACCTATTGTGTCCGACAGGGGATACATCACGGAACCACTATCCATATCCCTCACCAAATATTTGAAGCCCTTATTACGGGTACGTTCCCGTTTACAGGACACTACTGAATTTCTACAAATCATTTCTGATGCACAGTTGGAACCAGGATGGCTAATGTGCACACTGATGTGAGCGCTTTATATACCAACATTCCTCATAAGGTAGGCTTGGAAGCTCTGGCCCATTGGCTAAATGTGGCTAGTTTATATGAACCAGACTTCAATTCTTTCCTGGTAGGTCTTGCAGAACATGTCCTTACCAATAACATCTTCTTTTATCAGTACACTTGCTACTGGCAAACTAAGGGTACAGTGATGGGGATGTCTTTTGCCCCCATCTATGCTGACCTATTCATGGCCTTCATTGAAGATCAAATCATTTATGATAACAGCCACAAATAGAAGTTATGTTCTTACCATAACGTTCCATGTTAGTTGTCTTCTTCTCGCCTTCTTCTTGCTGGATGGGTTCGGAGCCGACCTCGGCTCCGACTCAGCCACTCTAAAGCTCGAGAGTTGGTTCCACCGGCTCGAGGCTCCCCTTATATCCCACAATGCTAGGCGATAGTTACCTCAGATCTCGTTTGTAAGCTAACCCCAGCTTATAACAGAAAAAGTATAACTGTAAAACACAGAATCCACCTCTAACAACAGGAAGAAGAAGGGTGACCTACATCCTGAAACAAGAATATGCATAATAGCATATAGCTAAGAAAGAGGTGGTAGAAAGAGAGGTCACGATCACAACTCCTCTAGGTCTGTCCAGGCCAGGGGGAAGGAGGGTGGGACTTAGAAGAAGGCAGAAGAAGACAACTAACATGGAACGTTATGGTAAGAACATAACTTCTATATGTTAAGTTGTCTATCTCGCCTTCATTCTTGCTGGATGGGACGCGTCCCTAGCACCTTGTCCCGGTGGCCTAACGGAACAGACTCCTGAGAACAGTGGAACCAAAATTAGCTCTATGCCTAGAAGCTAAATCCAACTTATAATGGGAAACAAAAGTGTGAGGAGTAGCCCAAGTAGCCGCTGCACAAATGGTGTCAATAGGCAGTCTGTCTTGGAAGGCTAGAGAAGTAGCCAAAGCTCTGGTGGAATGGGCTTTAGGCTTATTAGGCAGTTTTGGTGTCTAATCTCATAAACAAGGGTAATCAGAGATGTTAGCCATCTGGATAAAGATACCTTTGAAACTGGAAGTCCCTTTCTGCTTTCCGCATAGGAGACAAACAGCTGATCAGATTTTCTGAATTGTTTCGTCCTGTCCAAGTAGTACCTTAATTGACGATGAACATCCAGACAGTGCAATTTTTGTTCAGACCTATTTGAATACTCCGGAAAAAGACAGGGAGGTCAATGCATTGGTTTAGATTTGATGCTGAAACCACCTTAGGCAAAAGGACGGGTTAGTTCGTAGGAAACTCTGTCCTTATGGAACACAAGGTAAGGAGAACGACAACTGAGTGCTTGAAGTTCTGAAATTCTTCTAGCTGATGTGATAGCCACCAGAAAGAGAGTTTTCCATGATAATAACTTTAAGGAACATGAAGCTGCAGGTTCGAAAGGGGAAAGAATCAAAGAAGCAAGAACTAAATTTAGGTCCCAAGGAGAAGGAGGATTTCTTACAGGAGGTCTGAGAAGAAAAACTCCTTTCAAAAAGGCTTTGCAGAGTTTGTGGGACATTAGGGCAGATTCAGAAATACCCACATGGAAATTAGAAATAGCTGCCAATTGAACCTTAAGAGTAGATGGAGATGAACCTGCATGGAAGAGTTCAGCAAGAAAATCAAGGACTATTTGGATGGAAGCGGTGAAAGGATCTATGTCCTTTCCTTGTGCCCAATATGAAAAGCGTTTCCACTTACTCAAATAAATCTTTCGAGTGGAAGATTTATGGGAAGCTATCAAAATATCTCTAACAGAGTGAGATAATTGAGGAAGCCTGGCTACGGTTGGAAGTGGAGGAACCAAGCAGTGAGGTTCAGAGAGGGGAGGGAGCGATGAAACTGACCCGACTGATGGATCAAAAGATCTGGAGCTAGGTCCAGATTCCACGGTCGCTCCAAAAGAAATCGATGCAGAAAGGGGAACCACACTTGTCGAGGCCAGTAAGGAGCAATGAGGATCAATGAGGCCTTCTGAGCGATAGCTTTCTGTATTACTTGAGAGATCAGTGGGAAAGGAGGAAATGCATACAGAAGTCCCGGGCCAAACTTGGACTAGCGTCCCTGCTGGGTTGGCCTGGTAAAGGGAATAGAGTGAAGTATTCTCTGCACTTGCTGTTTTGGGGAGTAGCAAAAAGATCGCAGCAAGGCTGACCCCACTTGAGAAAAATCTCTCTCACTACAGAGTCTTTCAGAGACCACTCGTGAGGCATGAGAATAGCTCTGCTCAACTTGTCCGCAATGTGATTGGACTTCCCGGGAATATGCGTTGCTATCAAAAAACGCTGAGAAGAAATCGCCCATTGCCACAGTCTCAGTGCTTCTCGACACAGGGGTATGATCTGGTTCCGCCTTGTTTGTTGATGTACCACACTACAGACATATTGTCTGTCTGGATTGCAATCGTTCCCAAAGGAAGAGAGTCTTGAAGGGCTTGCAACGCTAAAAGCACTGCTCTCATCTCCAGAACATTTATGTGCAAGTGGCATTCGTTTGGTTGCCATGTGCCCTGGACTGTCCTGCACTGATAATGCCCCCCCCCACCCGATCAGGGAGGCATCCGTTGTCAGAGTAGCAACCGGAGGAGGTGGAACAAATGGTCTCCCCAACAGGAGCTGGGGGGAAGACATCCACCACATGAGATGCTTTTTGCATGCTTGCGTGATCATAATGGTGTGAGACATTGGAAGTTCCTGGTATGACCATTGAGAAAAAAGCATTCACTGAAGGATCCGCATGTGGTATCTGGCCAATGGAAGGAGAGGTATGGCCGCTGCCATGATTCCCAACACCTTTAGAACTAACCTGGCTTTGGCTCTGTTGTTGTTGAGAAGTAGTGATACCAATTTTTGAATGTCTGATATCCTTTGGTTCGTTAGTGTTGCAGACATGTTTACAGTATCTAAATTTGCCTATGTAGGTAATAGTACGACAAGGCGACAAAACAGACTTTTCGCAATTTATTGAGATACCCAGTTTTTGACAGGCGAAAAGTGTAATCTCTGGCCATCAGAAGGAGATGCTTGGTGGGAGCTGTGAGGAGCCAGTCGTCCAAATATGGAAACACCTGGAATCCTTGTCGTCTCAGGTGAGAAGCTACCACTGCCATGCATTTGGTAAACACCCGGGGCAGTGGTGAGACCAAAGGGCAGGGCCCTGAATTGAAAATGACTGGTTCCCAGCCTGAAGCGGAGGAATCTTCTGGAGCGCCTGTTCATTTTATGTGATAGTACGCGTCCTGAAGGTCTATAGAGCACATCCAGTTTCCTTTTCCCAATAGGGGAAGAATGGATTGCAGCGTGACCATCCGAAATCTTGTTTTCTTGACCGATCTGTTCAAGATACTGAGATCCAAAATTGGTCTCCAGTCCCCTGTTTTCTTTGGAACTAAAAAGAACCTTGAGTAGATTCCGGATCCTAGTTGGTCTGCTGGCACTGGCTGAATAGCTCTTTTTGCAAGCAGTTTTGAAATTTCCAAAGCTGCTATATCCCTTTGAGCGGGTGGAACATCTGGAAGGGATTTTTTTGACTGATTTGGAAAATGAAGAAAGGGAATAGAATAACCTTCGGAAATGGACTGTACCCATTTGTCTTGTGTCAAGGATAGCCAGGCTTCTGGGTACAGTGACAATCTTCCCGACTGCCTCGAAGATGGGCAGTCGGGCAACACCACAGGGATGCTGAAAGGGCTTTTCGGAGGACGCTCGATTGCCCTGGTTCTGGACCCCTCTGCCTCTAGGGCGACGTCTACCATTGTTGTTCCCCTCTGCCTCTGGCGGGAACCGACTCTGTGCCAGGCGAAGTCCCTTGAGATTGTTTACGGAACCACATCTTTCCCCTTCTGGCCTTTGGGGTAAGGCCTAGAAGGAGTAGAAAACGGACTCCGGCGGCAGAAAGGGTCTTGCCATCAGACTCGCACCTAGTCAGGGTCTCTTTCACTTGTGGACCAAAAGAGATGATCCATCAAAGGGAGTTCGTGAAAGACGTCTTGAAAGGTTCCGCAAAATTGCATAGCCGCATCCAGGCGTGCCTACGTAAGGCTACCCCTGTTCCTGCGGCTCTGCTCGCTCCATCGGCCGCATAGGGGAGGCATGGAGGAGTTGGAAATAGAATTAAGGATAGCCAGTTGCGTGTTCATTTTCTTGAAACCCGCAGTTGTAGGGTCCTTCAGCATTTCACTCGCTTCTTTGATCAAGTCCCTTTGAAGACGAGTGAAATGGCACAGGTAATTCAGCAACGCATAGTAAATGTCGCTGAGGAGAACATCCGCTTCCATACCTATCCATGGACCTAGATTCCTTGTTAGGTGGATGGACAGGCACTGAAGGATCGGCCAGTTCCTTCTTTGTGGCGGCAGCTACCACCATAGCATCCACAGAGACTCCTTTTGATAAAAATTCCTTGTCTGATGGAGCTGTGATGAATTTGGAGGGTCTCCTGGGAGTGGGGTCCACTGAATCAGGAGCCGTCCATGCCTTTTAGCAACCACCTGCATGAGGGGGTCAAGGGGGACACCCAGGAGGTGGAAGGACGAGAGCCAAACGCCTCAAGATACACAGATTCGTCCTCCGAAGGGTTGAGGGCTGGCCAATTTCCCCTCTGTTTAAGGATCTCCAGAATGTCTGCAAATGAGACATCTTCAGAAGGGGAACGGGGAACCCTCAGAATCATCCAGATCTGTGTCCGACGTGATTGACTCAGGTGAGTCAATGTGCTTCCTCTTGCACTTCCTCTTCCGAGGGGGCTCTTCTGCCAAATCAGGAGAGGCCTCGGAAGAGGATGAAATCCCCAAAGGGAGCTCCTGAGGAGTTGGCTCTCTGCGGTCCGGGATGAGGGAGTGAGTCGACTTACCCTGAGGCAGCATAGAGGGAGGGGCTGACGGAGCCGACTGTGGAGTAGAGCCAGGCTCTAACACACTCCGCATGACCTCGAATGCACCCCTGTCAGGCAAAGCCAGAGGTCCCGCCCGAGGAGCTAAGGACCCCTCGGCACCGACAGTGATGGCTCCGAGGCCGATGTCGGAGCCGAACTCACCAGCCAAGCACCGAGAGGAGAGGGGTCGGACAAGGGTCCGATGCCACTCACCCCTCGGAGCCGACGAGGGAAGTCCGCGCCGAGATTCCTCCATGGAAGAAAACGGAGCCGGCGACGGAGCCGAAGACAATTGTCTCGGCTCCGAGGTGACCACAGTCTCGGTTCCGACACGACCCGGCTCCGAACTCAAGAGAGTCGAAGGAGGAAAGAGTTGATAGACGGGGCAGGCACCGACTGATGAGTCGGGCTCTGAAGCATCTGGGCTAGTGCCTCAGACTTGAGTAGTCGACTCACCACCCTCTGAAGGTCATGATCGGACAGCCTCGATGACCTAGAGGAATGAGACCTTTGGCTCCGTTCAGACAGCAGGGGAGATCCTGGAGCCGAATGAACGGAGCCAAGAGAAGGTGACCTAGACCTCTTTCTGGTTGTCGGCTCCGAAGATCTTGTCGGAGCCGACACGGTACCTCGATAACCTCGGCTCCAGCCGGAGCCGAGGAAGCCACAGAAACTGTGGACCGAGTCTTATCGGCTCCAGCCGGAGCCGATAAAGGCAAAGGTTGAACAACCTGAGGTCTCGGCTCAGAAGCCGGAGTCAAGACCTCGATGCCTTGGAGGGCTTCCCTGTTGAGACAGACAGGGAATCCTCAGGCTTCAACAAGCCTCTCAATATAAGCTTGTTTTTTCTTTCCTGCAGGACCCTGGGGCTGAAGCCATGGCAGACAGCACAGGAGTCCTGCAGGTGCAAAGGCCCCAGACAATAGACACAAGAAGTGTGAGCGTCTGTCAGAGACATTTTCTGACAGCACGCATCACACTTCTTGAATCCGGAGACCTTTGCTTCTTTAGACATAGCCTAACTGGTGAACACAAATACACACCCAAACACACCAGTTATACCCTGTCAAAATTACAAACTTTAGTAAAAATACTAAAAATAAAGTACAATAAACAGTAGTACACTACACAAACACTCCCTAGGGAAGGGAAGGCCTAAGGCCCAAGGGAAGAACTAAAAGTTCTTTTAACAAGAAAAGAGAAAAAATTAGGTTCGGGGATAGAGTTCAATGAACTACACTAATTTAAGAATAATTAAACTAAAAAAGGGGTAAAAAGAGTAACTTTTTATAGAAAAGCTAAAACTCACCAGGAACCGGTAGAAAAACCAACCTCGAAGCTGTAGCGGCAAACGAGATCTGAGGTAACTATCGCCTAGCATTGTGGGATATAAGGGGAGCCTCGAGCCGGTGGAACCAACTCTCGAGCTTTAGAGTGGCCGAGTCGGAGCCGAGGTCGGCTCCGAACCCATCCAGCAAGAATGAAGGCGAGATAGACAACTTAACATTATCTATTTGGATGAAATCGACATCTGGAGGCGTTATTTGGATGATTGCTGGATAGTATGGAGGGCAGATGTGGAGTATCTAGCTGAATTTATATCTTACCTGAATGACAACAAACGGGGTCTACAATTTACAGCAAACTATCATGTTGATGTTCTGGTCAACAAACAACCTGACCACACTAAGTACACAGGTCTTCAGGAAGTACCCCGAATACAATACTGTCCTCCATGCATCCAGCTTTCATCCTCCTCACACTGCTAAAAATATCCCGAAATCTCAATTCAGAAGAATGAGGCGGATTTGTTCCCATGAAGCCTCTTTTCAAGAACACAGACAGGACCTGACTAACAGATTCAGTTCCAGGGGATATCATATGGGACATGTTCTGCAAGCCAGCAATTAGACCAACACACTTCACAGGGAGGATTTGTTAATCTACAAACCATGGAACAGGGAGGAACCCCAACCTATCAGGTTTGTAACCACTTATGCCAGGAATTCTGATTTATTAATCAACAGCATACATAGACACTGGAACATATTACAATGTGATCAAGAACTAGCCAACATAATACCGGACAGATGCCTGTTTTAATTTCGTAAAGGTAAGAACTTAGCATCTTGCTTTAACCATTACAAACATACTCATGACACTGGGCACGCTCACTTACAACAAACCACCTTGACTGCTGAACCTCTGATTGGCTGCTTTGCATGTGGCCACTGCATCAATTGTGATAAAGTAACCAAATCTAAACAATTTACGAGTAAAAATTGTGCCATGGTTTATGACATCCAATTTTTTGCTAATTGCAGCAGCGACTGGTTAGTCTATTTGGCAACATGCACCTGCGGGTCCTTTTACATTGGACAAACATCTCGTCCTCTCAGGCTGAGAATCTCTGAACATGTAAGTAACATTAAAAATAAAAAAGTTAACAATGCTTTGTATAAACATTGTTTGGCACATAAAACTGCAAATTTACTTTCATGATCATTGATGTTGTTTAGGGTAACAAATCTAACAAAACTGGATGGCATTCTATTTTAGATTCTAAAGAAAAGAAATGGATTGTAAAGTTAGGTGGATTATTCACACATGGCCTTAATGAGCAATTTTGAAAATGAACCAATGGTTGCACTTGAATCTATTTAAACAGTAGCATTTGACTTTTCTGGCTCACACTTTTGAAGGCTGTGTTTTTTACCAGCCGAAACTGGTCTGGTTACTTGTTTTTATGCTATTATAATCAATAAATGTCTTTTTCAGTTCATAGTTTGCTGGCTCAACATGTTTTTTTGGATCAGAATCTGATGCGACATGGGTAAATCCTGGAATGACCATTGTGCAAATAGAAGCCACTATAGAATTCTCATGTGGAAGCGAGCCATAGGTACCATGCCCCTGCCATAGAACCCAGTACCTTAAGGATTAATCTTGCTCGAATCCTCTTGTCTGAACAGTATGACAACTCAGCAATGGATCGTTAATACTCTTTCTTGAGGCAGCTTTGCTTTCATGGCCTTTGTGTCTAAATTTGCCCCTATAAAGGTAATATATTGACAAGGCAACAAGGCAGATTTTTTTTGTAGTTTATGGTGATTCCAGGTTGAGAACAAAAGCGGATTGTGTATTCCCCTGCCCTGATTAGTTGATGCTCGGTGGTGGCAGTAAGGAGCCAGTCGTCTAGATATGGAAACACCAGGAATCCTTGACGCCTCAGGTATGCCGCAACTACTGCCATGCATTTGGTGAACACCCTGGGGGCTGTGGTGAGACTAAAGGGAAGAGCTCTGAACTGATAGTGACTGGCTCCCAGCCAGAAGTGTATATATCTCCTTGACCGTCTGTCCATTTTTATATGGTAGTACGCATCCTGGAGATCGACAGAGCACACCCAATTGTCCTGTCTCAGAAAGGGAAGAATGGACTGCAATGTTACCATCCGGAACTTTGTTTTTTTGACTGACTTATTTAATCTGCTGAGATCCAAAATCTTTGGAACTAAAAAGAACCTTGAGTAAGTTCCGGATTTGATTTGGTCTGCGGGGACTTCCTGGATGACTCTTCTTCTTAGCAAACTTTGAACCTCCAGGTCTGCCTGATCCCAAAGACTGGGTGGAACATCTGGGATAGAGTATTGTCTTTTTGATAGAGGAAGTTTTGAGAAGGGGATATTGTAACCTCCGGATATTATGGATAGTATTCATGTATCTTCTGTGATTGTCCGCCAGAAAGGCTTTTGGGTACAAGGATAATCTCCCCCACACTATCTGACAGTCAGGCCTCCTTTCAGGAGCGCTGGAAGGGCCTACCAGAGAAGGTATCTGTCGCCCTGGTTCTGCAGACCCTCCCCACCCTGCCGCGAGGTCGACGTCTTCTGTTATTTCCCCCTCTGCTCCTGGGGGAAAATTCTCCATGTGTGTCAGGCAAAGCTCCCTGGGATTTCCGGAATCACATCTTTCCGCTCTTCTGGCCTTTGGGATAGGGCCTAGATGGAGCAGAAAAACGTACTCCCACGGCAGAGAGAGTTTTGCCATCCTGTTCACACCTGGAAAGAGCCTCTTTTACCTGAGGCCCGAACAAGGGCGAGCCATCAAAGGGGGCATTGGTAAAGGGAGACTTGAAGGGCTCCGCAAAATGACAAAGGCGCATCCATGAGTGTTTGCGTAAGGCTACCCTTCTGCCTGCCGGACTGCTCACCCCATTGGCTGCATAAGAAATGAGCCACGTGGAGGAGTTAACCACTGAAGTCAGGGATGTGAGCCGAGAAGCCGCTTTGTCCGAGGCTCCCGCAGCTGCAGGATCCTGTAAGGCTGTCTCCTAACTCCTTGAGGAGATCCCTTTGAAGCCTTCCTTGTAAAGTGGGACAAATAGTTCAGCGACCCGAGTGTAAAGGTCGCTGAAGAAAACCTACGTTTCCCATATCTGTCCATCATTCGAGATTCTTTGTTCGGTGGAAGGACAGATGAAGTTTCTGCTAATTCCTTCTTGGTGGCTGCTGCCACCACCACAGCATCAATGGGAACACCTTTAGATAAGAAGAGCCTGTCTTCAGGGGCTGTAATGAATTTATTAGGCCTCTGTAGAACTGGTTCCATCGTGTCTGGAGAACTCCAAGCCTTCCAACTCACTATGTGCAATAGTGAGTCAAAAGGAGGAGATACCAAAGAGGTGGAGGGTCGGGAACCGAATGCATCCAGGTACACAGACTTGTCTTAAGAAGGGGCAAGGGACTTCCAGTCACCCCTCTGTCTAAGGATTTCTAAGATGTCTGAAAGAGAGATCTTCAGAGGGGAACTGTGGGGACCCTTCTGAGTCATCCAAGTCTGTGTCTGATGTCAAGGACTCGGGGGACTCCACATGCTTCCTCTTGCAATTCCTCTTCCAAGGGACCTACTTCGAGGGGTGCTCAGGGGAGGTTTCAGACGAGATGGGATCGCCCAATGGGGCATCCTGCAGCATGTGTTCCCTACGCTTGGGACAGAGAGGAAGTTCAGAGGCGGACACGGGCACAGAGGGCAAAGCAGCCAATGGAGCAGAGGGTGGAGCTGTCTCAGCAGACAACGCTCCTCATCCCCTCAAAGGTGTCGCGGTCCCAACCCAAAGGAATCTCTAGCTCGGAAGTAGGAGACTTCCTCCGAACCGAGGGTGCCAGCTCAGAGGCAGATGTAGGAGCACAGCTGGCCTACACCGAAGCTCTGAGAGGGAAAGTAGGGTTGAACAAGAATCCAATGCCACTCCCCGCCCCCCCCCCTCAGAGCAGATGAGGGACCGTCAGCCCCCAGATCCCTCAATAGGAGAAGGTATCAAGGAGATCGGAGTGGTAGTTGGAACCAAAAGACCAGAGGAGGTTAATGGAACAGACTGCTCCCACCACTACGACTTACATGCACTCCAACTCCGAGGAATAAAGACAGGTGTTGTTTGGGCTGTCGGCACCATTTCAGTCTGGCATGGGCCCAAAAGTATTTTGGCTAGTGCTGGTGTCTTAAAAAGCCTCTTTACCACCCTCTCCACATCATCATCATCATCCAAAAGGCTCCTGGATGACCGAGAGGAGTGTGCCGAAGACCGGTGACTGCCCGCCACAGATTGCAATAATGGAGACTGTGGAGCGGACCACACTGGTTCCAAAGCAGGAGACCTGGAATGCTTATGGGACATTACTGGCTCTGAAGACAGATGGAGCAGTAGGTGCAGATGTCTTGTCGGAACCGAAAGTCAGGTCCAACACAGCTTGTGGTTTATCCTTGTTCTCAGACGGGTCTGAACTCTGAGCCGAACAGGATGAAGGCTTGACTTTATCCGATTTTTTATTTTTAGCTGGCTAAGTCCCCTCCATGGCAGTATCAAAGGGGCTCTTCAGCAAACCTCGCAAGATAAACTTGTTTCTCCTCTTCTGCAGGACTCATGAACTAATGGCATGACAGATGGGGCATGAGTCCTGCAGTTGAAGAAGTCCTAAACAATATACACAACTCGTGTACCCTTCCGTAAGGGACATCTTTTTGCAACAAGAGTTGCATTTTTTGAAACTAGAAGGTTTCAAATCCTTGGCAGTATCCTTGGACATATGAAAACAGCACTAGAACTAAGGCTATATACTGCTAGTAAGAAGACTACGAAGCACTCTGTACAGCTAGACAACGAGGAAAAAAACTATTGGCAATAACAAACAATATATATTTTCTTTCTTTTAAAAAACAAACAGGGAAAAAGGAAGCAGGGGTAGAGCTTAAACGGCAAACTCCCACTTAAGGAAAGCCTCTAACTCAAATGGCAACTCCTTAACAGTTGCAGCAAAGGCAAGAAGAACCACCACCCAACGGGTTTGAAGGACGGGAAAGGCTAGAGGAAAAAAAAAAAGGTTAATTTACACAACAAACAAGTCACTCAGACGGGATAGGGATAGATGTAAATGCTAAGGACTACAGGTAAAATGTCTAAGCTAAACTGGAAATATTAGCTGAAAAATATAATAGAACACTTAGCCTGAGCCAGTATCCGCAATCGCGATGCTGCAAACGGCAAATGAGATCTGGGTAGCTACCGCTAGGCATGCTGGGATAGGGACTAGCCTCGAGCCAGTAAAAGCTCTTGAGCTATAGTATACGGCAGAATCGTTGCTGAACCCAAACAGCAAAAAAGAAGGAGAGATATGGACAACATAACCAAGTGTTTATTGTCCAGAAGAGCATCCATCAACTTAGCCTTAATACCATCAGGCAAAGGCTGAAGCCAAAGCCAAGAATATTTCCTCAACATAGATCCAAAGGCTGCAGCCCTAGAGGACACATCTGCTGCATCATAACTACACTTGACTGACCAGCCACGAGCCACCTGGGTGGAAGACCCTAACAAGGAAAGAGCAAAGTCAGAGTCTGGAAGATCAGAAGTTACCGGACAGGCCTGGGGAAAAATAGCCAACATGTACCTGGATATATGGGTCTGACAATTAACGGCCTTAAAAGCAAAAGTAGCATAGGTGTAGACCTTTTTTCCCAACCTTTCCATGATTCTGCTATCTTTATCAGAAGACAATAACTTAGGAGAAGGAAACAATTGAGATGGCTTGTCAGAAGCCACAGACAACTGAAGGGTCAGCAGAGGAGCGGTCAGCAGAGGAGCACTTATAAACAACTTTACAGTTCTCAGGCACCCTATAAAACCTATCAGGTTTCTTGGCAGCAGGGGGCTGTGAATTAGGAGCCTTAGAAAAGGCATCAAACAATGCAGCCAAAACAGGAAGCAACCGCAGAAGGCCTGAGAGAGTCCATCTGCAGGCGTTCATAACACCTTTTCTGCACTTCAGAAACCTGAGCATAATACCATTTAAACTACATCATTCTAGAGCTTGTCCCCCCAAAAGGAGTTACCAGGGCTAGTAGATTTCTCTTCCTCAGACCCATAATCTAAAGGAGAGAGAATCTGAGAGGAGTAGGCAAGGGATTCCTCATCTGAATCCGCCTCCACCTCAGAGGAATCCTGTTCCCTGGGTCTTTTAATGTGAGTAGAGGACCAAGGAGAAAAGTACAGTTTTGTACCTACCATAAATGTAGATGTTCGAGGATCCACATTGCTGCAGTCCTAACTATTGGGTAGTCCGCTGTCCAGTCGGCCCGAATACCAAAGTTAGACTGACGTCAGTACGTCAGGGTACTAATGCGCATGACCGACGTCATATCCTCAGTCTTTTCTTGCCCCAGATGTCAGAAGACCCTAAAAAGACAAGGCCAAAACCAAAAACTCCAAACATACCTGCACCAAAAATATATACAATATATACAAAAGTACCAGAATAAAATCTCACCTACACAACCACCCCTAAACACAGAGGGAAGGAGGGAGGAATTGGACTGCAGCAATGTGGATCCTCGAACATCTACATTTATGGTAGGTACAAAACTGTACTATGTTCTTCATTCCACATTGCTGCAGTCCTAACTATTGGGTAGAATCCCAAAGCAGAGGTAAGGGAGGCTGGCAAATCATAAGGAAGCAGGAGCTGATAACATGCCTTGCAAAATAGCTGTGGCAAAACCAGCCCTAGACTTAGAGTAGAGAGGAAGGTGGTAATGCTTAGAGAAAGTATGCACTGAACTCCAAGTAGCTGCCTCCAAAATATCCTTAGTAGCCACTCCCCTTAGAAATGCTGTTGAAGTGGCAGTAGCCCTAGTGGAATGAGGCCTAATCCCAGCTGGAATCTCCTTGCCATGATGGGAATAACGAAATGCAATGCAAAACCCAATCCACCTAGAAATAGTTTGTTTTGACACAGGCTTGCCCTGAACTCAAAGCAAAAGAAACAAACAACTGCTGAGACTGCCTAAAATCCTTAGTCCTGCTTAAATAATAACGCAATTGCCTGTGTACATCTAAAGTGTGCAAAATCTTTTCCCTTTATTTTGGGGATCTGCATAGAAAGTAGGCAAATGAATAGTTTGGTTTAAAGCCACACTAGAAACCACCTTAGGCATAAAGGAAGGATTAGTAATGATACCTATCCTTATGAAAAATCAAAAAGGCTCAACCGCCATAAGGGCCTGTAACTCAGAAACCCTTCTTGCAGAAGTAATGGCCAACAAAAAGCAGTCTTCCATGACAAGTATTTCAGTTCAGCAGTAGCCTGAGGCTCAAAAGGTTGTAGAGTAAGTTTCTCCAACACAAAATTGAGATCCCAAGCAGGAGTAGGAGCTCTACGTGGGTCTTATATTCTTTGCCCTCTAAGAAATTGCTTGAACAAAGGATGTGAAAACAATGGTGGGTCACAATCATAGTGAGCTGAAATTGCTGCAGCATGAATTTTAATGGAAGAGAAAGACAAACCTTTGTCCAATAACTCAGTAAGATATTGAAGAGCCACACTCAAATTAGGCTCAGAAATCTCCAAATTCTTTGCTGCAGTCCAAAATAAAATCTCTCTTCCATTTTTCTGCGTACACTTTCCTTGTACTAGGTCTTCTGGCTTCCATAATCACATTTAAAACTTGCTGAGGAAGTTGAGACCTGCTATCTTTCAAAACAGAATATGCCAGGCTGTTAGATGAAGAGAGTGAAGCTTGACATTGAGCAGATGACCGTCCCTCTGAGACAACAGGTGTGGAATCAAGGGTAAAGGCCATGGAGGCTTCTTTACCAGACTCCTCAGTAATGGGTACCAGTGCTGCCGAGGCCAATCTG
The DNA here is from genome assembly GCF_019279795.1 of Protopterus annectens. NCBI lineage: Eukaryota > Metazoa > Chordata > Ceratodontiformes > Protopteridae > Protopterus > Protopterus annectens. Next base: position 636,939,363 of record NC_056736.1, on the reverse strand, counting down.
GAGCTATTAAAATCATCCTTGGCTTGTCTTGTCTGACCTTTAGATGCACCTTTGGGAGAAGAGGCAGAGGTGGAAAAGCATACACATGAAGATTTTTTCCAACTGAAAGAAAGAGCATCCACTTTCCAAGCTGTGTGATGAAATCCCTTCGTGCAAAACTTTGGCAGCTGGTGGTTTAGTGGAGAAGCGAACAGATCTATGTCTGGAGTTCCCCATGACACTGTCAATTTTTGAAATACATGAAGATCCAGTTTCCACTCGTGGGGATCCATGATTTGTCTGCTTAACACATCTGCTAAGGAGTTCTGTGCTCCCGGCAGAAACCTTGCCTGAAGAGTTAGTTGCAAGCTGAGCGCAGTCTCCCATAAAATCATTGCTTGCCTGCACAATGGGTAAGAATGTGTTCCTTGTTTGTTGATGTACCACATGACAGTTGTGTTGTCTGTTAGAATCAACACCTGCCCTGGAAGAAGTAACTCCTTGAAAGCCATTAATGCAAACTGGACTGCTAACATCTCTTTCATGTTGATATGTAGATGCTGTAGTCTGGCAGGCCACTTGTCTTGTATCCACTTTCCATTTAGATGAGCTCCCCAAGCAATGTCTGAGGCATCTGTCGTTAGAATCTGACTTGCCTCTGGCGGGTCACAGAGAGTCCCTTGTTTAGGTGACATTCCTGAGCCCACCACAAAAATTCCTTTGAATGCAAGGTATTATTTGAATGACAGTGTCCAAATCCTGGCAGTGCTGTGTCCATAGATTTTTGAGATACCATTGTAGCTTCCTCATATGCAGTTTGGCATTGGGAAGCACCAGAATACAAGATGCCATGAACCCTAAGGCTTGAAGGACTGTCCTTGCAGTCAGCCCGGACTGAAGAGATAGTTGATGGAAGTAACTGGAAAGATTCTTTTGTTTGTCCGGGGTTAAAAGGCCATCTGGGCTGCTGTATTCAGTCTCACACCCAGAAAGCACATGTCTTGAGAGGGTACTAGACTGGACTTTATTTCGTTCACAGAATACCCTAGGCATCTTAGCACTGCTATGACATATTCCAATGCTGTAGAAGGTCTTCCTTTTCTTGAGCCAGAATCAGGCAGTCGTCCAAGTAAGGATAGATTTGAATTCAGCCTGAAGTAAGCTATCACTGGAGCCAGAACCTTTGTGAATACTCTGGCAGTAGATAAGCCAAAGGGCAATGCAGAGAACTGATAATGAAAATTTCCAGCTCGAAAACACAGATACTTCCTGCAACTTAGTCTTATAGGCACATGAAGGTAAGCTTCCTTGAGATCTAAAGTTACCATCCAGTGATCTTTGCCCAGCAGAGGTAAAAGCTGTTGTAACGTCAACATTTTGAACTTGGGAATGTCCAGATAAGTGTTGAGGATAGATAAATCCAAAATTGGTCTCCACGTGTTCCCCTTCTTTGGTACTAGGAACAGGCGAGAATAAAATCCTAGGCCCCTTTCTGGAACAGGAACTGACTGAATGGCCCCTATTTGGAGCAACAGAGTAATTTGGTTGTGAGCCTCTGTTCTTTGTAGAGGAGGAATGTCTGGCATGCCTTTGAAAGGAGGCAAGGTATGGAAATAAAACCTGTAACCGTGGTGAATGATATCCAGAACCCATCTGTCTTGGGTAATTAAATCCCAATTTCTTTGAAAGAGACAGCCTTCCTCCCAGAGGTGCTGCCAGGCGGGAATGTACTGGCAGCTGAAAAGGCAGGTCATTGGGTCTGCCCCTGCCCTCACCAGAAGTCTGAGCAGGTGAACTTGAGCTCTGCACGTCTAGACCTACCCCTAGACTGGGAATCATAAGCAGGATAAGTCCACCCCTTAGTAGGCCAATTTCTACTAAACTGAGGCTGCACCTGCAAAAATCCTTAACAGTTTGCATAGACTTAGCCTTGTCCTCCATTTTCTTTAAAACTGCTTCCACAGGCGAACCAAACAACACATCAGACTGTAAAGGAGCATCAAAATCCTTGTCTTAACATGCTCAGCTAAGTTCTGATCTCTCAACCAGGAAGAACAGAACCAGTGGCAGCCACCCGAGGAGGCCTGCACAGCATCAAAACCACACTGCAAGGAATGCTTTCCCACTTGTCCAGAAACATGAACTAAATCCTGCAACTCTTTACACTCAATACCTTCAGCCAGAGCATCCACCTTAGACTTCAATTGTGAAAGGAGATAATTCTGATATTTTAACATATGAAACTGACAATTCAACGCCCTCATGGCTAAAGTGGAAGAAGTGTACACTTTCTTTCCCCATCTATCCAAAGCCCTTGCCTCTTTATCAGGAGGAACAGGATTTTTAACAACAGAGGCCTTCACACCTTTAGGCCCCTGAGAGACAGTTTCCGGTCTGCCCTAGGACTCTTAAACAGATACTTATGAGCTTCAGGCACCCTATAGTACCTATCCGGTTTAACTGGGGCAGGAGGCAGAGAATCAGGATTCAGGGAAGCTTCTGCAAAAACATCTTCCACCACATTCAGAACAGGAGGTATAGCTAAAGGCCTATGCTGGGGTAAAACAAGAATTCCCTAAGCCTCTTTCTGGAATCAGAGAAATCTTGACCTTCCCATTTAAAATGCTCCCATGGAATGCAGAGTCTCTGAAATGAAAAATCCTCAGGAGGAGGCTGAAGGAGTAGAATCATCCACATCAGAATCAGAATAAGGAGGATACTCCTGCAAGTCTTCCACAGAAGACTCAGAAGCCTCGAACATTGCTCAAAACTCTCAAACTCAGGTTCCACCCTAGGCCTCTTATCAGGAGGGCATAGAACCTCTAATCATTGTAATCAAATCCTCTGCCATTTTTAGCATATGCTTCTTAGGCAAAGACCCTGAAACACTCGGAGAAACCCCACTGAAGCTAAAGTAGGCCTGCCTCTTAAAGAAGCCTTGGCAACAGAAGGAGAGGCCCTAACCACCTTAGGAAGAGGGAAGAACAGCCACTTGAGAAGCCCTTCAGCCTGGCCTACTTCCTGAGAGGACACATCCTGTAACAGTAAAGTTCTCCCTGAGACTCCAAAGAAACTCCTGGCAGAACCTCCGCTCCACTGAGCCTTCTAAAGAACCGACGTCCGGGACTGCGGTTCTTCCTGCTTTGTCCTTGCGCTTTTGCATCCGGCGGCATTTTATAATTACAACGCTTCCCAAACACTAACCTGGCACAGTCTAACCTTCTTAATAATGCGCTTGTTAAATCTAGCACAAGAGGCATCCCACAACGTCGTGCTCAGGCCCTAAACAAGGTATACACAAAGTATGGTAATCCCCATGAGGTATCTGTTTCCCACAAGAAATACAGTTATTCACTTTTTCTCACATCCGGTTAAATACTGAGGCAAGAAAAACCAAAATATTCTAGAGTACTTAGCCAACTTTGATTCGGTCTGAAACTCTGACTTCAGAAACTTTCAGAACGCCAACCTGCACTCGCAAAACTGCTTCTGCATCCATGCGGCAAAAGACTGAGGATATGACGGTCATGACTACCCAATAGTTAGGACTGCAGCAATGTGGAATGAAGAACATCTGTAACACCCTGAGGAGATTTCAAAGCATTAAACAACCCCCCGAGTGAAAGTTTGCTATTCACTCTGGGGGGTCCTTAGGAACGGGAGAAATATGTTTGGTTTTCTGCTTTTTCCTTAAGTGGACATCTGCCTTATGAAATGCAGAAGGCTCTGATCCAGGAGGACATTCAATAATTGTAGTAGGAACTTCTCCTCTGACTAAACTTTGAGGAACACCCCTAGGTCATTTGATAATAATCAGCCATGTTTCCCCCTAAATGTCCAAAGTGGACGTCTGCAAGGCCTCCGAGGACATGCCTAAAGTTGGATCCCCATCAACCTTAAAACTGGTTGTGGCCAGAGAATCCAAAAAAGTAATTGGGCGAACCTCCAGGCTTTCACTTGCCTCGGGACAAAAACCGGCAGGGGCAACAGCAGAAGAATCCAGCCTAGACTTTTTGGCCTTCTCCATGGATGGCTGCCCCTCAGATCGGGAAGATCCTTCCATAGTGTCTTTAGCTAAAAGCTCAAGATGTTGATTCTCTAGATACAAAGCCAAACAAGAAACCCTACTAAGGGGAGTTTTGGGAACAAAAGCATGACGGACAGAACAGGTGGGAAGCACCAAAGCAAAACAAGCACTGCTCATAATGGTCTTTGATGGAACTCTGTCTCCTACAGTGACGTTTACCTTTCTTGGATGACATGAAACCCCTCAAGCAACAAAACATAAAAAAAGAAAAGATAAGATACAATAAACCCCAACAGGCCTATTTACCTGCAATGGCTTGTCGAACTAGCAATGGAACTGGCATTCAGACTGACAGCAAAGTTCTGAGGATGGTACGTCCAGATGTCACCTTTATGCCCTACACGAGGAGCACGTGGCGTACGGCATACCTTAAAGCATCTTAAAGGCTTTGGTATACTGACCAGACTTCTGGCCACCACTGACGGGGGATCCCTATTGTAATGAATACTGCAACAGTGAAATGCAAGGACATTTATTCAGTACATCTAATATCAAATCTAGGGGGAAAAAATGGGACAATATCCTGTCCGAGGAACTTTGGGATAAGGAACAGTCTGAAACAGGAATGACACCAAGGTATGCCACTAGATCCAGAAAATTCACAATACTCGCATGAATGAAGTATTTGCGAAAATAACACCAGAAAGGGTTAATAGAATCTTCCCAAATAGTAATGTATATTATTGGAGATGTTAAAGGCTTAGGAGTATGAGTACATTTATTCTGGGATTGTGAGGCACTGCAAGAATTTAAAATTAAACTAATGGACCTTGCTAAACATATGGGGAGAATAGCAATAAAAGTCACTCAAGAAATACTCCTGCTGCAGCTGGTTGAAAAACCGAGACCTAGACATGCAAAGGCTCTGCTCTCATTAGTAATGACAGTAGCAAAGAAATATATTACTAAACATTGGAAAGCATCTTTAAGCCTGCAAGTCAAACTTCATGGACTAGTAAGCTTCCCTAAATCTCACACTCCTTTACTCCGTTCTTCTTTCTCTTCTGTTTATAACGAGTGAGTGATGTTACATGCCAGTGAATACATAGAGAAATGTGGGTGCTCCAGGCCCTCACTTCTCTTCCATCTCATTTTGCCCTACTTACTCTTTTCCCCTTACCATTATTACCCCAGTCCTCTGTCTTTTTGCATCTATTGTAGTCTTTTGTCCCTGGGGAGGTCTGTTTGTATTTTGCATAGTAGGTGGTGGATTATTGTAGTACCATCATATTTGCTGCATTAATTCTCCTATGCAATACCACCATTATGGAGAAATGTAGAACAATGTAAGTGGCGGGGGGGGTTACCTCATAAAATATACAAGTCACAGACTCAATGACAGAGTGAATTCATGATGACTCAATGACAGGGGAGTGAATTAAATTAGGAGGAATGACACGATTTAAGCTAACCAACTGTAAGGAACTAGTGGGGTTTTCTAATACCTTCACTTAGTACTATATTATTTTTTTTTCTATGTCTTGTATGTATAAGCTTCATTTAGTATACTACATTTTTTCTTCTTTTCAATGTTTTGTATGCAACTCACTCATTCTGGATCAAGACTTATGGAAATACAAAGGACAATGTCACAAAATAGGAAAATATACTGTTTAATTATTACTAGGTTTATGAATATGTAAACAAGGAAATATAAACTCCAACCAAAGACAGCTCTATGTGTATAACTAAACATCTACAGGAAGATGTAATAACTTGTACAATACAGGAAGTCATCGGACACAAACATGGCAATTTAAGTCATTGTTGAATTTATAACTGAAGATCACACAAAGGAATGAGTTAGAAAAAAAACAAAAAACCACTATGGAGGAGGGGTCTGGTAAAAATGATACAATGTCTTGGGTACCAAAGGTCCTGGATCATGGTGTGCTAGTCCTGCAAAAAATAGCACCATTATTAACCCAGAGCAATTTCTCAGCCTGCCACAAACAGATCCTAAGGTACCTGTCTGGCCCACAGTGGGCTTCAAAAACATGCATGCCTCCTCAAAGCAAAGGGGGGGAGGTCCTCAGGAAACAGTGGAGGAGAGGGGTTTATTAACCTGTTCAGTCTAATACAAATAGGGCCTTCCATCTTATCTTATTCAACCAGGACTGAAAACTATTAAAGTGGTACAAAACCACTTCCCAGGACTACTGTAACCACTCCTGTGCTCCTCATATGAAGGAAAAGTGACAGAATGTGAAGCTGCTTAGTTGACATGAAAGGAAAGCATACTTCAAAGGCAACACCCCAAAACAGGTCCAAACAACAGCCTTAAGATAAGATGCAGAAGAGTCTCATGTAGCTGCTCAACCAACCTTCACCACAAAATGATGCAGAAGTTTCCAGACTTTACTGCTGTGGGAACAGGAAAAGGACTCAAACAACGGGAGAGAGAGCGAGAGATGTTCACTTGGGACAAACGTAATCCTCAGTTGTAAGAAGCCACCACCAATCCCCTGGAGGAAGGATATGGGTTACTCATTCTCAGACAGAGTTCAGACTCTGGTAAAATCCAGAGGACACAAAGCCCTGGTCCCCACATTCACAGAAGTATCCACTAGAATAGGTAACTGATGGGAGGTGGTGGCCAACAGCAGCCTCACCTCTAATAAGCAGGTGTCTACTCCGTAAACATCATACCTGTATGAATTTAGACATAGACAATATAACACAGTAGATTAAGGAGTGGAGGCCACATCTGAACAGAAACTAGGCCTCGTCACCTTAGAGCAGGGCCCCTTATCTTCTGGCTTACATGCTACATCCGTATGGCTCTTTGATGATCTTTTCAGCTTGTACATGTGCCAGGCTCTGATCAATCACCACCTGCTGCAAATGGTGATCATGACCTTGCACTTGTCTGAGGATATTGGGAAAGGTGATCATGACCTTGCACTTGTCTGAGGATATTGGGAAAGCACGTATGGAAGCCTTCAATACAATCTGATGGCTTAGAGGACCTGTTAATTTTAAGGCATCATAAAAGGAGCTTTAGAAACAATGCAAGCTACAAGGAGATGCAGAACTCTAAACAGCAAGAAAGAACTGTAGAATCATAAGATGCACGTGCCTCTATCCCTGGCACAATGCGCAGACCAAAGGAGGTACACTAAGGTTAAGCATAGGGGACGTGAGCATTTTCAGAAAAGCTGTGTGACAGAGGACTAAAATAAATATTCACCACACATCTGCACTACAATATTATTTTATTTAGTTTACAGAAGAATTTGTATTGGTACAGGTTGCTGAAAAGAAACATAGTGCTATTTACAATTCATTTTTAAAATTATGTTCTATACAAATTTAATTCTGATCAATATGAACAATATTTTGAGACCTACTGCATAAAAAGCATTTTCTTTCAAAGCAATAACCACAGATAAAATAAATCCATTACATTATATATCAAGTTGCCCATTTTGGGAAAAAAATATTACACATAAAACATTTACTTCAATTGTGGATGCTTTTGTTAATTACATAAGTGTCAACCTGCGACTTTCTGCAAAGGCTAAAGCTATTTATATTTTATACTGTTCCATTATACTACAATGCCAATCTATACTTTAGATACTATTGTTTTGTATAAGATCTTTTTATTAAATATATTCTACATGTATCTGTAATTCCAGGAAGGAAAATCATTTCCCTACTGAAAAATATAAAACTTTATTTTTGTACAGGTTTAGATGAAAGTAGCTCATGCTTCAGTGCTGTGCAAATTTTCTAGTATATCACTCTTTCTTACAGGTAAGAAAATACAAGAATGACCTCCTTTACTACACATCACGCCTCATAAAATTTAACTCTGATTCTGCTTTCAGTGAAACCACAAGCACTAAAAACAACTGTAAATCATATAAAATAAAACTGTTTGAAAGCCTGGTTTCACAGCAAGTAATTTACGGTAATAACAAATTAATTACAATACTGAACATAGATATGGAAGGACAAAGGATACCAAGAAAAACAGTTGGTTTAACATATACAAAACATTACGATTAAGGAAGTCTAAGGTAAAACAATACAAGCCCCAAAAGAGGAAACTTCCCTTCCCATATTAAGGCTAGGAAATGCACTCATGTACGCCCTGTATGTTTTAACAAATCAAATGAAACAGAGCATGGTGCATACATATTAATGAAGATACCTTTTTCAACAGTCCTTGGACTGTTTTTCAAATGCAGGCACATTTAGATATTTATGTTGCTGTGGCAGATACTGTCACATTTGCTTGTCATGTCAGCCATGCAACTTATATATTTAGTTTTTCCAGTCATTTAATAAGTGACAGAAACTGGGCTGGAGCAGACATCTTAAATTATTTAGCTGATGAGTTTGTTCCATATAAAATGTCCCATCAAATATTCTTAGTGCAAACTGACTCTGGACAATCCTGACAGGAGGAAAATTTTGATTCTGTCTGTACTTGGAAAATAAGAACAACAACATGACTGATGCAGAATAAATGTTTTTGATCTTTCTGATCGTCCAGCATCTTCACAGGCACCACTGTGGGATTAAACACAGAACATAACAGAAAAGACAAATACATATACATATATGCACTTTGTTACAAAGAAATATTTGAGTGTTCTGAGTGTTACTCCAGTTCTGATTCAAATGATTTAGAGTCAGGCTGTTCCAAGGGATCTTCAAAGCAATACTGGGCCATCTCCGATTCAGCAGCATGAAAGACAGACTATATTACATCACAGTTAGCTCAAACAGTTGCAGTTATTTACAGGATTATACAGCAATTGCTCTCTCCAGTCTTCTCACGGTTTCTCTGGCCTAGAAAAGAAAAAATGAGAAAATTGAAAAGTTGTCTGCAGTTTTTTTAAAGTGATACAGGTTCTTTGGGTTACAATAGTTAAGCTATAAAAAAGACCTCTGCAGTGATGATCTATGAAAAATATAAAAATCAAGTTTTTATACATCGGCAATAATCAGATTTACAACAAATGAACTATTATGCCTTATCTGTTAAAAAATAAAGTGGTAGATTCCTGTGATGAATACTGCTGGTACCTTAACAGCACGTCAACAGCTGCAATATATATTCTGCATTCAAACCAAAGTCATTAAACTGGTTGTACAAGCAATTTAAGGAGCCACTTCTTGGTGCTGAAATGGTGTGCACCTGTGCTGCCACTACAGACTAGTCTATGACACCAGAGGGTCATCTACTCAGATCATAACTAAATAGATGAATCCCAACTAACCATGCAGAATAAAATTAATTGGCTGGTGACCAACTCTCCACTGGGGAGGCAGAAGATGGAGAGCCTACTGCATCACTTAACAGTGGAGACCAAAGGTCACAGCATGTGGTCAGACTGAGGAAATTACTGCTAGATATTAGGAAACAAAGGAAGATTTTATTCATAAACCTGAACAGATTGGCTGTTCACCCTGTGGTTGGTGTACGTCAAACATTCTCCACACGGGAAACTATCCAGCCCAAAAGTAAAAGAGAACTCCTAACACTGTAGCTGTATCACTAATGTAAACAGCTGGAGGCAAACATCGGCACGTACACATATGTCAGTTAGAAATAGTCAACCACTGAAGTCCGTGAGGAGACTAAACAGAAAGGAAGTTCCTTGACAAAATGACGTTTAAGTAACTTTCCATTTTTTAAAACTCCACAATGTGTAACAGAAACAAGAAGTTATGTACTCACCATAACGTTCGATGTATGTAGTCCACCTCGCCTCACATTCTTACCAGTGGGTTCGGAGCAGAATGTCGGCTCAGACTCTGCCAACTTTTTTAGCTCAAAGTCTTTCTATTGGCTGGGCTAAGATGGTATCCCATGCTGCACTGCTCTCTATCCCCAGATCTAGTTTGCTGCGAGCACCAGCACTCATTCTCCATGCATACCGCCACTAAGGAAAGGAAGAACAAACCAAGAATGAAGGGAGCTCTGAACCCAGACCTATCCTCCAGATCCTCCAGGATGGGGGAAGGGGGGGTAAGTAAGAATGTGAGGCGAGATGGACTACATACATTGAACGTTATGGTGAGTAAGTAACGTCTTGATGTTATGTAGTCCAGTCTCACCTACATTCTTACCTGTGGGACAGCGTCCCCAGCACCTAAATCCTGGGAGGCTCAGTGGAAAATACTCCTGAGCACTGTGGAACCAAAGGAAGACCTGCCCCTAGACACCACATCCAACCTGTAATGAGTAACAAAGGTGTGAGGAGATACCCAAGTAGCCGCAGCACAAATATCATCCATAGACAATCTGGCCTGAAAAACTGTAGATGTAGATACAGACCGAGTAGAGTGAGCCTTCACCCGGAATGGTAAATCTTTACCCCCTGATGAATAAATGAAAAAAATACAACTGGAAATCCACCTGGACAACGTGACTTTGGAGACAGGAGACCCAATTCTGTTTTCCGAAAAGGAAACAAACAACTGATCAGATTTTCTGAGGTCTTTCGTTCTGTGTAAATAAAAACATAATTGTCTGTGCACATCCAATTGATGAAATCTGAATTCTGCCTTGTTTGAAAACTGGGGAAAAAACACTGGCAATTCAACAGATTGATTGAGGAGAAGAGAGGGGTTCGGTCTGAGAGAAACCCTGTTCTTATGAAAAATCAAATAAGGGGGTTTGATTGATAAAGCTTGAAGCTCTGACACACATCTGGCTGATGTGATGGCTATTAAAAAGACAGTCTTCCAAGTTAAGACTTTTAAATCGCAGGTGGCTGCAGGCTCAAAGGGGGGTGAAGTAAGACCCTGTAGAACAAAGTTGAAGTCCCAAGGCATACCAAGTTCTGATACCGGAGGATGAAGTAACAACGTGCCCTTCAGGAAAGCCTTACAGAATCTATGTGCCATCAGGCTAGGTTAGTCTGCGACATGAAAGGTAGAAATCGCCATCAATTGGACTTTAATGGTTGCGGCCGCTGAACCCTGGTTAAAGAGCATAGACAAGAACTCCAATACAGATGAAATTGGAGCTGTGTAAGGGTCAATCTTTTTGGCACGTGCCCAGATTGAAAACCTCTTCCATTTGCTGTAATAAATCTTCCTGGTCGAGGGCTTATGAGAGGAAGATAAGATATGAACCACCTCCGGTGAAAAATGATGAAGCCTAAGCCTAACTAATGACGGAAGTGGAGTAGCCAGGCTGTCAACCGGAGGGTCCGAAGAGAGGGATGGAACTGCCCTGACATGTGTGTCAGTAAGTCTGGTTGTGGGTCCAGAATCCAAGGAGCGTCCATGAGATAGGGATGGAGAAAGGGGAACCAAATTTGACGAGGTCAGTGTGGGGCAATCAGAATCATTCTGCTTGCCAAGGATTGCACTTTCTGAATAACCTTTGACAGTAAGGGGACCGGAGGGAAGGCATATAGTAGACCGGAGGGCCAATCGTGGACTAGAGCGTCCCTGGGTGACTCCCTCTGAGGGGGGATTAACAATAGCTGCTGCATTTGGCATTGAGGGGGCTGGCAAAAAGGTCGCAGCAAGGCTGACCCCACCTGCGGAAGATCTGTTCCGCAACTTCACAGTTCAGGGACCACTCGTAAGGCATCAGAATAGCTCTGCTTAGCCTGTCTGCGATCACATTGGACTTTCCCGGAATGTGCGTTGCCACCAGAAAACATCGGGAAGACACTGCCCAATGCCACACTCGCATGGCCTCTCTGCAAAGGGGGTAAGACTTGCTTCCTCACTGCTTTTTCAGATACCACACCACTGACATATTGTCTAAGTGGATTGCAATAGTCCCAAGAGGAAGAAAACGCTGGAGTGCTTGCAACGCTAGTAGCACAGCTCTCATCTCCAGGACATTGATATGCAGATGCATCTCGTGCTCTTGCCACGTGTCTTGGACTGTCCTGCCTAGATAATGTCCTCCCCACCCCATCTGGGAGGCATCCGTGGTCACCGTGGCAACCGGGGGAGCAGGAACGAAGGGCTTTCCCGCATTCAGGTTGTCAGTGCAAAGCCACCAACTGAGATCCTGTTTGCACCTGTCTGTGAGGAGAATAGGGTGAGAAAGTGGAAGATGTTGGAGATCACTGGGCAAAGAGTAGCCACTGAAGGAGCCTCATATGTAACCTTGCCAGAGGGAGTAACATAATCATAGCAGTCATTGTCCCCAACAGTTGGAGGACCCATCTTGCCTTCGCCTTTCTCAGAGGGAGCAAGGTGTGAACTTGTTGTTGTAGGACTCGATTCTTTCCTGTGGTAGAAATGCCCGCATGAGGACGGTGTCTAGTTCGGCACCTATAAAAGTGACATGCTGTGAGGGCAACAAGGCAGATTTTTCCCAGCTCAATGTGCTGCCCAACTGTTGACATAGGTTGATAGTAGCGTCCCTGGTCTGAAGTAGTAGATGCCTGGTGGTGGCAGTAAGGAGCCAGTCCAGATATGGAAACACTTGGAATCCCTGACGTCTCAGGTGAGCAGTCACCATTGCCATGCGTTTGGTAAACACCCTGGAGGCTGTGGCGAGACCAAAGGGCAGGGCTCGAAACTGAAAATGACTGCCTACCAGCTGGAAGCATAGGTGACTTCTGGATGCCCTGTCCATCTTTATGTGGTAGTAAGCATCCTTGAGGTCGATGGAGCACATCCACAATTCTTTTCCCAACAATGGGAGAATAGACTGCAATGTGACCATTTGGAACTTGGACTTTTGCACATGGGTGTTCAATTGACTGAGATCCAATATGGGTCTCAGGTCCCCTGTCCTTTTCGGCACCAAAAAGAATCTTGAGTAAGTCCCTAATCCGATCTGGTCTGAGGGGACATGTTGGATGGCTCCTTTTTCTAGCAGCTTTGAAACTTCTGAAGCTGCGTAATCCCTTTGACTGGGTGGAACATCCGGGACTTTCTTGATTGGAGGGGGATTTGACGAGAAGGGAATGACATATCCTCCGGAAATTATTAGTAGAACCCATTGGTCCTGGGTGTCTTGCCAGGCCACCGGGTATAATGAGATTCGACCCCCGACTGGCTCCGGAAATGCACAGTCAGGCCTTCCATCAGGAGCGGCGGTAGGGAGAACCACGAAAGGAATCGCGGTCTCCAGAGTTGCGGGGGCCTCCTCTATCCCTAGGGTGGCGTCGCCTTGAATAACCACCCCCTCCCCTGTCTCTGGAGGGGGGCTCACCTGGTGCACCGGGAAAAAAACCTCTGATTTCTTGCACCACATTTTGCCACCCCTCTGGGCCTTGGGATAAGGCCTAGAGGGAAGGGAAAACGGACTCCTATGGCAGACAGAGTTTTTCCCTCCTGCTCGCACCTGGTGAGAGTGTCTTTCACCTTGGTTCCGAACAAAGAGGAACCATCAAAAAGGGGCATTGGTGAATGAAGACTTGAAGGCCTCCGCGAAATGACAAAGGCACATCCAGGCCTGCCTCCTAAGAGCAACTCCTGAACTTGCTGCCCTACTCGCTCCTTCGGCTGCATAGGAGATTAGCCTCATGGAGGAGTTTGCAATGGAATTGAGGGTAGACATCTGAGCATTGACCATCTGAGCCACCGCCTCAGAAATGTTACCCGTGAGAAAATCTCCAAGCTCCTTGAGGAGATCTCTCTGGAGCCATGTAAAGTGTGCTAAATAATTCAGTGACCATGGTCCTAGACTCCTTGTTAGGGGGATGGACGGTGGAAGAAGTCTCTGCTAATTCCTTCTGAGTGGCAGCTGCCACCACCATGGCATCCACAGGGACTCCCCTTGGACAGAAATTCCTCATCAGGAGGAGCAGACAAAAATTTACTGGGTCTCCTGGGGACTGGCTCCACAGAGTCAGAGGTTTCCCACACCCTTCGACAAACCAAATCCAGAAGCTCGAAGGGTGGAGATACCCAGGAGGTGGAGGGCTGAGCACCAAAGGCCTTCAGGAAGACCGACTCCTCTTCGGAGGCGGCTTTGGATGGCCAGTCACCTCTTTATTTCAAAATCTCTAGGATGTCCACGAAAAACATCCTCGGAGGATGACTTGGGGGACCCCTCCAATTCCTCGAGGTCTGTGTCTGATGTGAAAAACTCATACTGGGAATCTATGTGCTTCCTCTGGCAGGTCTTCTTTCTTGGTGGCTCCCTCAAGCAAAACCTCTGAGGGACCCTCAGAAATGTGGGGACCACTCGTGGGGGTACCCTGAGGCCTTGGGGCTCCACTGTCTAGAGATAGATGGCGATCAGAGACCTGCACCATTGTAGTAGCGGACAGAATGACTGACCTGCATGATGCCGCTGACGACCTGGCCAGCGCACTCCACATGGCCTCGAAGGCTGCCCCCCCCCCCCAGAGTCCAAAGAATGACCAGCCTCCGAAGCCACTACAGGAGTCGAACTTCTCCGAGCCGAAGCACCGAGAGGAAGACTAGGAGCAGAGAGGTGTCCTGAAGCCTCTCCCTCAGGTACGACTGAAGAATCCTGAGTCCTGAACCCCGTGGACGGCGCCGATGGGGTCAGAGCTGACGTTGGCACAGATAAGCCAGGAGGGGCTGTCGGAACTGACCTAGGGACATCACGCGGAGCCGAGCACTCCGGCTCTGAAAGCTGTGCTCAGAGGAGGAAGTATCGAAGCAGGTTGAGGGGCCGGCTCCGGAGCCGACTGGGTCGGAGCAGAGAACAATTTTGCCAGAACCGGTGACTGAAGGAGTCTTTGCACCACTACTGACATCCACATCTGAGAAGGTCCTGGAGGATTTAGAGGATAGAGAAGGAGATCGAGACCTCCTCTCCGAATGGGACCTGTGAGGAGGGGATACTGGCCTAATGCTAGGTAATCGGCTCCGAACAGGTTCCAAGAAAATTGGAGCCGAAGCTGGTTCCATAACTACTGACACTTCCTGCGGCCCCGAAGACAACGGAGCAGAGGATGTCGAAGCAGACTTTTCTATTTTCTCCGGTGGCCCCGAGAAGACTGATGGAGCCGGAGATCTCTTTTTTGATTTAGAAGATTTAGTCTTAGAGCTGGAAGCACTCTCCGGACCCTCCTCGGAGGGTTTCAGAAGTCCCTTCAAAATCAATTTATTCTTCCTTTCCTGAAGAACTCGCAGACTAAAAGAATGACAGAAGCTACAGGACTCCTGGAGATGAATTGCTCCTAGACAATATACACAGACGGAGTTGTCCATCAGTAATGGACATTTTGTAGCTGCACCTAGAGCACTTCTTGAAGCCAGAGGGCTTGTGCTCCTTAGTATCTTTGGACATAGTTAAACACTAATAAAACACCAAGACAATCAAACACCGAATAAAGGACCAAAGGTCAAACAGTCACAAGGCGGGAAAAACTACAACACACAAATATCACAAGATCTCCAAGTTAAACGATCCTTGGACACAAACACAAGGGAGAAAGGACTAATACCTCTAATTTAAACGGTACTTAGACCCGGTAATCTTTAAAGACACAAAGAAAGCAAGGGGACAGACTAGGTCCTCTAACTGAAACGGGCCTAGCCCGCTGGAAACAGCTAGTGGGATACCACAGAAAAAAGATCCAAAACACAATTTCTTTACAAGACAAGAACACACAATAGCTATTAAAATAGCTTTTTCTTTGTAACAAATTTCTCTGATAAGGAAGAAAAAGGGTACTTAACCACAGCCAAGAGTGAAACCACATCCGAGCTACACGAGCGGCAAACGAGATCTGGGGATAGAGAGCAGTGCAGCATGGGATACCATCTTAGCCTAACCAATAGAAAGACTTAGAGCTAAAAAAGTTGACAGAGTGGGAGCAGACATTTGGCTCCGAACCCACGGGTAAGAATTTAGGCGAGATTGGACTACATAACATTTCACGTTCAAGTGTGGGTGACCGAGGTTTACCCATTGCTGGATTTAAACCACATCACCCAAGGGTAAAGCCTGCATTACCCATATCTGAATGTTCATGTTTAAACCTGCACTGGAGCACGCACAGCCTCACATCACTACCATAAGGCAAACACTGAAAAAAAAATGACAAAACTATTTGAAAAGCAACAGCAGAACACTCGCAAACAGAAACAGTATTAGGTGAATTAATTTACCTCATTGCAAAGTAGCTAGCTCTGACCTCTAAAAGCACAACCAGAGGTAATAGTACGCTGTACATACAGTGGATATAAAACGTTTACACACCCCTGTTAAAATGCCAGGTTTTTCTGATAAAAAAAAAAAAAAAAAAAAAAAAGAGAGAGACTACAATAAATCATTTCAAAACTTTTCCCACCTTTAATATGACCTATAACCTGTACAATTCAATTGAAAAACAAACAAATCTGTTACAGAAAAAATATAAGAAATAAAAAGCATACAATACGCTGGTTGCAAAAGTGTGCACACCCTTAAACTAATACTTTGTTGAAGCACCTTTTGATTTAATTACAGCATTCAGTCTTCTTGGGTACACTCCTGCCACCAATTAAAAAGACTCTGATTAACCCAAAATAAAGTTCAGCTGTCCTAGCAGAATTTTCCTGACATTTACTCAGTTGCCTGTTACAGCAAAAGCCATAGTTCGCAGAGAGCTTACAAAGCATCAAAGGGATCTCATTGTTGAAAAGTATCATTCAGGAGAAGGGTACAAAAAATGTAAAGACAGTCATCAAAAAGTGGAGAAAATATGGGACAACAGTGAAGTTGCAAAGAACAGGACGCCCCTCCAAAACTGATGAAAACACAAGACAAAAACTGGTCAGGGAGGCTGCCAAGAGACCTACAGCAACACTGAAGGAGCTGCAGGAATTTCTGGCAAGTACTGGTTGTGTACTACATGCAACAACAATCTCCCGTATTCTCCATATGTCTGGACTACAGGGTAGGACTGCCTTTTCTTACACAGAAAAACATCCAGGCCTGGCTAAAATTTGCAAAATACATAAAGTCTCCCAAAAGCATGTGGAAAAATGTGTTATAGTCTGATGAGACCAAGGTTGAACTTTTTGGCCACAATTCCAAAAGGTATGTTTGGTGCAAAAACAACACTTTGCATCACCAAAAGAACACCATCTCCACGGTGAAGCATGGTGGTGGCAGTATCATGCTTTTGGGTTGCTTTTCTTCAGCAGGAACTGGGGCTTTAGTCAAGGTGGAGGGAATTATGAACAGTTCCAAATACCAGTCAGTTTTGGCCCAAAACCTTCAGGGGTCTGCTAGAAAGCTAAAGATGAAGAAGAATTCCACCTTTCAACACGACAATGACCCCAAGCATACATCCAAATCAACAAAAGAATGGCTTCACCAGAAGAAAAATTAAAGTTTTGGAATGGCCCAGCCAGAGCCCAGACCTAAATCCAATAAAAGATTTGTGGGGTGACTTAAAGAAGGCTGTGCACAAGAGATGCCCTTGCAATATGACAGATTTTGAGTGCTTTTGCAAGGAACAGTGGGCAAATATTGCCAAGTCAAGATGTGCCATGCTGATAAGACTCCTACCCAAGATGACTGAATGCTGTAATTAAATCAAAAGGTGCTTCAACAAAGTATTAGTTTAAGGGTGTGCATACTTGAGCAATCAGGGTAGGTTTTTTATTTTTTATACTTTTTCCAACAGATTTGTTTTTCAATTGAATTGTACAGGTTATAGGTCACATTAAAGGTGGGAAAAGTTTTGAAATGATTTATTACAGTCTCATTTTTTTATATCACAAAAACCTGGCATATGTATAATTCCAGAAATTCAATGGTCCTAGCAAAGGTACCGAAGGCCATGGGTATTACAAACCACTGCTGCAGCACTCCAGGGGTTAGCAGGTCACTCCTGGTCAGGATTTGGGGTATGCGATCTGATACCAAAGTTCCCTAGCAACTAGGGTAGGCACAGGAACCCCCATTTCTATAGTTCTCTCTACCACCCTCTACGGATGATATGGACTAAGTATCTTCCATCCTTCTGAGTGAGAATTCACCTCCACAAACTGGTGGGCTGGTGAAGCAGACACTTAAAATTTTGCTTTAATTAACTTCTCCCTCTCCCCACTCATTACCTTCCTCTTACAGAAGGCAGCTGCCTGTAGTGATGCAACTAATCTATATTCCAAAACCAGACATTAGCCATCTTACTGACAATGTGACTTGTTCTTGGGTCTGTTAACAGGAGATCAGCTTCTGTAACAGCAGGATTAATGCAAAGCCAACGCACTGCAGGATTAATGCAAAGCCAACGCACTGCCTACAGCAAGTACAACTTTCTCAAGCTGCCAAGTCATACCTCTCAACTTGGAAACATCAAAAGTCTGGGCAAAGGCCGTGAAAAATATGTACAAATCTGTACACTGATTAACATAAAAGTTGCATACATAATACAACCCCACCCACTCCAATGGAATTGCAGGATACCAACTTTCAAATGCAAATGGAAGGACAGACAACCAAAATATGACCCCAGGGCCCAGAATCCCCCTGCAGCCATTCCAATGTCCCATTACCTAGCGATTTCACCCAATTTACCATAAACACTGTGCATACTGCTTTATTTCTACAGTGACTAGGATTTTATTTTACATTTTACAGCACAAACAGTAACATACATCTGCTAAACAAAGCAATTAGCAATACAGTCTCACAATGAAAATACACTTGGCATTAAAACTTCTCCGCCCTTGAAACTCACATTCATTAAAAACAGCATTGAAACCCACATCCAAAGAAAATGCATCTGGCCAGTCAGTGGTGGAGAAAGACTGCCTTTGGGCTGTTTTCAAATCATAGGCCCCTTGCACACAAAACAAGAAACATACAGGTGTTCTTTGATACACCTTCCTGACTTTATTAAATTAGATTCCTTGTATAATACAGCACACTTGTTAGAGCGCCATTTAAACTTATTGAACATTTTCCAGTAAACAATATAAGAAATGCATGAACCAATAATGAGAAAACTGCCCAATTCAGAATATTTCCATCATAAAAGTCTACTCAAACCTCTACAATCCATCAGTTATCAGTAAATATGCACAATCTCTGCAGAAGTAAAAGTAATCTAAATTCCATATTAAAGAGCTCTGTCACTACGTTGTTCCTAGCAAACAACTTTATATTTCATTGTTTCATCTACAAGTAAAGTGCCTTTTGCCCTTGAAGAATAAATTGCCTATGTTTCACATAAAAATAAGCTAGTAATATTTCAATAGGGAATGGATGGCAAACTGACAACAGGTTCAAGTGATTAGGGATTGCCGCGGTGTGCAGCGGTAGCATTGTCGCCTCACAGCAAGAGGTTCTCCCATTCAATTCTTGGCTGGAGTGCCTTCTGTGTGGAGTCTGCATGCCCTCCCTGCGGTTGAGTGGCTTTCGAAAGACATGCGTGAATGGGTGTGCCTTCGTTGAAGGTTGGGCTGGCACTGTAAAAATCTACTGCCAATCATTAGTGGACCGGAGTTCCGCTGTGGCGATCCCTAACTGGGAAAAGCCGAAAGAAGAAGTGACTAGGTATCTCCGCCAAAGGAGGACATTCTCAGGACTGCAGTGTCCACCCCCTTTAAAAGTTTAAAAGTATAACAGTACAGTATCAGCAATCCATCTACAGACTGTGGGAGTAAGAAGCTATGCAGCACAAATTATTACTTCAAATAAGAAGCTATGCACCTCAAGTTACTACTTCAAATAAGAAGCTATGCAGCTCAAGTTACTACTTCAAATAAGAAGCTACGCAGCTCAAGTTACTACTTCAAATAAGAAGCTACGCAGCTCAAGTTACTACTTCAAATAAGAAGCTATGCAGCTCAAGTTACTACTTCAAATAAGAAGCTATGCAGCTCAAGTTACTACTTCAAATAAGAAGCTATGCAGCTCAAGTTACTACTTCAAATAAGAAGCTATAGGTTCATACTAGGCTATCTGCCCTAGGGCATTTATAAGCCTAGCCAGAGTGTGTTTGGTTTTCGCCACCCATTTTAAATGAATTCTGCTATGCCCTTTTTCGAGGTTAGTATACTGTGCCTCTGTCTAACAGTGACACAGAAGTGATACCCGGGGTAAACCTATGATCTCCCATCCACTTATCAAGATTCCTCTTGAAGAGAGTCAATGAGGGAGTCTGCCTAACCTGGACTGGGATTTTATTCCAGAGTGAAGGGAGCCTCTGGGTTATGAATCTGTCCCTCCAACATGTCCTATTTATTTCAGTGCTGAGGTTCAAGTCTCTCGAGCGCGTAGCTCGATGGGATTTGGATTTTCTGAGGTGCAGCATGTCCATTAATTCCGGGTTGGACATGGCTTTATATGTCAGGCACAGATCATCTTGAGCAGGCGGTATATGCCACTGAGTAGAGGTGGAGTTCTTTAACCAGGCAGCATATGGCATCTGTTTGAGCCCTCTGATCCTCTTGGTGAGGTACTTTTGGGGTCTTTCCAGTTGCTGCAGGTGTCTGGTAAGGTACATCCCAAAAGGGGCATTGTACTCAATTATGGGCCTGATGAGGGATGAGTAAAGAGGCACGATGACCTCCCCTGATCTAGATGTGAATCCCTTCATGATTAGGTGGGCTATATAAAATGTTTTTCTAACCACTTTGGCCACGTGGTTGTCAAATGAGAGATTGCTATCAACTTGGGTCCCCAGGTCCCTAATTACTTCTTCTGTACTTAATGGATTACCACCTATGTGGTAATTTGTGGGCACTTTAAAGGGGATGACTATACACTTTTTGGCGTTTAGCTTGAGGCCATGGCTCTGGCACCGTCTATTTCTATGAGGCCCTTTTGGAGGATGCTTGTGTCGGCTGGAGTCTCGATTATGGTGCCCAGTTTGCAGTCATCTGCAAACTTGGTCAGCCACAGTCCTTCCGTGTTGGCCTGTACCTCCGAGAAATATATACCGAACAAGAGAGGTCCCAGGACTGAGCCTTGTGGGACGCCACTTGTAACTGGTTTGGAGTCTGACATGGCTCCAGCAATTCTAACCATGTGGGTTCTGTCCTTGAGCCAGTTTGCAACCCATCTAGTGACATAGGGGTTTATATTTAAGCTGGTAAGCTTATCTATAATGCCAGAGTGGGGTATTGTATCGAAGGCTTTTGCGAGGTCCAGCTAGGCTGTGTGGACCACCTTCCCCGCGTCAATGGCTTTGTTGACTGTTTCAAAGAGGTTTAAGAGGCAGGATCTGCCCTTAAAGCCGAACTGGGTAGGATCCAGTGTCTGTATGTCCCCAATATCTTTATTTATGAGGTCCATGATGATCCTTTCCATAGCTTTGCAGACCAATCTAGTCAGGCTTATGGGGCGATAGTTTCTAGGATCCGTTGAGGCACCACCTTTGTGGAGAGGAACCACTGTTGCTGTACGCCACTCTTTGGGTACATATCCTGTAGTAAGGCTGAGACTGAACAGTAGTTTTATGTTTGGGTTTAGCTCTTCTTGGAGTTCATGTAGGACGCAGCCCGGGACACCGTCTGGTCCCAATGATGCTGAGTTTTTTGCTTTGGAGAGGGTAGCTCTTACCTGAGCATCTGAGATGTCAGGGGGGCAGCACTCTGCTGGGATAGATATTTGCCCTTTTGGTGGGGGGGGGGTTGCGCTGAACCCGTCAGCTAGGATGGTGGCAATGTCTGTGGGTTCGGTGTATTTTTTGTCATTTTGGACTAAGTTTGAGCATATCTGAGAATTCCCACCCAGGTTACTAACATAACTAAAGAAAGCCTTGTGATTATCCTTAGTGTCCTGTGCAATTTTTCTCTTGAAGCTGGCCTTAGACGATTTTATGAGTGCCCGTAGTTTTTTGCTAATACTGATCAGAGATGCCTTCCCTTTTTGGGATTTTGCTCTATCATGTAGTAGCTTCCTCCTTCTATTGTACAGTTTGTTTATGGCTGGGATCCACCAGACAGGACGTCTGCCTTTGGAGGATTGGGTCTTGGTTTTATTTGGGATTGCATGATCCTTGCATTCCTGAAGGTGTCCATAGAATGTGTTTATAAAGGATTCTGTGGTCTGGGCCGTATTTTCCACAGGCCCGGGGGCTTTGAAGGATTCCACCTCGGTTTTGAGGAGTGTGAAATTTGCTTTAGAGAAGTTTTTCACTGTGGTTTTCTGGGCAGGGGGTGGGGTTGGGATGTGAATATCCAGATATGGTACTTAGCTACTGTTTAGCGGTGATCCCTCTGTGAGCCGGCATTCCTCAGGTCCCAATGGTGCTGGATTAGTGAATACCTACCTGTATAAAGACGGAGAAGTTTAACTAAAAAGTTAAAGGGAGCATTCTGGCCTAGGTAGGGAAACTTGCTGGTTTCTTTGAACATGGAGAGGTTACAGGAGTACACTGGCCTAAAGAAAGACTCCCAGTTACTACAAATCTAAACAGACTGAAAGGAACTACTTCTACAACATGCTTGTATGCTTCTGGTTCTAAGCTAGAAAGGCTGCATAACTCTTACCCTGGGCAATGTGTTAACTTCCTACAAGTACTGCATGTAGCACAAAACTGCAGCCCTGAATTACAACTAACTGTGGATGTGAACTCTAATCCTGGGACCCTGATGTACAATTTGACTTTTGCTCTTAACTGACAACTGTCTACATCTGATGTTCATTAAGCTGCATCTCCTTCACGGTCTTGTAATCTATCAGAGTGCGTAAATGAATAGATTGCTATTATACAATGACCCCCCCCCCCCCCCATTAATACTCAAAAACGTGCATGCTGATTGGTCAGCCTGCACGTTGTAAATCAGATTTATAGTAATGGAAAAAGGTCCATTCACCCGGACTTTTTCCATTACTATAAAGTACAGTTTTGTACCTACCATAAATGTAGATGTCCGAACAGGATAGCATCTGCAGTCCTTACAAATGGGTTGTCCTGTCGTCAGGCAGCCCTTCGATCGGCCGGATTCCAAAGTCTGGGTCTGGCCTCGGCTGGTGTCGCACTTCACCCGACGTCATCTCTGCTGGTCTTCGGGTATAAAGGCATCAGCCGACGCCATTTTCCTCAGTGTTTCTTGCCCCAGATGCCAGTTGCCCTCTTGGTTAGCTAAATTTTTGGGTAAATGCCAATGTTTCCAAAAAAAGGTAGAAGGCAAACACAAAAAATAAGCATGTATGTACATATATACAAATACACCATAAGAGATCCCCCCCAGCTAGCTATTAGGTGGGCAAATACCCTAGGAGTACCACAGAGGGGAAGGAGGGTGGGTAATCCTGACTGCAGATGCTATCCTGTTCGGACATCTACATTTATGGTAGGTACAAAACTGTACTATGTCCTTCAAGGATGCATCTGCAGTCCTACAAATGGGTAGAATACCATAGCCAAACTAGGGAGGAGGAAGAAGAACTATGGTGTAGTTAGGATCCCTTGCAAAACAGCAGTGGCAAACCCTGCCCGGGATCTAGAGTATAGAGGTAAGTTATAATGCTTGGCAAATGTATGCACGGAGGTCCAAGTAGCAGCCTCAATAATGTCCTTGGTAGCCACTCCTCGTAAGAAAGCTGTGGTAGTGGCTGTAGCCCTTGTAGAATGAGGCCTTATGTTCTGTGGAATTTGCTTTCCATGGTAGGAGTAACAGAATCTTATGCAATTTCCTATCCACTTGGTGATTGTCTGTTTGGAAATTGCTTTTCCTTCCCTTCCTGTTGCATAAGCTACTAGAAGCTGGTCAGTTTTTCTATTGCCCTTGGTTCTGTCCAGGTAGTAGCGCAACTGTCTATGTACATCCAATGTATGCAGCAGTCTTTCCCCCCTGTTCTGTGGATTGGGAAAGAAGGTAGGTAGGTGGATTGCCTGGTTTAGAGACACTCTGGATACCACCTTAGGCATAAATGTAGGATTAGTTCTCATGGACACTCTATCTTGATGGAAGATTAGGAAGGGTTGTACTGCCATTAAAGCCTGTAGTTCCGAAACCCTTCTTGCTGAAGTAATTGCCAGTAGGAAAGCAGTTTTCCAGGATAGGTGTTGAAGATCTGCTGTTGCTGCTGGTTGAATGGAGGAGTGTCAATTTTTCTAGCACAAAGTTCAAGTCCCATGCTGGTAATGGTGGTTTCCTAGGAGGTTTTACATTCTTAATTCCTCTCAGGAACTGCCTGTGTAGAGGATGTGAGAAGACAGGGGGATCGTAGCTGTATTCTGCAGAAATAGCTGATGCATGTATCTTGATGGAGGAATAGGACAGGCCTGTATGGAGAAGCTCTGCCAAGTACTCCAGGATGTTGGCAATATCTACCTTTGACACATCTTTCCCTCTTTCAGTACTCCACATGACAAACCTTTTCCATTTTCCTGCATAGTTCCTTCTTGTTGAAGGTCTGCTGGCCTCAAGGATAATGTCTTTAACCCTTTGGGATAAATCTGGGTTAGTTGCTCTTATGTAATGTTCCAGGCAGTCAGTTGCAGAGTTTTCAGGTTTGGATGCAGGATGTTGTAGTCGCTCTGAGTTAACATCAAAGGAATCAGGGGCAGTGTCCACGCCCGAGACATGCTCCTCAGCAATGGATACCAATGTTGTCTTGGCCAATTTGAAGCTATCAGAATTATCCTTGGACGTTCCTCTTTGATTTTCAGTAGTACCTTGTGCATCAAAGGAAGAGGTGGAAATGCATATGCTGTCAGGCCTTTCCAATTGAAGGATAGAGAGTCCACCTTCCAAGCAAGTGGGTGGTATGTCCTTGTGCAGAATTTCTTGAGCTGGTGATTGAGTGGGGATGCGAATAGGTCTATTTGTGGTATTCCCCATTTCTTTGTGATGGCCTTGAAGATGTCCGGGTGTAGCATCCATTCGTGAGCATCCGAGGTAGTTCTGCTTAACATGTCTGCTAGGATGTTTTCTTTCCCGGTACAATATTGCCTGTAATTGAATGTTGTAGCTCAGAGCCATATTCCATAGGTCCAGAGCCATTCGGCATAGGGGGTATGAATGAGTGCCTCCCTGTTTGTTGATGTACCACATGACTGTGGTGTTGTCTGTCCTTATCATCAATTGGCCTTCTTTGAGGAATGGTCTGAAATTCTGGATTGCTAGTTTTACTGCCAGCATTTCTTTTTGATTTATGTGCAGGTGCAGCTGATCTTGAGTCCATAAGCCTTGAATGCACTTGTCCAGCATGTGGGCCCCCCAACCGAGGTGTGAGGCGTCCGTTGTGATGGTTTGGCTTGTTTGAATGTTGTGGAAGGACAAACCTGGGTTTGACTGGCATGCCTGAGCCCACCATAGGAACTCTTCTTTCAGGCATGGGATCAGTGGTATTTCGGTTTCTAAGCTGTGCTTGTGTTGAGACCATAAATTCTTTAGGTACCACTGTAGCTTTCTCATATGCAGTCTGGCATGGGGGACCAAGATTATGCAGGATGCCATGAAGCCCAAGGCCTGCAGTACTTTCCTTGCTGTTAGTTTGTTCTGCTTTGTTAATGCCAAGAAGTAAAGAGGAAGTTGTTCTTGTTTTTCTGCAGTTAGGAATGCCATCTGTTTTACTGTGTCCAATTCTGCACCCAAGAATGTTCTTGTTTGGGATGGTACCAGTCTTGACTTTTTTAAATTGACTGTGTATCCCAGGGCTTGTAGTAAGCAAATGACTCTTTGTAAGTCTTGTGTCAGCTTGCTTTTGTTGTCCGCTTGTATCAGGCAGTCGTCCAGGTATGGATAAATTTGGATTCCTGAAGCCTGCCATGAGCGGTTTCTGCTGCCAGACTTTCGCTGAACACTCTGGGCGCAGTAGATAAGCCAAAGGGCAATGCTGAGAATTGATAATGCTCTGATCCTGCAAGAAATCTGAGGTATCTTCTGCAAATTGGTCGTATGGGGACGTGCAGGTATGCCTCCTTGAGATCTAGAGTTACCAGCCAATACTCCTTTCCCAGCATGGCAACAAGTTGCTATAGGGTCAGCATTTTGAATTTTGGAACAATGATGAAAGTGTTTAAAGCGGACAGGTCGAGAATAGGTCTCCAACTTTTCTCTTTTCTTGGTACTAGGAAGAGTCTGGAGTAAAATCCTTGCCCTGTTCTGTAGGTGGTACACTTTCCACAGCTCTCATCTTTGTTAATTGAGCTATTTGTTTCAGGGCTTCTGTCTTTTGATTTGGTGGTAGGTTTGGCATTCCTCTTTTACTGGTAAGGTGTGGAAATGAAACCTGTAGCCTTGGTCTATAGTTTGCAAAATCCACTTGTCTCTTGTGATATAGTGCCAGTTTTCTGAAAATAAGGCTAACTTTCCCCGGGGGGCCCAAGGGGGACTTCAAAGAAGCTATGCAGCTCAAGTTACTACTTCAAATAAGAAGCTATGCAGCTCAAGTTACTACTTCAAATAAGAAGCTATGCAGCTCAAGTTACTACTTCAAATAAGAAGCTATGCAGCTCAAGTTACTACTTCAAATAAGAAGCTATGCAGCTCAAGTTACTATTTCAAATAAGAAGCTATGCAGCTCAAGTTACTACTTCAAATAAGAAGCTATGCAGCTCAAGTTACTACTTCAAATAAGAAGCTATGCAGCTCAAGTTATTACTTCAAATAAGAAGCTATGCAGCTCAAGTTACTACTTCAAATAAGAAGCTATGCAGCTCAAGTTACTACTTCAAATAAGAAGCTATAGGTTCATAGGTTCATACTAGGCTATCTGCCCTAGGGCATTTATAAGCCTAGCCACAGTGTATTTGGCTTTCGCCACCCATTTTAAATTAATTCTGCTATGCCCTTTTTCGAGGTTAGTATACTGTGCCTCTGTCTAACAGTGACACAGAAGTGATACCTGGGGTAAACCTACGATCTCCCATCCACTCATCAAGATTCCTCTTGAAGAGAGTCAATGAGGGACTCTGCCTAACCTGGACTGGGATTTTATTCCAGAGTGAAGAGAGCCTCTGGGTTATGAATCTGTCCCTCCAGCATGTCCTATTTATTTCAGTGCTGAGGTTCAAGTCTCTCGAGCGCATAGCTCGATGGGATTTGGATTTTCTGAGGTGCAGCATGTCCATTAATTCCGGGTTGGACATGGCTTTATATGTCAGGCACAGATCATCTTGAGCAGGCGGTATATGCCACTGAGTAGAGATGGAGTTCTTTAACCAGGCAGCATATGGCATCTGTTTGAGCCCTTTGATCCTCTTGGTGAGGTACTTTTGGGGTCTTTCCAGTTGCTGCAGGTGTCTGGTAAGGTACATCCCAAAAGGGGCACTGTACTCAATTATGGGCCTGATGAGGGATGAGTAAAGAGGCACGATGACCTCCCCTGATCTAGATGTGAATCCCTTCATAATTAGGTGGGCTATATAAAATGTTTTTCTAACCACTTTGGCCACGTGGTTGTCAAATGAGAGATTGCTATCAACTTGGGTCCCCAGGTCCCTAATTACTTCTTCTGTACTTAATGGATTACCACCTATGTGGTAATTTGTGGGCACTTTAAAGGGGATGACTATACACTTTTTGGCGTTTAGCTTGAGGCCATGGCTCTGGCACCAGTTGTCTGTTTCTATGAGGCCCTTTTGGAGGATGCTTGTGTCGGCTGGAGTCTCGATTATGGCGCCCAGTTTGCAGTCATCTGCGAACTTGGTCAGCCACAGTCCTTCCGTGTTGGCCTGTACCTCCGAGAAATATATACCGAACAAGAGAGGTCCCAGGACTGAGCCTTGTGGGACGCCACTTGTAACTGGTTTGGAGTCTGACATGGCTCCAGCAATTCTAACCATGTGGGTTCTGTCCTTGAGCCAGTTTGCAACCCATCTAGTGACATAGGGGTTTATATTTAAGCTGGTGAGCTTATCTATAATGCCCGAGTGGGGTATTGTATCGAAGGCTTTTGCGAGGTCCAGGTAGGCTGTGTGGACCACCTTCCCCTCGTCAATGGCTTTTTTGACTGTTTCAAAGAGGTTTAAGAGGCAGGATCTGCCCTTAACAAAGCCGAACTGGGTAGGATCCAGTGTCTGTAGGTCCCCAATATCTTTATTTATGAGGTCCATGATGATCCTTTCCATAGCTTTGCAGACCAATCTAGTCAGGCTTATGGGGCGATAGTTTCCAGGATCCGTTGAGGCACCACCTTTGTGGAGAGGGACCACTGTTGCTGTACGCCACTCTTTGGGTACATATCCTGTAGTAAGGCTGAGACTGAACAGTAGTTTTATGTTTGGGTTTAGCTCTTCTTGGAGTTCATGTAGGACGCAGCCCGGGACACCGTCTGGTCCCAATGATGCTGTGTTTTTTGCTTTGGAGAGGGTGGCTCTTACCTGAGCATCTGAGATGTCAGGGGGGCAGCACTCTGCTGGGATAGATATTTGCCCTTTTGGTGGGAGTTTGCGCTGAACCCGTCAGCTAGGATGGTGGCAATGTCTGTGGGTTCGGTGTATTTTTTGTCATTTTGGACTAAGTTTGAGCATATCTGGGAATTCCCACCCAGGTTACTAACATAACTAAAGAAAGCCTTGTGATTATCCTTAGTGTCCTGTGCAATTTTTCTCTTGAAGCTGGCCTTAGACGATTTTATGAGTGCCCGTAGTTTTTTGCTAATAACTGATCAGAGATGCCTTCCCTTTTTGGGATTTTGCTCTATCATGTAGTAGCTTCCTCCTTCTATTGTACAGTTTGTTTATGGCTGGGATCCACCAGACAGGACGTCTGCCTTTGGAGGATTGGGTCTTGGTTTTATTTGGGATTGCATGATCCATGCATTCCTGAATGTGTTCATAGAATGCGTTTATAAAGGATTCTGCGGTCTGGGCCATATTTTCCACAGGCCCGGGGGCTTTGAAGGATTCCACCTCGGTTTTGAGGAGTGTGAAATTTGCTTTAGAGAAGTTTTTCACTGTGGTTTTCTGGGCAGGGGGTGGGGTTGGGATGTGAATATCCAGATATGGTACTTAGCTACTGTTTAGCGGTGATCCTTCTGTGAGCCGGCATTCCTCAGGTCCCAATGGTGCTGGATTAGTGAATACCTACCTGTATAAAGACGGAGAAGTTTAACTAAAAAGTTAAAGGGAGCATTCTGGCCTTGGTAGGGAAACTTGCTGGTTTCTTTGAATATGGAGAGGTTACAGGAGTACACTGGCCTAAAGAAAGACTCCCAGTTACTACAAATCTAAACAGACTGAAAGGAACTACTTCTACAACATGCTTGTATGCTTCTGGTTCTAAGCTAGAAAGGCTGCATAACTCTTACCCTGGGCAATGTATTAACTTCCTACAAGTACTGCATGTAGCACAAAACTGCAGCCCTGAATTACAACCAACTGTGGATGTGAACTCTGTCTTGTTTCCCGGCTCCCCAAGTCTAATCCTGGGACCCTGATGTACAATTTGACTTTTGCTCTTAACTGACAACTGTCTAACCATCTGATGTTCATTAAGCTGCATCTCCTTCACTGTCTTGTAATCTATCAGAGTGCGTAAATGAATAGATTGCTATTATACAATGACCTCCCCATTAATACTCAAAAACGTGCACGCTGATTGGTCAGCCTGCACGTTGTAAATCAGATTTATAGTAATGGAAAAAGGTCCGTTCGCCTGGACTTTTTCCATTACTATAACTCTTTTTTTACAGCAACGGAGAATGCAAGATCTCCGTTGCTTCACACTGTCTTACTATGTTAAACTCCTTTAACATAGCGAGACAGTTTGTAAAAAGCAACGGAGATCTTGCTTTCTCCATTGCTTTTGCCCACAGCTCTGATGTACTGCGTAGGCATACACATGCGCAGTACATCAGAACTGCCGCAGAATACCATACAGCTGCGGAAGGGCAGCAAGGAGGCATTACACAATGCCATTATTTAAGAAAAGTAATTATTTTTTTTCTTAAACAATGTGATTGTATAATAGCAATAACCCACTTCTGGGTGTGGTCAGTGCTGGACTCGCCCACGGCTGGCTTTGTTTGGCCACTCGGGCTTCGCCCTCGTGACCAAACCACACCAACCGTGGGTAAAATCCAGCATTACCCAGGCGTGGGCTATTGCTATATTCTTACAGTATACAATATGCTATTAAAATTATTGTGCATCCAATACCAACACCTAACCCGATATTAAAACACTTTGTTTATTACTAATTACTAACACTGCATACATTTTTTTCACTTTTCTATTACTGTAAATAGTATCCATTTATAATAATCATTACTGTTACTGGAGCGTTTCTCCCTGGGCCTCCAATGAAAATGGGTTTCTGACCCAGTGGACTTTCCTGGTCAACAAATGTCAATAAGTAATAAATGTGCAGAATTTCTTCTTTTCTAATGACTTTGAAAACAGACCAATATTAAAAAGTGAGGAATAGCACCAAGACTTTCTGTTGATACCAGACTATCTTTGTCACAAAGTATACTAACTTAGGATAAAAACTTTCATCATGAGCAGTAAGACATCAGAAGACATACTATGAAAATATCACATACTACAAGCAGCTGAATGCATCGGTTTTGAGGCCCCATGCTTCAAAAATAAACTAGACTGTGCAACCATGTCCATTACGTACTGCATCACTAAGTATTATATACAAAACTAGCTTTAGTGCTATTTACCACTCCAATCGTAACATCACACAATGAATTCACATAAATGTTTACTTTTGATTGATAAAATTAAGTATCCTACCTTCCACCCTCTGAATACCTTACTTCTCGACTTCTACTTTCATACCGCAAGTGTCATAAGAACTTGCAGGGATGGCAGATCTTCCTGCAGAAGATTCTTCTGGCTCCCAATGATGAGATCCTGTTGAACTAGCTCCCCAACCTGGGTCAACCTTCGATGCAGCTCAAGTTACTACTTCAAATAAGAAGCTATGCAGCTCAAGTTACTGCTTCAAATAAGAAGCTATGCAGCTCAACTACTTCAAATAAAATAAATTGTTACTACAGCAGACAGTAAAATAAGATATGCAGCTCGACATCAAATAAAATAAATTGGCAGCTCAACTTCAAATAAAATAAATTGTCATTAATGCATCAGACAGTACTTCAGAATGCAATTCAAATTGCGTGTGTTCCACTTCTGAATGGCAGACTGGCACCACATAAAACATCTACAGTATATACATTTTATAATCCAGCTGTTGTCAATAATAATAATAAAACAAAAACTCCACAAAAGGGAGCACACTACCCCTCCATGTCATTCACCTCATGAACTAAATCCACATAGAAGAGAACCTTCAACCAAGTACCAACACTTCCTCCACTTCAAATGATTACAGTAAAAACAAAAATAATTTAACCGCCAATAAAACCCCTTATGTATCAAGACTAATTATGCTTACATTTCTAATAGCCAGCAAATAACCCACCACTGAATATTACAAACAGAAGCCATCATAAAGTCCCAGCTTGTTTAATGAACTGCTTTAAAACCAGTGCAAATCACACAACAGAAATTTGTATATGTAACCACAGAACGCAACATTGAAAATGCGAGCAGCACACAAGCTAAAAACAAAGTTTCAGAACTCTTCGCGTATAACTCCCCTCCTGAAACTTGCATACAAGCAATCTAAGGACACACAATATAAAGGGCCACAGCTCATCCCCAGTTAATTAATCCCTCAGACTACTGTCTCAAGATAAGGCTGCAGGTTAATGATAACGACTGCATTCCCAGACCTTATCAGTCATCTACAGGGAATGCAGCAGCAATACAGAAATAAATTTGTAGCAGCTCAGTGCTTGCTTTGGCAACACATTCGGAATGCAGCAGCAGTACGGAAAATAAGTTTGTTTTGCCTGAAAAGAAAGGAATGTATAGCAGGCTAGCAGCTCAGTATTCATGTTCAGGCTTTAGTTCTTGTCTGTCCACCCCTCCTGTAGATAACTTGTGAAATAAAACTGTATTACTAAATCCAAACAAGCAACAATAAACAAGAAAGTCTCTTTCGTTACTTTTCAGCAAGTCAGAAAAGGGGAATGACAAATGCCCCAGAGAAGTGAGTCATAATGGCAGACATTAGAAAGCATGATATAACGTTTAAACATATATTTTCACCACGTTAAGAGCAAGCAGCAGAGCACTCTGGCACCAAACAAAGCTCAGCAGCCAAGTTCTGTAACTGTTATTTCATATTACACCCACAATGAAATAACAGTTACAGAACTTGGCTGCTGAGCTTTGTTTGGTGCCAGCATGCTCTGCTGCTTATTCTTAATAGTACACCCACAATGAAAAGTAGCCACGGTGGTACGGCGGTAGCGTTACCTCACAGCAAGAGGTTTTCCCGTTCGATTCTCGGCGTGGCTTGGGAGTGCCTTCTGTGTGGAGTCTGCATGTCCTCCCGTGGTTGGGTAGCATTCGAAAGACATGCGTGCGTAAATGGACGTGCCTTCGTTGAAGGTTGGGCGTCTAGCTGGCACCTCGGCGTTTCGTAAAAATCTACTGCCAATCACTAGCGGACTGGAGTTCCGCTGTGGCGACCCCTTACCGGGAAAAAGCTGAAAAGACAAACAACACCACCCACAATGAAATAATCAGTATGGTAAATGCAGGTCAAATACAAGGTTCTGCAACGTGCACACAGTATCTCTTGCTCTGCCAGACGACAGTGGACTTAAAAATGCACAAGTGAACTAAAACTAAATTGAATGCCGTGGATGGTGCGGACAGGTGGACTTAAAAATGTAGCAACTGTGAATTACAGCCACACACACACCCTCTCTGCCTTACTTCTCCGTCTGCAGGCCAAGTGATAATAAATCTCCGTAACTCTGTTTCCACATTCCATTGCAGCAGCCAAGCAAATAAAGCAACCAGGAGCTTCTAAAATAAATAAAATCCAGGCGCGAGCGATAAAAACAAGCCATTACCGCTCGCAAAAGCATTTGATTTGAGCCTACGCATGCAAGCTCAATTCCGACAGGCTGGTAGCCCTGATGGAACTGACGTCATCGCATGTGCGATGACGTCAGCTGACAAAGCAGGGGAAAAATAAAAAAGAATAAAAAACAAAGAAAAAAATCGTAAATGAAGGGGTGCCACTCTGGAATCGTGGCACCCCATTTCTGGACCCCAGAACCCGGTAAAAACAGGTAATTCGGGACAGTTGGGAGGTATGTGCCAAGTACCTTTTCCTTGTTCCATAATGTACATCAGTGTCAAGCTTGAAAATAAAACAGTGTATACCTGCCATCAGACATCAGAAGTTAAATAACAAACGTAATATAGTAATCTGTAAGAACTCTTTTGTTTTCTATGGTATATAGAAAAAGCTTAAAAGAACATAACATGAGATCAAAAATCTGGACAAGGCCCATGAAAAATAGGTACAAATCTGTACGCTGATTAACATGAAATTTGCATACACAATCATGCAACCCCACCCTCTCCAATGGAATTGTGGGATACCAACTTTCAAACGCAAACCGAAGGACAGACAACCAAAATATAGCACCATTCCAATATCCCATTACCTGGCTATTTCGCCTCATTTACCATAAACACTAATGTACATACTGCTTTACTTCTATGACTATTTGGATTTTGTTTTTATATTTTATAGCACACAATGCACAACCACTAACAGACATCTGCTAAACAAAGCAATACTGTCTCACAATGAAAACAGACTTAGCATTACAACTTCTCTGCCCTTGAAACTCACATTCACTGAAACCCATACCACATCCAAAGAAAATGCATCTGGCCAGTGGTGGATAAAGATTACCTTTGGGCTGTTTTCAAATCATAGGCCCCTTGCACACAAAACAAAAAACATACACGTGTTCTTTGATACACCTTCCTGACTATTATATTCCTTGTATAATACAGCACACTTGTTAGACTTGAGAGCATTTTAAATTTATTGTTTGAACATTTTTCCAGTAGGCAATGTAACAAAATGCATGAACCAATA
This sequence comes from Protopterus annectens, assembly GCF_019279795.1. Lineage (NCBI taxonomy): Eukaryota > Metazoa > Chordata > Ceratodontiformes > Protopteridae > Protopterus > Protopterus annectens. The sequence continues at coordinate 636,905,549 of NC_056736.1, read as the reverse complement.
ATGACAAAACTGCTCAATTCCATCATAAAAGTCTACTAACACACACACAACTTTATATATGAATAAAACTAGAATGACAGTAGTGTAAGCCATGGGCATCTTGCATAGCTTCTCGAACTTATTTTCAATTTCAGTTTTTTTACTTGACTTACTCTGATTTGTGTTATCAGACCAACTCAATAGCTGTAAATGCACAACAAAATAAACTAGGCGAACTGCATGTTTTAGACTTTCAATTTTGAGTCCATGTACTGACAGACCTACTCCGACATTCATCTTAAATGTGTTTTTATCTTGAATGCTGGAAAATGTACTGTACTTAGCTACACCCTTGACTTGTTACACCCACCCCCTTTAAAAGTACAACAGAATACAGTATCAGCAATACACCTACATACTGTGCGAGTAGAATCCAAAGCCTTCCACAGCCTTCTGCATCAAAAGCAAGTATTCAATCTGTTCTGCTATTAACAATGCAAGCAGACTCAGCATAAGCAACACTAAACTTCTCTTCCCCTGAAGCTCTCAGCTTCTTTTGAAATCCACTCGCACTTGACTGTATCTCTCAAATTTGCAGTGCAAAGAATCTGGAAAAAGCAAAATTTATTTGGGGGGGGGGGGGGCAAAAGCCCAAAAACCAGGGACACATTTAAGACATTGCTTGTATAATTTTGGAAAGTTGCTAGAATAAAATTTAGTGTTACCACCATGCATTTCACTGCCAAGTCTTGAACCCAGGACCCTTGTGCACTACAGTCAAAGCAACATACCACTATGCCAAATCAGCAGTTTCCTAAAAAACAGAAAGACTGAAACTTAATTAAATGGCTATCAGTTAGTGAATTCAGTTCTCACTTCTCACCATAGCTCTCAACCTCTTAGCAAAAAACATGGACAAAGACAATAATGGGGTAACACAGCCCCAAAAACAGGGACAAATTTCAAATACTGATCTTTTTAAACTTAGAAAATTGCTAGAATAAAAGGTTTGGAGTTACGATTTATTTTTTTGAAGAAAATGAAGTCTGAAATTCAAATGCCTGTCATTATTTAGTGAATTCAATCCTTCACACACACACACACACACACACACACACACACACACACACACACACACACACACACACACACACACACACACACACACACACACACACACAAAAACACACACACACACACACACAAAAACACACACACACACACACACACACACACACACACACACACACACACACACACACACACACACACACACACACACACACGCCCTTGATTTGGAGGTATTGGGGAATGCGAATTATTACCCCATGCAGGAAAAGAAAAAGTACTGCTCTTTGTGTTATTTTTCTGAAACTCTTGTTGGTGAGAATTTCAACCTTGTACAATCTGAAAGAGAGAATCTATTCTCAGGGTGTGCTGGGCCTGCCTGGAGTGAATCATGCAAGCTTGGTTCCATGACCTACGTAGCATGTCTGAAGCTAAAACAGATTGGACACTAAGTGAACTTGAGTGGTGTTACCTAAAACACCCGTCCTGCACCTGCTGCCTCCCTATTAGTATAATTATCCTGTTCTTGCCTATACTAAACCACAGTAAGCCTAACTGTAAATACCTGTCAAGCCCGCCCTTTCCTCTTCGGGAAAACTACCACTTATTAAAACAGAATAAGCTTAAATGGGAATGCAATTGTACATAAAGTGATTGTTAGCTTCCTAACATTGTTATAAAGATGTTCAGAAGCCTTAGAGAATAGGCAAATCATACATTAAACCCTGACTGGAGAACATGAGTCCAATGATTTACGGCATCATATTAAAGGTGCCACGAGGCTTGGACATTTGAAGAGCAAATGGACGTCTATTTTTACACTAGCTAAGCAGATCTTTGCAGTTTATGGAGCGTAAAATTAAAATAAGCTACTAAAATAAAGGAGTGTGTGTTTGCGTGAGTTTGCATGCATGTGAGAACGTAAGAAGTGTGAGTGAGATAATCGAGGGAAAGCACTGACTACTATACACAGTCCTTAGCCAGTGATTCTTTAAACATTAAGAGTTTTAAAGCTCTTAATGTCCACCAGTAAACGAAAAAAAAAGAAAATATTGACAGCAGGAAGCACGCGCGTGCACAGACACAGACACGCACACAGACACGCGCACAGACAGACACGCACACAGACACCTTTCCAGCACTTCACATGAAACGGCACGGCAGCAGCATAAATAGTTCAGCAGCTCTGGTTACGACTCTGCAGGCAGACACACACAACAACCTTCCTGCCTCGGCAGCATTCACACACACAACCTCCCTACCTTTCCAGGCAACTTTGCTTCTTATGAAAACGGCTTGGCTCATTTTTCCACAGACGGCAGCAGCACTGAAATGGCAGCTGCATAGATATCCAGTTCGGCAGCATTAAAATGCATTGCGATTACTCCCTCTAAGGATTTGAGCAGCTGCCAGCCAGAAATACATGTACGTTGAGGTTTAGCTCAATTTCGACATGCTGGCAGCAGTTTCACAGAGCTGACATCACGTGCGCGATGATGTCAGCTTAAAAAGCCCAGAAATAAAATTTAAATTAAAAGCGTCGGGAATCAGAAATTAAGGGGTGCCACTCGGGAATCATGGCACCCCATTATTTGGACCCCAAAACTCGGTAAAAAACGAGTACTTCGGTACGGTTGGGAGGTATGCATGGGAGACTTTTATTTTAGAGCTAAAGAAATTACAGTTGTGTACACTTACCATAAATGTAGATGTCAGAGTGTATTCACTGTTGCAGTCATCACATTTAGGGTTATCTGCTTGCAGTAGCCCTCAGTCGGCCTGATTAACAAAGTCTTGGGTCCTGCGTCAGTTGCTGTCCATTCTTCCATGATGTCAGGCGTATAAAACATGCAGCCAAAGCCATTACATCAGTTTTTCTTGCCCCAGATGTCCCCTAATGGGAAGCAATTAAATCTATATATATGCAAGGTTATACCTCCAACAAAAAAGCAAATACACCAAAAAGCTTTTGAGCATAGTAAAGGAGAGTAGAGGTATAGCCAAAAGTAGTAAGGGAGCTGGAGGGAGGGTAAAGTACAGTTTTGTACCTACCATAAATGTAGATGTTCGAGTGCTAATACAGCTGCAGTAATCACAGATGGGTTTTCTGCCGTCAGGCGGGTCCTCGGTCGGCCGAATTCCAAAGTCTAGGTCCGGTGTCGGTTGTTGTCGCTTTCTTTCCTGACGTCAGTGAGGCAGGGGTATATAAGACACAGCCGACGCCATTTTCTTCAGTCTTTCTTGCCCCAGATGTCAGGTGCCCCAGAAGGAAGGCAATACATAAATTATATTTATATACATGCAATGCAATATAATCAAAATCAGTAGTTGCAAGCAAATATACCATAGAAGGATAACCCAATCAGGTTGTATGAAGAGGGGTTAGCCCCAAGGCCTTTACCAAGAGGGGAAGGAGGGAGGGAAACCTGTACTGCAGCTGTATTAGCACTCGAACATCTACATTTATGGTAGGTACAAAACTGTACTATGTTCATCGTGCATACAGCTGCAGTAATCACAGATGGGTAGAATCCCAAAGCTACGCACAGGGTGGTAGGCACTAGGTGGAACTGGGATGAGCCAGAATGCCCTGCAACACAGCAGTGGCAAAGCCTGCTCTAGTTTTGGAGTATAAAGGCAGGTGGTAGTATTTTGTGAAGGTATGCACAGAACTCCAAGTGGCTGCCTCCAAAATATCTTTGGTAGGAACTCCTCTGAGGAAGGCTGTAGAGGTAGCTGTGGCCCTGGTGGAGTGGGATCTGATGCCTGTAGGGACAGATTTTCCATGATAGGAGTAACAAAACCGTATGCAGTGGCCTATCCATTTTGAAATTGTCTGTTTGGTAACTGGCTTCCCTTGAGCTCCTACAGCATAGGACACAAAAAGTTGTTCTGATTTCCTGAAAGGCTTTGTTCTGTCCAAATAATAACGTAGCAGTCTATGGATGTCTAGGGAGTGTAGCAGCCTTTCCCCTTTGATTTGAGGATTGGGGTAAATAGTAGGAAGTGTATGGCTTGATTTAAAGCTACCCTGGATACCACTTTAGGCATAAATGACGGGTTGGTTCGAAGGGAAACCCTGTCCTGATGGAAGATGAGTAAGGGCTGCACAGCCATGAGGGCTTGTAGTTCCGAAACCCTATGAGCCGAGGTAATGGCCAGAAGGAAAGCTGTTTTCCAGGACAAATATTGCAAATCTGTTGAGGCAGCTGGTTCAAAGGGAGGCAATGTTAATTTTTCTAGAATGTAATTAAGATCCCAGGCTGGCATTGGTTGTTTCCTTGGTGGTCTTATATTTTTAGCCCCTCTGAGGAACTGTCTTAAGAGTGGGTGAGAGAATAAGGGTGGATCAGTGTTGAATTCTGCAGAAATGGCTGAGACATGGATTTTTATGGAGGAAAATGAAAGTCCACTGTTCAGCAGCTCAGCTAGATACTGTAATACCTGAGGCAAATTCAGTTTTCTAGGATCCTGGCCTTTTTTCTCATTCCAAGAGCAAAACCGTTTCCATTTTGCGGAGTAAGCCTTTCTAGTAGATGGCCTTCTGGCCTCCAAAATGACATCCTGCACCTCTTTGGGGAGTAGGGTCTGTTGTGGTGTTAAGGAATTTTCCATGCAGCGAGATTGAGTGTTTTCAGCTGACTGTGAAGAGTTTTGTAGCTGTGCTGAGTCAGTAGAAGAGGCATTAGAAGTAGGGACCAGGGAGGAGTGTGCGTTAGGCTCCTCAGGAGTGGGTACCAGTGTTGTCTTGGCCAGTCTGGAGCAATCAGTATCATCTTCGGTCTGTCTGCTCTTGCTTTCAAGAGCACCTTGGGCAGAAGAGGCAGAGGTGGGAAAGCGTAAACTGTCCATGCTGCCCAACTGAATGAAAGGGCGTCCACTCTCCAGGCCTTTGGATGAAAGGTCCTTGAACAGAACTTTTCCAGTTGATGATTCCTGTGGGAGGCGAAGAGATCTATGTCTGGCCTTCCCCACGCTTGGATTATCTCTGTAAACACTTGAGGATGCAACTTCCATTCGTGTGGGTCTGTCATATTTCTGCTTAGATTGTCTGCCAGCGTGTTTTCCAAACCTGGCAAGTACTGTGCTTGAAGTTCGATTTGCCATTCCAGAGCCAAGTTCCAAAGTGTTATGGCTAGTCTGCACAGGGGGTATGAATGTGTTCCTCCTTGTTTGTTTATGTACCACATTACTGTGGTGTTGTCTGTTCTTATCAATAATTGTCCTGGATGCAGGAGGTCCTTGAAAGCTGTAATTGCATTTATCACTGCTAGCATTTCTTTTGATTGATGTGAAGGTGCTTTTCCTTTTGGGACCATTTGCCCTGAATGCACCTGTCTGTCATGTGCGCCCCCCAGGCGTAATCTGAGGCGTCTGTTGTGATGACTTGATTTGCTTGAGGCTTGCAGAATGGGAGGCCTGTGTTTGTTTGACATGCTTGGGCCCACCATAGAAATTCCTTTTGCAAACATGGAATTATTGGTATTATTGTTTCCAAACTGTGGCTGTGTTGAGACCATAGGTTTTTTAGGTACCATTGAAGTTTCCTCATATGCAACTTTGCACATGGGATTAAAAGAATGCAAGATGCCATGAAGCCCAGAGCCTGCAGGATTTTCCTTGCAGTAAGCCTGGTACAATTTGCTAGTATTTTGAAGTACTGAGTTAGTTGCCCCTGTTTTTCTGCCGTAAGATAGGCCATCTGGGTGTTTGTGTCCAAGTTGGCACCCAGGAAAGTTATTTTCTGAGATGGTGTTAGCCTGGATTTCTCTTTGTTGACTGTGTATCCCAGAGAATTCAGTAACCGTGTTACATAAGCCAGATGTTCCAGAAGTATGTGCTTGCTGTCCGCTTGGATCAGGCAGTCGTCCAAATAAGGGTAAATTTGTATACCTTGAAGTCTGCAGTAGGCAATTACTGATGCCAGGCATTTCGTGAATACTCTGGGTGCAGTAGATAAGCCAAAGGGCAAAGCAGAGAATTGATAGTGGATTGAACCTGCAAGAAATCTGAGGTATCTTCTGCAGCTTTGTCTGATTGGGACATGCAGGTATGCCTCCTTGACGTCCAATGTTACCAGCCAAAACTCCTTGCCCAGCATGGGAAGAAGCTCCTGTAATGTGAGCATCTTGAATTTTGGTACGAGTAAAAATGTGTTTAGGATGGATAAGTCCAAAATGGGTCTCCAGTCGGTTCCTTTCCTTGGTACCAGAAATAGCCTGGAATAAAACCTTGACCTTGTTCGTGAGTAGGTACCTCTTGAATAGCTTTCATGTCTATGAGCTTTGAAATTTGTAGTTGTGCCTCTGCCCTTTGATTGTGTGGCAGGTTTGGCATGCCTCTCATTTTTGGAAGAGTGTGAAAATGAAATCTGTAGCCTCTGTTTATAATGTCCAGGATCCATTTGTCTGTTGTGACAATATGCCAATTTCTTGTAAATAATGCCAGCTTTCCTCCCAAGGGTGCTGCCAGCTGAGACTTGCTTGGCATGAAAAGGAGGAAGTCATTGGGTTTGTTTCCTGTATTGTTGTGCACGGTCTTCGCCACCTCTTGGTGCTGGAGTTTGCCATTGCCTGCCTCTATATGATCCTTGTGATTGTCCTCTGCCCCTTGTGCGCCTGTATCTACCTCTTTGGGGCTTGTCCGTGGCTGGAAAGGACCAGTTTTTAGAAGGCCAATTTCTGCTAAAACGTGGTGTTTGAACCTGTAGAAAAGATTTGACAGTTTGCATAGATTTGGCTTTTTCTTCCATTTTCCGCAGTATCTCCTCAGCATTAGTACCAAATAGCACATCCTTTTGTAAAGGAGCATCTAGTAGTTTAGCTTTAACATGATCAGGTAAGATTTGTTCCCTAAGCCAGGCATGTCTACGAATGACTGATCCTGTAACAGCAGCTCTACTTGAGGCCTCTAGGGCATCATAGCCACATTGTAAGGTGTGTTTACCCACTTGTTCTGCACTATGCATCATATCCTGCAACTCCTTCAAATCTGGTTGTTCAGGTTGAGACATTTTATTTCTTAATTGTGATAACAGAAACTGCTGATATTTAAGCATATGGAACTGACAATTTAAGGCCCTCATGGCTAGGGTGGCGAGGTATATACCTTTTTCCCCACCTTTCTAAGGATCTAGACTCTCTTTCGGAAGGTAGTGGATTCTTAGCAGTAGAGGCCTTCATTCCCTTGGGGCCTTGAGAAATGGTTTCAGGGTCAGCATTATGGCTTTTGTAAAGAAATTGGTGAGAGTTAGGAACTCTGTAGTACCTATCAGGCTTGACTGGGGCAGGAGGCAGGGAATCCAGATTAAGGCAAGCCTCCGAATAAACATCATCAAGTATGTCCAAGACAGGAGGTATCGCCAGAGGTCTGTGTTGAGGTAACAAAAGAAATTCCCTAAGTCTTTTCTTGGAATCAGAAAAGTCTTGGCCTTCCCAATGGAAGTGTTCCCTCAAGGTGTGCAAGGTTTCCCCAAAAGAAAAATCCTCTGGAGGAGATACAGAAGGAATGGACTGCTCTGCATCAGAATCTTCAAAAGGGGAGTAAGAGTGTTCCTCTACATCAGAATGTTCTGAAAAAATGGAGCCCTGATCAGAAGAGGGATAATCTTCCTCCACTCTGGGTCTCTTGTCTGGAGGGGGCTGGCAACCCCTGATAAGAGTAATTAAATCCTCAGCCATTTTTAGCATCTGCTTTTTAGGCATGGGACCTGGAGATGGGCCCTGTACAACAGGCCTCTTGGAATGCCTGGCTGATTTGGACTTAGTAAAGGCCTTAATGGAAAAGGAAGATGAGGGTCTAAAGACACCATGGGTGGAAGTGGACCTGTCCACATTAGGAGGCTCAACGCTCACAGTGGCTTCGGTGGTTGTAGTCTGGGTATTGGTCGAGGTACCTGCGGTCTCGGTTACAGAAGACACCGCCAAAGAAGTGTCGTCGGTAGTCAGGGGCTGCATAGGCGTCTCGCTGAGAACCGGACCACGTGTAGCCGGTTTTGGCGTGGTGTCGGTGGAGACCGCGGACCTCGCGTGTCGGTCCTTGTCCTTGCGTTTTTGGACAAAGCGGTAGTAGGAGTCTCCGATGACATTTTATAATCAAAGGCTTTACCAAAAGGTGTTGGGCGAACTCCGCCCGGCGCTTAATAGTCGTTTATTGAAAGTAGCGCAAAGTGACAGCCAGTCGTCGTGGTCTGGGCCTAAACAAGGTATGCAGATTGAATGGAAATCCTTATGCGGTATTTGCTTCCCACAAGAAATACAATTGTTAACTTTTTCTGACATCGGTCTGAGGTAAGAAAAGTTTCAACGGGTACTTAGCTTTAAAGAAGACTTCGGTTTCCAATTTTCGTAATTCAGGAGCTGGCCGACCGGCACTTGCGAACTGCTTCTGCTTCGGGCACCGCGCGGCAAAAAAGACTGAAGAAAATGGCGTCGGCTGTGTCTTATATACCCCTGCCTCACTGACGTCAGGAAAGAAAGCGTCAACAACCGACGCCGGACCTAGACTTTGGAATTCGGCCGACCGAAGACCCGCCTGACGGCAGAAAACCCATCTGTGATTACTGCAGCTGTATGCACGATGAACATCCAGGACTGCAACAGTGAATACACGCAAACGTTTACATTTATGGTAAGTGTACACAAAGTACACTTGTGTACACTTACCATAAATGTAGATGTTAGAGTGTAGTCACTGTTGCAGTCATTACATTTGGGTTATCCTGCTGGTAGGTTGCCCTCAGTCGGCCTGAATTCCAAAGTCTTGGGTCCTGCATCGGTTGCTGTCGCCTCTTCCCTGACGTCAGGTCGTCAGGGGTATAAAAGATGCAGCAGATGCCATTTTCTTCAGTTTTTCTTGCCCCAGATGTCAGGTGCCCCCAAAAGGGTAGGGTAAAAATATGTAAATAAAACATACATGCACCAAAATAAGCTTTACCTTCATCTAGAAGCAAATACACCACCTAGGTTGTATAGATTAGAGAAGTAAAGATAAGTTCCAGCAAAAATAAGGGGGATGGCGGGTGGGTAACCTGGACTGCAACAGCGAATACACTGGAACATCTACATTTATGGTAAGTGTACACAACTGTACTATGTTCTTCGTGTTTCACTGTTGCAGTCATTACATTTGGGTTGAGTCCCAAAGCTATGGTTGGGGGCTGAAGTTAAACAGCATTAGGAGCGGCTATGAGGCCCTGCAGAACTGCAGTGGCAAAGCCTGTCCTGGATTTAGAGTAAAGAGGCAGATTGTAATGTTTTATAAAGGTATGTACTGAACTCCAAGTAGCAGCCTCTAAAATGTCTTTGGTTGGTACTCCCCTGAGAAAAGATGCAGAAGTGGCTGCAGCTCTGGTTGAATGTGGCCTAATGTCCTTAGGCACTGGTTTGCCATGCTGTGAGTAGCAGAAACTAATGCATTGACCTATCCACTTTGAAATAGTCTGCTTGGAGACGGCCTTCCCTTGTGATGCTGTGGCATATGCCACTAGTAATTGTTCTGTCTTTCTGAAAACTTTAGTTTTGTCCAAGTAGAATCTAAGTTGTCTGTGTACATCCAAAGAATGCAGAATTTTCTCCCCCTTGTTCTGTGGATTTGGATAAAAAGTTGGCAAATGAATAGTCTGGTTAAGGGCTACACTGGATACCACCTTATGGCATAAATGTAGGGTTTTGTTCTCAAAGCGACCCTATCTGGATAAAAAATGAACAGCTAGCATCTCTTTTTGATTGATATGTAGATGCTTTTGGTTTGTGGACCAGGTGCCATGAATGCCTCTTCCTACCATGTGTGACCCCCAGGCATAATCTGAAGCATCCATTGTTAGGCTCTGCCTGGCTGGGGGTAGTGAGAATGGCTGTCCCTTGTTTTGGTGACAAGCCATTGCCCACTATCGAAACTCCTGTTGCAGGCAGGGAATGAGAGTAATCATTGTTTCCAGGCTGTGGCAATGTTGTGTCCAGACACTTTTTAGGTACCATTGAATTTTCCTCATATGCAGTCTTGCATATGGAATTAGTAAGATGCAGGATGCCATGAAGCCCAAAGCCTGCAGAATTTTTCTTGCAGATAACTGGGCCTTTGTTGCCATTTCCTTGAAATAGGTAGTCCGTGATCTTTGTTTGTCTGGAGTGAGATAAGCCATCTGGGCAGTTGTATTTAAGCTTGCACCCAGGAATATTATCTCTTGAAAGGGTACTAGTTTTGATTTCTTTTTGGTGACTGTGTACCCTAGGCATGTTAAAAGTCTTTTCACAAACGTTAGATGCTGAAGTAGAATGTCCTTGTTCTCTGCTTGTATGAGGCAGTTGTCCAAGTAAGGATATATTTGTATTCCTCTTTGTCTGCAGTAAGCAATTACTGGTGCCAGGCACTTTGTGAAGTCCCTAGGCGCAGTAGATAAGCCAAAGGGCAGTGCAGAGAATTGGTAATGCTTTGAGCCAGCCTTGAATCTGAGGTATCTTCTGCATGATTGTCTGATTGGGACATGCAGGTATGCCTCATTTAGGTCTAAAGTCACGAGCCAAGCCTTGCTGCCCAGCATGGGCAGAAGCTGCTGCAAGGTCAGCATCTTGAATTTTGGTATATCCAGGAAAGTGTTTAGAATAGATAGGTCCAGTATTGGTCTCCATGCTTTGTCCTTTCTGGGTACCACGAACAATCTGGAGTAAAATCCTTGTCCCTGCTCTTGCTGTGGCACCAAGGACAGCCTGCTCAGACGTCCCAGATCGTTCCCTTGTTGGAACAGGATGTGGTTGGTAAGGCCTCCTCGGACAGCCCCCCCCGAGGAGGTTCCTCACAAACGCAAGTGCAAAAGGAGGCACTTGGACTCCCCTGAGTCCTTAACAGAGGACACTGATTTGGAGGAGGGGGAAGGTTCCCCAAGATCACCCCCCGAAGATCTCATTTGGAGACATCATGGAGATGCTCAGGATCGGGGGGGGGGGGGGGGGTGGTCTGCCCCAAAGCCTACCTCGGACAAGTCCATGTTCCTGGAGGCGTTTGAAGCAGGCCCATCTACCTCTTGGGTGTCCCCTCCGGCCGATCCCCTGGTAGATTTTGATCACTACCAAGGCATGGAAGGAGCCGGACACTGTGGAGCCCGTCCCTAAGAGGCCTGACAGAATTCTCAGCCCCCCTTCGGACAGGTCTCATTGGAGCAAGGGAACCCCTGTAGATGCCATGTTGGCGGCGGCCACCAAAAGGGAACTGGCCCAAGAGAGTCCCTCGGTCCACCCCCCCTTGTTTTTGAGCCTCTGCCCATTGATTTTTTGGCAGGTCTGGCCAACCGTTTGCTCATGGCAGGGTATGGAAGTGAATCTTGTAGCCTTGTGACGCTATGTCTAGAACCCATTTGTCCTGGGTTATAATGTGCCAATTTTGAGAAAAAAGTGCTAGTTTTCCCCATAAGGTTGCTGCCAGAAGAAAAGTGCTTGGTGCAGGCAGGGGGAAGTCATTGGGACTGTTTCCTGTATGTCTGTGATTTGTCTTCTCCACCTTTGGAAGTAGAAGCACCCCATTGCTTAGACCTGTAAGAACCTTGCGGCTGTGATCTGCCTCCAGGGCGTCTGGATCTGCCCCTTTGAGGTCTGTCTGAGACTGGAAAGGACCAATTCTTTGTAGGCCAGTGCCTGCTAAATCTAGGTGGCTGTACCTGTAAGAAATCCTTGACCATTTGCATAGATTTAGCTTTGTCCTCCATTTTCAACACCTCTTCTGCCTTAACACATAATTTTGCTTTAACATAAGTCAAATTTTGTTCCTTTAACCAAGCATGCCTCCTAATGACAGAACCCGTAACAGCGGCCCTGCAGGAGGCCTCCAGATAATCAAGACCACATTGCAAAGTATGCTTTCCATCTTGTTCAGCTGCATGCAATAAATCCTGCATTTCTTTGTTTTCTGCACATTCAGAATTTACCATCATTTTCTGTTTAAGCAGTGTCATGATATATTGCTGATATCTGAGCATATGAAACTTTTAGTTATGTACTTACCATAACTTCGGATGTATGGGATCCATCTCGCCTACATTCATAACTGATGGGCTCGGAGCCGATCCATCGGCTCGACTCGCCAACTAATACACTAGAACGAAGTCTCTTATTGGCTGGGCTACTCCCTATCCCAGGATGCACTACACCTGCTTCCCCAGATCTTGTTTGTTCGCTTTCATACATCCATGCAAACACAGAAAAACTAGTAGTCACTACAACCAACTAAAGTTCTTCAAGAGAAGATCTCCAAATGGAACTACATCTCCTCTAAATCCGAATGGAAGGGGGAAGGAGGGTGGGTACTTATGATTGTAGAGATGGATCCCATACATCCGAAGTTATGGTAAGTACATAACTAAAAGATGTAATGGGATCCTATCTCGCCTACATTCATAACTGATGGACAGCGTCCCTAGCACCTAAATCCCGGGTGGCTCATTGGAAAACACTCCTGAGAACTGTGGAACCAAAAGAAGCCCTGCCTCGAGAAACCACATCCAATTTGTAATGAGAAATGAAAGTGCGGAGAAGTCCAGGTAGCCGCAGCACAAATATCATCTACTGATAATTTGGGTGAAAAGCTACAGAAGTAGCTATTGCCCTGGTAGAATGAGCCTTGACTGGAAAGGGAAGCTCTTTGTTAGCCTGTGAATAAATGAAAGAGATACAATCTTTAATCCATTTAGCTATGGAGGTTTTAGCTACTGGTTGACCCAATTTGTTCATTGCAAAGGAAACAAACAGTTGATTTGATTTCCGCGTCTGAGTGGTTCTATTCAAGTAAAAACGCAGTTGTCTATGGACGTCCAATTGATGCAAGATATATTCTGCGTTATTAGAGAACTCTGGAAAAAACACAGGGAGCTCTATAGTTTGCTGAATACAGAAAGAAGAGGCTACTTTTGGTAAAAAGGAGGGGTTTAATTTCAAGGACACTCTATGTTTGTGAAAAATCAAATAGGGAGGATCAGAACAAAGAGCTTGAAGTTCTGAAACCCGCCTGGCGGAAGTTATGGCCACTAAAGTGGCCGTTTCCAGGACAGAAATTTAAATCGCAGGTAGCAGCTGGTTCGAAAGGGCGGGCAGTTAGGGCAGCAAGAACCATATTCAAGTCCCAAGGGGGGACAGGGTGAGATATTGGAGGCCTAAGGAGCCATGCTCCTTTAAGGAAAGCCTTACAAAGTTTGTGAGACATCAATGAAGGTTCAAAGGAAGCATGAAAATTAGAGATAGCCGCTAGCTGAACCTTAATGGTAGAAACTGAAGAGCCCAACTGAAAAAGGGAGGCCAGGAAATTCAGAACCTCCGATACTGGTGCAGTAAGGGGTCTATACCTGTTCCTGAGCCCAGAAGGCGAACCTTTTCCATTTGCTGGAATAAAGTTTGACAGTGGAAGGTTTATGAGAAGAAGACAATATGTGGATCACGTCCGGAGAAAGAGAATTGTCTCGGACTAAGGATGGAAGTGGAGTAACCATGCCGCCAACTTGAAAGACCTGAGAGACGGGTGAAGCCATCCTGACTGATGAGTCAACAGGTCTGGCACCGGGTCCAGAAACCATGGACCTTCTACCGCATGCCTCTGTAGGAAAGGGAACCAAACTTGACGAGGCCAGTGCGGGGCAATCAAAATCATCTCGCTCTCCAGGTAAATGGCCTTCTGTATCACCCTCGGTAGGAGGGGAACCGGAGGGAAGGCATAAAGAAGACCGGGGCCAAATGTGGGTCAGGCGTCCCTGGGAATCTGTCCCTGGGAGGGAACAGCGTGAAGAACTCTCTGCATTTCGCATTGTGAGGGCTGGCAAACAGATCGCAGCAAGGGGCCCCATTTGGCGAAGATTTTCGCAGCTACTCTCTGGTTGAGGGACCACTCGTGGGGTAAGAGAATGGTTCTGCTTAATCTGTCCGCAATCACATTGGATTTCCGGTATGTGCGTTGCCATTAGAAAGCGGTTGGTAGCTACCGCCCAGTGCCAAAGTCTCATGGCTTCTCTGCACAGTGGGTAAGATCTGGTTCCACCTTGCTTGTTTATATACCAAACTACCGACATGTTGTCGGAAAGGATAGCAATCGGACCATGCGGGAGAGCGTGATGGAGAGCTTGCTGCACCAAGAGTACCGCTCTCATTTCCAGGATATTGATATGCAAATGCGTTTCCTGGATTTGCCATGTGCCTTGGACCGACCTGTCCAGGTAATGACCCCCACCCTACCTGGGAGGCGTCCGTAGTCACAGTGGCAGCGTTGAGGAATAAAGGGTCGCCCCTAGTTGAGATTGGATTGGAGGAGCCACCAACGCAGATCCCGACGGCAACTCTCCGTGATCATGACTAAATGGTTCAAGGGAAGTTCCTGATAGGACCATTGAACCGACAGAAGCCATTGTAATATTCGCATGTGAAGTCTGGCTAAAGGACTAAGAGTATGGTTGGCCATCGAACCCAACAGTTGTAGAATCAATGGGCGGGGCTCTTGATAGGGAAGACAGGATTTGACTTGATTTTGTAGAACCTGAATTCTTGCTGCCGGTAAAAGGCGTGCATTCTTTTGTGTCTAAGTCTGCCTATAAAAGTAATACGCTGAGATGGCTGTAGTACAGATTTTGCCAATTGAACGTAATCCCCAAGAAACGCCCAAGGTGAATGAGGCGTTGCGCCTGGAATAGTAGATGCTGGAGGTGGCAGTAAGGAGCCAGTCGTCTAGATATGGAAACACTTGGAATCCTAGACTCCTCAGGTGAGCAGTCACCACTGCCAGACACTTGGTGAACACCCTGGGGGCTGTGGTGAGACCAAGGGCAGTGCTCGGAATTGGAAATGACTGACTCAGGAGCGTAAGTGTCTCCTGGAATCTTGAGCTATCGGAATGTGATAGTAAGCGTCCTGGAGATCTATGGAGCACATCCATGCATCTTTCTCCAGCAATGGAAGAATGGATTGAAGGGTGACCATTCGGAATTTGGACTTTTGCACAAAACGATTCAATGAACTGAGGTCCAAAATGGGCCTGAAGTCCCCTGTCTTTTTTGGTACCAAAAATAATCTTGAGTAAGTTCCTGATCCGATCTGGTCGGTGGGGACAGGCTGGATGGCTCCTTTTTCTAGCAGCTTTGAAACCTCTATTGCTGCCTGATCCCGCTGACTGGGTGGTACGTCCGGGATTTCCCTTAAGGAAAGGGGGGGGCTTGTTGAAGGGGATGAGACTGAAAGAAACTTATTGGGTCTCGCAGGCACCGGTTCCACAGAATCTGGATGTTCCCACGCCCTCCGAGAAACCAAATCAAGGAGTTCATCGAAGGGCGGAGACACCCAGGAGGCGGAGGGCTGGGCCCCGAAGGCCTTGAGGAAGACTGACTCCTCAGCTGAAGGGGTTTTGGCCTGCCAATCTCCTCTCTGTCTCAGAATCTCCAGGATATCTGAGAAAGAGATATCATCCGAAGATGATTTGGGGGACCCTTCTGCGTCATCGAGGTCAGTATCCGATGTAACAGACTCATCTTTGGAGTCCACGTGCTTCCTCTTGCACAATTTCTTCCGTGGGGGCTCGTCCGAAGCAGTTTCGGACGGACCCTCCGGAAGAAGGAACCCGATGGGGTATCCTCAGGCCCTGGGGCCCCGCTGCCGGGGACTGCAACACAACAGAAGCACCAGTCTCCAGATCTAGGGACGGTGAGGTAAAAGCCTGCTGAGCCGGCAAAGGCATGGCCAGCGCTCCTCATGGCCTCAAAGGCGGACCTCCAGACTCCATGGAGATCACTGGTCTAGAGGCCACGATGGCACTGGGAATTCCAGCAGCCGATGCTCCGAGGGAAGACTAGGCACCGAAGCACCCAGCCCCAAAGTGTTCCCCAGTACCAAACCCTGAACCCGAGGACAGGGTAGGAACCATAGTCGGAGCCGACAGACCTCGGGGTCTCGGCTCCGATATGCTCGCATTGCTCCACCATCACCGACTCCAGCTCCGAGGAGGTTGGAGGAGGAATCGAATGTGTCGGAGGGGATTGGCTCGAAGCCAACTGGGCTGGAGCCGAGACCATTTGAGCAAAAACTGGAGACTGGAAAAGCCTCTGTATCACCCTATCCAGATCCTGATCAGACAGTTTGAAGATTTAGAAGAGGTAGACAGACGAAGACTTTCCTCTCGGCTCCGAGAGTAGGGGACCCGGCTCGAAAAGGCTCCAATACTATCGGCCGGTTCCACCACAGCATGGACCACTATCGGCGCCGAAGGAGCTTTCTCGAGCCGAGGGGAAGAGTCTGAGCTGCACACCTCCACCGGCTCCAGCCATTGGAACCGATGGGTGATTGCCTCGATGCTCCAACCTGCGGCTCAAACTAATGGAGCCGAGGAAAGAGGTATCGAGGCAGACCCACCCTCGGCCCGAAGTCAGTGGAGCCGAGAAGAAGAGGTCGACTTTTGCTTTTTAGCAGTCGGTTCCGACGGACTTGTCGGAGCCGATGATCTTTTCTTTTTGGATGTAACAGGAGGCTCTAAAGCTTCTTCAAAGGAGGGCTTAATAAGACCCTTCAAGATGAGTTTATTTTGCTCTTGAAGAACCCTAGAGGAGAAAGCATGACAGACACTACATGTCTCCTGTAGATGTTTAGGCCCCAAACAGTACACGCAAATGGAATGACTGTCTGTAATAGACATTTTGTAATTGAACCGAGTGCATTTCTTAAATCCTGACTTCTGCTCTTTTGACATAATAAAGTAGAAGAGATATGACAAGCAATATATCTGACAAGGTTTGCTAACTGGCCATGAGAAACAAGGCACGAGCTCTGAGAGGAAAATTTACCTCACAAGAGAACACAGTGAACACACACACCACAAAAAACAACGGTCCAAAGCCCTCTAATTTAAACGGGCTTAGCCCGAAGAAAAAATAAAATTAACACCAACTCTCAAAAAATAGGGCAAAGGCCCTCTAACTTAAACGGGCCTTGCCCGACACGAAATAAAGTACCAGTATCACTTCACACACAAAGTTATATAACTAAAATACACAATTTACAGAAAGTAGCTGTTAAAACAGCTGTTTTATGAATATTCAGAGGAAAAAACCCAAGGTCAAAGACCAGTAAAGGTAAAAGAAACCACTTAGCTCCAGCCAAATCGAGACCACGTCCAGCTTGTAAAGCGGCAAACGAGATCTGGGGAAGCAGGTGTAGTGCATCCTGGGATAGGGAGTAGCCCAGCCAATAAGAGACTTTGTTCTAGTGTATTAGTTGGCCGAGTCGGAGCCGATGGATCGGCTCCGAGCCCATCAGTTATGAATGTAGGCGAGATAGGATCCCATTACATCTGGCAATTTAAGGCCCTTACAGCTAAGGTAGCAGATATGTAAATCTTTTTTCCCCATCTATCCAGTGCCCTAGAATCCCTGTCAGAGCGGGTAGGGTTTTTGCAGTGAAAGCCTTGACCCCCTTGGGACCCTGAGAAATAGTTTCTGGGTCTGCAGTAGGGTTTTTGAAAAGAAATTTATGAGAGTCAGGGACCCTGTAGTATCTGTCCAGCTTAACAGGAGCTGGAGGTACGGAGTCAGGGGTCAGACTAGACTCTGAGAACACATCATCTACAATGTCTAACACAGGTGGAATAGCTAGAGGCCTGTGTTGAGGTAGCAAAAGGAAGTCTCTGAGCCTCTTCTTAGATTATGAAAAATCTGGTCTCTCCCAGTGGAAGTGCTCCCTCATGGTATGCAAGGTTCCCCAAAGGAGTAGTCCTCGGGAGGAGAAGCTGAAGGAATTGATTCTTCAGCATCAGAATCCTCATAGGGGGGAAGAGGATATTTCTGATCAGAAGAGGAATCAGAAGAAATTGAAACCTGATCTGAAGATTCATAGTCTGTCTCTTGCCTAGGCCTCTTATCAGGAGGGGGATGGGAACCCATGATCAAGGTAATTAAATCTTCGGCCATTTTTAGCATCTGTTTTTTGGGCATGGAGTCCTGTCCATGTGGCTGGTGAACTTGTTTCTTTGCCTTTAAAGGTGTTTTAGTCTTTGCCTTTGAAGTCGGTTTAATATATAATTGTTTAGGTTTGAGTACACCCTCAGAAGCCGATGCCTGCTCAGCGGCTCCGGACCCATCTGAGGGAACAATCTCAGAGGCTCCAATAACTTGCGTTTCCAGCGGCCTGACCAACTCCACGTGGGAGTTGGTAGCGGCCTGCGACTCTAAAGTAGCGAGCGTCAGGGGCTGCGAAAGCGCCTCGCTGAGAACCGGTGACTTGCTTAGGAGAAGCTTTGTCGGTTTTGGACCTCGGTTGCCGGTCTTTTTCTTTGCGTTTTTTGTGAACTCCGGTAGTCGGATGGCTATCCAACGACATTGAATAATTAAATCTTCACCCAAAATAGCTTAATGCAAAATCGTACCGACGCTTAATAGTGCATTGGTTAAACCTAGCACAAAACTGACAACTAGAAATGTCGTGGTCAGGGCCTAGGCAAGGAATACAGTAAGAATGAAAGTCCTTATGAGGTATTTGCTTCCCACAAGAAATATAATTATTAACCTTTTCTGACATCGGTCTGGAGCAAGAAAAAAAGTTTTCCCAATAGGGTACTTAGCTTTTAATGAAGACTTCGGATCTGAAACTCGAACACGAAAATCTCAGGAGGCGGCCGACCGGCACTTGCGAACTGCTTCTGCTTCGGGCATCTCGCGGCAAGAAAGACTGAAGAAAATGGTGTCCACTGCATCTTTTATACCCCTGACGACCTGACGTCAGGAAGAGGCGACAACAACCGACGCAGGACCCAAGACTTTGGAATTCAGGCCGACTGAGGGCAACCTGCCAGCAAGATAACCCAAATGTAATGACTGCAACAGTGAAACACGAAGAACATCTGTACTATGTTTTTCATGTTTCACTGTTGCAGTCATCACATTTGGGTAGATTTCCCAAAGCTACGGATGGGAGGAGGAATTTACAAAGCATTAGGACCAGCTATAAGGCCCTGCAAGACTGCAGTGGCAAAGCCAGCTCTGGATTTAGAGAAAATTGGCAAATGGCAATGCTTGGTGAAAGTATGTACAGAACTCCAGGTAGCAGCTGGTAGGGACGCCTCTGAGAAAGGCTGTAGAGGTAGATGCAACCCTGGTTGAGTGGGGTCTGATCCCCTGTGGGATAGGTTTTCCATGGTGCTTGTAGCAGAAATGAATGCAATGGCCTATGAATTTGGAAATGGTTTGCTTTGAAAAAGCCTTCCCCACTGCCCCTGAAGCAAATGCCACCAGCAGTTGGTCAGATTTCCTTTGAGATTTAGTCCTGTCCAAGGAGAATCTAAGTTGTCTGTGCACATCTAAGGAGTGCAGTATCCGTTCCCCTTTGTTCTGTGGATTAGGAAAGAAGATTGGCAAATGAATCAACTGATTAAGGGCCACACTAGATACCACTTTGGGCATGAAACAGGGAATGGTCCTGAGGGACACCCTGTCCGCATGAAAGATGATGAAAGGCTCCATTGCCATGAGGGCCTGTAATTCAGATACCCTTCTTGCTGAAGTGATTGCTAAAAGGAAAGCAGTTTTCCAAGTAAGGAATTTTAAGTCTGCAGTAGCACCTGGCTCGAAAGGAGGAAGAGTGAGTTTCTCCAATACAAAATTAAGGTCCCAGGCTGGAGTTGGAGCTCTCCTGGGTGGTCGTAAATTTTTGGCCCCTCTGAGGAACTGCTTGAGCAGTGGATGAGAGAAGAGGGGAAGTTCCTTGTTATAATTAGCTGAGATGGCTGAGGCGTGAATTTTGATGGAGGAGAAAGACAGGCCCTTGTGAAGCCCTCTTAAACTTGATTTTTTGTAAGAAGTCAG